>NC_092321.1:17306111-17628055 GCF_036785885.1 Coffea arabica
AAATTGGAAGTTGAATGATACCAATTATCAACAGTGGTCAAAAGCTGTTAAGATTTATCTGACAGGCTTAGGAAAGCAACGTTATCTCACAGATGACTCTCCTACGGAGGACAGCAAGAAAGTAATGTGGATTCAAGAGGATGCCCAAATTCTTGGAGCAATATGGAATTCTATGGAGCCACGAATTGCTTACATGTGTTCTCATTGTGAGACAACAAAAGAAGTTTGGGATTATGTCCGGTTATTATATTGCAGTAATCTCTCACGGATGTATGATATTTCTTTGGAATATTTTCAGTTGCAACAAGATAACAAGACTACTGATATTCTCCTAACAAGTTCTACTAACCACATAACAAAGAAAAGGCAGAGAAAACATATTAGCAACTCTTTGCACAGCCTCTTACATGAAGTATTAACAAAATCTTGTTCTGAGAAATAATGGCTAGTAAAAGTAAGTGAAACCTTGAGTTCATGTAACAGTGCAATCACTCCAGAAAGAATTAACAGAAACATGCACATTACCATCAGTTCATTGGCCCTCTCACTAAGAACATCCATTGCCTCAGAGCGTTGTGGTACAGTGAATGCAGGGACTTGAGGCTTCAGAAGGAGGTAAGATATCATCAATCCAATTCAGAAAAAACTTAAAAATGAAAACTGCCAATTTGGTTCAAACAAATTTTTGCCATAGATAATCCATAACAAGGAAAGCCGCTGTGCTAGCATTTCAAGTATAGGACAGAAAACTGAACCTTGAAAATTCCTGCCTTATGAGATGCAATCTCAGCAAGTGTATCTCCTGCATATTTTAATGGCAAATACATAAGTTTTACATACTTTTGCATCTATCATTCACCTGATGCAACTTTCAATCACCACAAAAGGTAGAATAAAGGAAGCCTAGAGCAAAATCAAGTTCAACGTATCATGTACTAACAGGTAAGAGACTAGTGAAAGAACAAAAGAGAATACTAACAGGCCAGATGCTTTCTCTAAGATCATAAACAGAGATTATACCATCATCGGGCAACACATCAAATAAATCAGACAGGCAAGACAAATGAATGACAATAAAGCATAAATTCTAATCAGAAGGACGCACCCAATGCTTCCATGTGATCCATACCCAGAGAAGCAATGCCACAGACAACAGGTTCCTTGATCTGCATAGTATTAAGTACCTTTTCTTACTACATTTGATATTGTATTCTTGCCAGCACAAAATGATCATGTGTCGATTATACATTGGTACAAATTGTCAATATTCTTTTTAGGTGATTCTGTAAACCTACTAATTAGAAAGCAACACAAATACAAAATCAGATAGCAGACAAAAGCATCAGCACAGCAAGTTTGTCAGAAGATGCATTACCACATTTGTCGAATCCTTCTTCCCTCCAAGACCAACTTCAATAATAGCAACATCCACCTGGAAATAGAACAAATTCTTCAAACTCACTCACAGGACATACTGAATGATGCTAGCAACTTGAAATCTTACCTTTTCTTCTACAAAAATCTTAAATGCCATAACCGTGAGGAATTGGAACAATGGAGGCATGGGCAAATCCTCTGTAAGGTTTTCCTGCAGGTCAAGCTTCAACAATGAAGCCGATTCATTCTTTAAATTTCTAACAACCCGAACTTGTTGCCTAGTTTATTTTTAACAAGGATCAACATTATTCATGATTTTCCTACCACATGAAAAAAACTGAAAATCAACAAAAATCTCACACTTTATCATGTTTGTATTAGAAACAGGAAAATAGTAATAAGAAGTCCATATCAACAAATATGAAAAATCACAAAAGTCACATACTTTTTGCCATGTTTGTATGAGAGGCAGGAAATTTGCAATCAGACATCCCCAACAACATTTCAATTTATTCACTTTAGACTTGGAAGGTAAACAGACCTATTGAGAATCTGGATTTAAACCGTACTTGATTTCATTACCATGTAAGGCATTGATAACCCCAATTGCGTGAAAATACAAAACCATGCACTTCAAAAACTGTTTTTGTGAATAAGGACATTCATCAAAAGAAAAATAAGATAGTTGAATAGGAGGATCTCTAAAGAAACCATTGGAACTTTAGTGCGCTCAGCAGATCATACAGAAATGATCGAATGCCCCAAAAATGCTATGAGGTGCTCCCAATGGTTGAACTAATAGAATAGGAGGATCATTACAGAATTTCAGTTCATAAAAAGATGTACAGATACCTTACCTTTAGTCGGTGCCAGCAATCCCAAAAATGCAATAGAAATTTATCTTCTGTGATGTCCAACCTACAGACCAATTCAAAGACATTACTGAGTAGTAGTATTACAATGAAGATCCACATAATTATGAAAGAAAAGGTTTTCTGCTTGAAGTTACGGCACAATGGTGCTATCGCCATAAAAAGCATTATCAGATAGCTGAAGTAGTGTACTAAAAACATAAAGAAAGAAGCTTAGTTATCGCATATGAAAACATATTTCTGACACAGGTGTCGGGGAAGATATTCTGCACGTACAGGCTACATGCATTTTTTATGTATACATGCATATTTGCAGATTCTTATAAAGATATGTGTGTCAGCATCTGTGTACTTAATAGTTCACCAACCTACAGATCAATTCAAAGACAGTTTGACTAGTAGTCTTACAATGAAGAGCAACACAACTAAAAAAGGAGAGGTAATCTCCTTCAAAATATGGCAAAATGGTGCTATCATCATAAAAAGCATTTACTGACTAGCTGAAGTAGTGTAGTAAAAAGATAAAGTAAGAAGCTTAGTTCTTTCATACGAAAACATCTGTCTGACACAGCAGTTTTAATGTAAAGGTCCTAGTTTATATCCCCACTACATATTTCTTGATAAGCTTTTGCTTCACTACCAGGTTTTGGTGAAGATATTCTGCACCTATTGGCTGCATGCAATTTTGTTTTATACACGCACATTTGCAGTTTTTATAGAGATATGTGCGCAGGCATCTGTGTACTTAATGGTTCACCAATATTTTTCCTAATGAACAATTTTGTGTATATCTTGAGATTGACGTTTATAATCTGAAATATTGTTCTCCAACCTAATTTGTAAGACATATGAACTTTACCTTCCATGCTGTGGATTCAAATGTTCTATTATTAAGCAGATACCCAAAATTCATTTGATGCAGTTGTCATCATGCACATAGCAAAGAATATTAACATCCCAGAATATGTACAACAACCATGGATGTTTAGATCTTTAACAGAAATCTTCATAAACTTTTTGACATTTGCTATATTAAGGGAAAAATATATACCAATATTCACCTGTCTACAGAACATTAAACAGATCAGTACCACAAAAATGCTTTTAGCAAATGTCTTCTACAATAATTTCAAGTAGGAGTATAAATTTCATCAGAGGTCATGCATGTCATTTCTCACCCGTTGATACGGAATCTCTCTCTAACATCAATCAAGTGTGGAGAAGTAAAAAGTCCAGTTCTGAACCCACACTCTTGCAGTATAGCCTCACAAAATGCGCATGTTGAACCCTGGATAAGATTTGCATTGCAAGATAACATAGAACTAGAAATGAGAAGAGACGGATAAATATCCCCCATTCACAACTGAAAAAAAAAAGGATTGCAACTTACATGGGTAGTAAGGCAGAATCTCTGGTACCTAACGTTTACAATATACAGAGACAGAACTTCTTCCAAACGTAATAAACACCCAAGCAGTACTACAAGCATCGGTACTGAACATAGTAGAAATTTAGCTAATAGATGCAAATTTGGAAGAAAAATGCCATGTCAAATAGTTTTGCGAAGAGATAAATCCATATGGATGGATGTGTACTAATTTCTTTAAGATATTTAAGAGAAGTCATTGCTCAGTTATGTACTGTATCAGCAGCAACACGAAAGGTTTAAAATCAATCTAAACTATCCTCACTTTTTACTTTCACAGTGGTTTGACTCACTTCTGAGTAGCTAAAAGACAAATCAATATACCTAAACAAGAATAGTCAGCACATTAAATTTGTCAAATAGGCAGTATCTTGCCACTCAAGAAGCCAACTTAGGAATAAGTAGCCTCAGCTTGCCAAACTTATGGAATCAACAATAGATAAAGAATCCATGTGAGCAACTTTGTTAAATATTTTAAGGGTAAGTTACACTTTAATCCCCCCGTGATTTAGTGCCGCCATGGTTTGGACTAAAGTGTCAAAGTGACGGAATTTGAATTCCATAATGGAGTCAACTAAAATGTCAAAAATACCCCTATGTTAAGATGGAAATTATTTGTTAACCACATGGGGGGTAACGTATAGATTTCAAAAACCATAAAGGGTTTATGTGGAAAAACACTAAACCATAAGGGGCTAAAGTGTCATCCACACTATGTTTATATATCTTGACCACTTCACTCATTTTAGTTTCTAAATGAGGATAATTTCGACATTTCAATTGGTTCCATTATAGAGGACTATTTTTGTCACTTTGACACTTTAATCCAAACGATGAGGGGGTTATGTATAGCTTTTGAAAGCATAGGAGGGTTATGTGGAAAAGTGCTAAACCACAGAGGTACAATGTAATTTACCCATATTTTAATTCCTTCAGTGTACCATGTGAACAATACTGCATCCACACTAATCTTGAACAACTCCGCCAATACAGTGGGACTTAAAAAACCAAAAAATAATGATGTTCATCATGCTAACCTGAGTACTGCTAGCAAAGGAGAAATTAACTTATCAAAGCACGTCTCAACTTATAGCTAAGCTGAATGTACCTTTCCCTTAGTTCCAGCAACATGGATGATTTTAAGGCCACCAAGATGTCCTTCCAAGCCTAAAATCTGCAAGAAAAAATATATCTTTATAGTTTTCTGCATTCACATTTTACGTGAAAGAAAAATAGAAAAGCAATGAGTGACTGCGAAAACTCTAGAGCCATTTGTAAAGGCATGCATTTTCATTGAAGATGTGCAAATGGTAATAAAAGCCATAAAAATTTACAAGAAGAATGTAATAATATAAGCTCATTGCTTTCACAAAAAATTAAAGGTGCACTGAAGGCCTACCACAAACCAAAAAATCAGCACATTTAATTACTTTTTGAAGGAAAAGGCAATGGTAGTTGTTCTTTCTTTGTCTGTAATTGGTTAGCAGTAAAGCTGACTTGTACTATCCTTCATTTTTCTGCATTTTGTGTGTGTTAGTCATATTCAGTTACTATTTCTAGTTAGAAAAAAAAGAGCAGAAGTTATTTTCATTGTCCTTTATATCTAAAGAAAGCCGTATACAGTTCAGATTGGGGAAAACAAGATGGAAGGGCCAAACCAAAGAAGAAGTTGATTAAAAAGTTTTGGCCATTGAACCCTCAATCATTTAAAGTTATTAGGCGAACTTTATACCTCTTTCCTGTTCTACATCACATGGTTTCTATATTATGCTCCAAAGTTTTTTAGCCAGATAAACATTAGATTTTCCTAAAATGGCTTCTTTTGCTCTCCTTTGACAATCTATTACTTTAAATTATGCATGATCTTAGATTCCATATGTCCCAACTTCCAAGAGAGGTTCAGGACAAAAAATTGAGTATCCGTTAGACTCCAATTTTACTATGGAGCACTTCGCTAACAGAACTAGAATTAAATAAATGAAAATGAGTGGTAACAGAAGCCATAACGAATTCTTCAACTGTACTGTGTGGAACTAAAGGAACCAGTATTAAGGTTAAACAAATAATTTGGATCCTGCTAGAAAACCAATTCCGTATTACTAGCAGAACCTGACACTTTTAGAGTGGCATCAGAAATATAGAATAGCAGATAGTTTCAAAAGAACCTTTTAAATGATTAGTAACTTATGCAACATTAAGAAGTTAAGCAATGTATCATTACTTCATGAACAAAAAGAGAAAACACTAACCTTGATGTACATCAACATTCTGTCCAATTTCTTGTATTTGCCACCTATCTTTGATGCACCTCCACGTTTTTGCCTGGTGATGAGAGAAGAAAGTGCTTCCATGGCAGTCTCATATGCAGGTGAAAGCCTCAACGCTGCTGAGTCTTCTTCTGTGGTTACATCCATATCCATGGTCTTCACAGCCCAAGTTGACATCTTTCTAGAGCTTGGATCTAAGACATGAAGCCACAGAAGCATTTCACTTAGTGATTACATAGAACACATTGAAAGAAAAGACTTAAATTATAATTAACTCCAATCGGCTTCATATAAATTTGTCTTACATGCAAACAAAGCACAAGCAAGGAATTCATGCTGTTTATGCTTCAAGATCTAATAAGTACCCACAATAATGAACAAAAACAATAAAAGGAGATAATGAAGAGTGATTTTAACAAGAATATGAGATAAAGACTGAAATACATATGACAAACAATAACAGTTGAGGAAAAAGAATAAATTGAAGGCCCAAGTACCCTTTCACTAAATTTGAAAAATATTCAACCATGTCTTGTTACCTAACAGATCGCTAAAGGGCCTTGACAAAACAAAAGGAAAAAGCACTTGCAAAAAGGAATGGACAAAAAAGCAGATCACTGGTACCTTTCTGCCTGACAATCTCTTGTGAATGCAGCCTTCTGACTCCAAAGAGATCAAGGTTACAGTTGAAAAAGGGGAAGCATGGAACCTTCCAGTTCAAGTTATATGGAAAAAGCTGTTCTTTTAAATGGAAGAGCAAAACACCAGGTAGCTCCTGCTTCACATACGGCTTTAGGTGCACAAGCATCAGGTGGATTCAATCTTGTGTGGGACAAAAGTTGACTAATAACCGGCAAAACTAATCATATTTTCAGAACATAATATCTAGAATTATTAACTGCTAGGATAGTAGGTGTAAAACAGACAACAGCTAAAAGCTGACAGAAGTGTAGAAAGCAATGAGCAACATGATTTAAACAACATCCATTAAGTTCCATCCAAATTAATCAACACAAACACCTAAGAAAACCTAGTTCTTGCATTCATGGAACCTTGAGCAAATGCGTCACCTCAAATCTAGAATTATTAACTGCTAGGATAATAGATGCAAAACAGAAAACAACTAAGAACTGTTAGAAGTGTAGGAGACAATGAACAACATGATTGAAACAACATCCATTAAATTCCATACAAATTAATCAACGCAAATACCTAATTGAAAATCTAGTTCTTGCATTCATGACACCTTGAGCAAATGCATCATCTTAATTTCCAACCAAACATAACAAAAAGTTTGAGCTTTTTCCATTCACAACAGTTCCCCCTCCCCCTCTTTTGGCTCTGTGAGAATAAAATTCAGTCTTAACAATCATCCAGAACAACATTTTATCTTGCCATGCTACATGAAAGCAAGCCATATGCACTATCAACCAATATTTTCTAACTAAATTAACTGTTAATTAGTGAAACGAACAGAATGAGACCTAGTAAACTGAAGTTTGAACAAGTAGTTCTTTTCTTGCGACCTTTTTGTTTACTAACATTTAAATATTTTGATTTCTGTACTCCACTATATAAGCACGTATGTCCATGACATAACAAATCCGTCCCCACCTTCTGAAGCAAGCAAGTAGCATGTAAACAAGAAAAGAAGATGCTAAGGAAAACAGATTCACCAAGGGCTCCAATGTTTCAGGAGTCCGGGTGCTCAACTCATTGAAGACACCTTGAAAGCAACAGTTGCTTATATCATCTTTAATTCAAAAAACCAAAAATTATTTTTTCAATCAAAGTAATCTTTAATCCCTAAATAAATCCACCATCCAGTTCTCTCACTCGCTGTGAGTTCTGCTCCAATATACAAGATAATAAACGATCTTGATGCCTCTCTTCAGTTAACCTTTATAATCATTCACCAAGTTCCATCAAATTCCATAGTGGGCTCCAAGTAAAATAACTACATGAAGAGTTGAAGACACATTTAAGCCCAATTACCGAGTAATCTAATACTTCCAAATTAACACTCCATGTCAACTCAAACTCAAAGACTTCTCCCAAATTCAATCTAAAAGTTACTATATCAGTTCTTTCCTTTATTCCTTATGTCTTTCTTCACTCTCAGAGGCAGGAAGAGAAAGAACAAATATTTAAATTTACAAAAATCCCAGAATGCATAACATCTTTTTCAAAAAATAAAATGAAAGAAAAGCATATAGAACAAGATACAATGCAGAAAGACACCGAAAAATTTATGGGTTTAGGAGATTACTCTAGAAGTATCTGGAAAAAAATGCATGGTGTTGGTGCTGCAGAAGCCATTCTTCTTTTTCTTCTTCCTCACATCAACTGCCCTCTGTTCTAGTGCGTGGGTCCGTGGATTTGGGTGACAACGGCTAACTTCATTGGTCGCTGCTGCTAAGGCAAGCAAAGTGAAAATGGACCATATTTATGGTATGTTTGGTCAAGAGGGCTCTGCCAGTGCTACTTACCTTGTAGCATAGCAGTTATTTTAGTTTGTACTTCCTAGTTCCGACAGTGATTGCCCTGCGACTCGGCTCTTTCCCCCGTTTCTGGCACCTCAATTTCGGTCCTTTCTTTTTTCTTCTGTTTTGGTTAAAAAACACCCGTGATATGTTTTTCTGTTACGGGTAAAAATATAAAATTAATCTTTTTTATCCAAAAAATGTATATACATATGGAACTACATGCATGTCACGTTATTTTAATTTGAATTTAAACACCAAATTTTACATAAATTAATCTTTTATAAACTATATATACACTATTACCACCGGCGATATGTTTTTCTGTTTTGGGTAAAAATATAAAATTAATCTTTTCTATACTAACCGTGTATATACATATGAATCTTATTGCATGTCACATTATTCTAATTTGAATTTAAGGACCAAATTTCATATAAATTAGTCTTTATACACTAACATCATATACACGATCACCATCGGTTATATGTTTTTTCTGTTTTGGATAAAAATATAAAATTAATTTTTTCTACACTAACAGTGTATATACATACGGATCTAAATGCATGTTACATTATCATCCTTTATACACTGACATCATATACAATGTCATTACTGTATGCAAGACAGCTAATCCGAATTTGAATTTAAAATTCAAATTTTATATGTGTATCATACATCTAATCGTAATAGTGTATACATTGTCAGTATATATAAAATTAACTCATTATATATATGTAGTATGCATATACATGCGTGCTAGTGTAACGCTGATAGTGCATAAAATATTTACCTAAAAATATATGGCACACTCAATCATAGGGAAAATTCTCCAGGCACATTAAGGGAATCTTAATCAACAGGGAAAAATATATGAAAATGTGATAAAGAAAAATTACTCCCATCTTTTCTATTTTCTAACTGAAAAAATGACTTGTGATTATAGATTTCTTTTGCATCTCCATAGGTTTTTTGTTGTCGACTGGACATGTTGCATTATTACTGATACAATGGTTCTACAAATCTAGAAGTCAATGATTGAAATCGTCCCTTTCTAAGCTTTCTTTCTTTAGTATTTGAGAAGGAAAGTGGGTTGTAGTCATTAAAAGACTTCCTTGTCTTGATCAATTTGTTTGTGTATAATCATTGATTTCTGTTCTGGAACATAATTTGGAAATTTCTTACTACTTCATTAATAAGGAATTTCTTTAATTTTCTGTGATATGTAACTGATTTTTCTAAAGCTGCTACTGATAAGTAGGATTAATAAATGTCATACTCATCTTAGATAAGGTACTAAAGCAATATGTGTTACCTTAAAAAGGTTTTCATTATTATCATTTCTATGAATCAAATGAATTCACAAAAATATGCAAGTCAAACTCCTTAACTTTTACCCCTTAAACTTTAGGTGTTCACGTTGATTTTTGGAGGTCGGTGTGCGTAGAGAACACACTAATTTCTTCTAAGAAACCAAGCTAGTTTGGATATATCCTACTTTCATTAAAAGACACCTTAACAAATGACAATCTAGCATTGCTGATTTATGTAGAAATTTACTAAATTAACTCATTACACATGCTAGAATTGTTAGTTTTGATATTTCTTTTATTGATCTAAATTTTCTAGGATTTGATTATTAGATTGAAATTCCTTAAATTTATCTTGTCAGACCTCATATTAACATTGGAGTTTAAGTCAATTCATTAGCAGATCTAGGAGAAAATAAGCCATGCAGTTGAAATATACACAAATAGTCTTTTTTTTTTTTTTTTGGTCAACACAAGGGTATCCTGGCTTACGTTTGACTAGTCACCGTGCGGTAGTGCAGAGCCCACCCTAAGGATGCACCACACGGTAACAAGCAGGAGTCAAAACTGTGACCTCTGCATAAGAACCCAATGAGGTCACCATCGAGTTACCCGCTAGGGGCTATACACAAATAGTCAAAGGACTATGAATGTTTTATGATTTGATTATCATATTGAAATCCTTAAATTTATCTTGTCGGATCTTATATTAACATTTGGGTTTGAATCAATTCATTAAAAAATCCGAAAAAAAGTAAGCAGTCCAGTTGGAAGCATACACAGATGGTCATGGGACCATAAACGTTTAAGTATTTTTCGACTTTCACAGTGTAATATTCTCTTGATTTTTCAGATCTGTTTATATGCGTGCATGGTCAATGTAACTTCTGCCATTAGTGTATATATGTAATGAATGATGATATTTTTGTAAAAAAAAAAAACCCATTATACAGTCAAGAGATTATTTACATTGTTCAGCACTATATTTGCATAGACCATGTGATCAAAGATTATTCACATCACTTAAGACAATGCATTCTGACTGTGTTTAAGACTGATTTGATTCAACTTTAACCATAGATTCATATAAAAGGGTATATCTATAACTCTCTAAAGATTAAAATACAATACTTGATGGATGGCAAGTGGGACTGATCTATCTTCCTCACCAACTATTGGCTTCCTTGAGTAATCCCCTTCAATGGAGGCGTTCACATACCAACAACCCTCTTTTCTTTATCTCATTTGAGCATGCATCATGGGTCTGTATACCACCAACCTCTAGACTATATAGCCAAGCAGCTTCTTTGACCACGAACCAGATATTTTTATACAATGATGAGAAATTGTATATAAAAATAAAGAGAACGTTTGAATCATGGTTGCATTTTTTAGATATTACCCTTTTTTCTTTTAGATATTACCTAACACATGCTTAAATTAAAATTTGCATCTTCAAGAATGTATGGTCCCCTGGAAGGGACTAAGGAAAAAAAAATGTTTAGTTATTTTCTACGGCTGATCTTGTTCATAGTGTCACTTTGCAAAGTACACGACTTTTGACTGTTGAACAAAAGAGCTGTATTAAGTATTAATAGGTTTAGTTGGCTTGTCGGTGGCCAAGAAGGAAGTGTAGGTGAGGTCAAAATCATCTTATATAATATATGCTTTATATTTTGTTTTGAGAAATGATATGTTGGATGATATATATTGAATCTTGAACACAAAATTTAAGAGAATAGTGGTAGGCCATATCTATCTAAGGCCCTATTTAATAATTTAATTTAGTACTTAGACTTAATATATTCAAATTTTAACATATTCAAACCATTTGATAATAAAAAATTGAACATCTGAATTATTTAAGTGACACTGAATTTTCTAAGCAAAACTTGATCTGAAAATTAAGTGATAACCTATTCATTTATCATTGAATATGATATGTACTCAAGTGTATTAAATTTAATATTTAACAATTTAATAATTTAATGAATTCAGATTTCAGATTTCAGATTTCAGATTTCAGTTTTATCAAACGAGTAATTTTTTTCATTGCTCTTTTCTTTTCCCTATTTTTCATTTCTTTAATAACTCTCTACATATCTTTTAAATGCAACTGCAATGTTATATCAAATTGAGTATTTTCATCAATCATTGCTATCTCTTTCTTTTTTTTTTCTTCCCTTTTTTTTTTCTTTTCTGTTGTCTGGAGCTGGACTTCTTTTTTTTTTTTGGGAGCAAAGAGTTGGAAATCAGCTTGGTAATACTAATATCGTAATGGATACATCTATTCTATTAATAACTGAAATTTCGTTATTTTTTCCTTTCTCAGTATCCCTTGATCAATTAGGAATTTCATCATTTTCATTAGGAAGTAGCAAAATTTGTCAAAGCTACAAACATGTAGGAACAGTGGAACAATAGTGGTTGTGCTCATCCATGCTAGAAAGTGTAAATCACGGATTATAACTCCAAAGTGATAAAACAAAGTTTTTTTCCCTCAAAATTTTTTTGAAGGTATTGCTAAAACAACCTTATGAATTGATACACACATATATATATATATATGCAACTAGTACTTTTTTTTTTCCGAAGACGACAACTATTGTATAACTTATCTATCCTATACTACAGGGAAGAGGGAGCCAAAAGAGGCTTTGTATTAGGGGATAGTAGGTACACAAACCTTCCTATACCAAGAGAGTGCTTTGACATAACTCTTAAGACGCGCCAACAGCCCAAGCAGGGTCTTAAGACTCACCTTGGTGGCCACTGAGCCAAGTGGTTATGCAACTAGTACTTAATACCCAACTTAAATGATAGGGATATTATGAAGCAACTGTAAAGTTCCAATATAGCTCTTAAATTCTTCACTTTTCCACTTTTCCTTTATAAGACTTGGAGTCTTTTTCTTAATTATTAAAAAAAATGCATACAAATATGGAGCTTTCCCTTAATCATTAAAAGAAAAAAAATCCATACAACTGCAGATATCTCTAGTGGCAAACTGCAGAATTCAGAAAATCTGTAATTACCAAAGCAAGATGCTCCTTGATCTATGGCACTAACCAGACAGTCCACTCTTTTTGAATTTTTTGTAAGTGTATCTCATTTATACTCTCTTTTTTTCGTGTCGCCCAATTCAACGCTCTCTCAACTAAACAGTCTGCTTATTGGTACTTTATAACAAGTTAGCTGGCCACCCAACCACTAATAATAATTAATTTAGCCCTTTTCACACCCAGAAGAGAAGACTATTCTTGTTTGTCAGCAACATCAATAGACAATATTCTCTTGGAGATTCGAATTTTTAGCAAAGCATTCTTGTTTAGCCCAACCACTAATAATAATTAATTTAGCCCTTTTCACACCCAGAAGAGAAGACTATTCTTGCTTGTCAGCAACATCAATAGACAATAATATTCTCTTGAAGATTCGAATTTTCGACAAAGCATGTGTGCGGTTTCTTTGTTTAGATTCAAAAGAATACAGAGAGAGAAGCATGTATTAAATAAGTAACAAAGGATGCTACAAGATCAAATAAGAGCCTAAGAACACAACAAAATCAAACAAGAACCTAAATAGTATCTTTTTCTTGACTTGTAAATACTTAAATCTTATCTCAATATCTCATATTAAATAAAAAAAAAAGGTAAAGCACGTTCCCTAGAAACTAAATATCTTTTTGTTTACTTGTAAATATTTAAATGTTATGTCAATATCTCATATTAAGATTATATGTAGAATTTAAATAGAACCAATTTTCTTGTCTATTTTAATTATATTCTCCTTTTTTCTTGTATTCTACTATTATATTTTTCCCCTTATATTCTTCTTCCTCTTCTCTTCCCTTAGCTATATGGTGGCCCTGTACATACCCATAAGTACACATGTACAATTCATGATCAAACATTGTAAATAGTTGGGGTGGTGGAATGTGGATTAATGGCGGGGCAAGATGGTGGCTTTACTTAGTTTTAACAAAATGGAAAACTCACAGAACAGCCCGATAATCAGGCAGGCAAGACAAGGTGCTTCAACTGAACTATGATTATTAGAGCAATTAGCAAAATTTGAGGAGAGATCAGACAAAAGCTTGTGCAGGACATTGATCAGGTAATTATATTACATGATCGTCTATTATTGATGTGAGCAACAATGAGAGGCTCTATGTTTCCATTTAAAACAGAGGTTAGATCAGGCAGTTGAATACCAGTTTTTACATCTTGTACAAGCTTGGCTGGGTAAAACACGTATCTTCTAGTAATCTCTTGACACCACAAATCAACAATGGCACTTCTGTCAATGTCTTCTACCTTTGATATTCTCTGGTTCTCCAAAACAGTAAGAAGTTTGGCCTTTAAGCGGTTAAGGGCCTTCATCTTGTTGGCAAACTGGCTTCTTTCACCTAGGAAAAACAGAATCCGTCAATGTCTGTGAATTGACTCCATCATCTACTACTTCAGCTATCATTTGCAGCAATGTGGGCTTTAAAGAATCAATGGTTGCATATCACATCATTCCAAATATTCACGTAAAACTCAAAAAAATTTCAGAAAAGGAAAATTAAAAAAAAAAAAAAAGAACAGTCCCTCAAAAGTAACAATGTTCGCTTTCAGGATAGTACAAAGTTTTCTACAATGAGGACTTCAAGGTTGTCTGAGGTGCAAGCATCGTTTACTCTGGTGTTTTGGGATAAGGTGCCATCCTTTATTAATTATTTCTTTTCCCCAAAAATCTTGTTACCAGAACATAACTTCTTAGAGGCACTCCACATTTCCAGTTCGCTGTAGCTAGGACCTTATGCTATTTGTTAGAAAAGAAGAGCTCCCATATCATTGCAGAAATGTCTTCCAGGAAGGTACAATAAAGGGAAACACGTATATTCAGTTTGCATACAGGTAAACAAAGGCAGCAAGAATATAATCCTGAGACACAATTCACATGCAGATCCATGCTTCAGTTGATTTAAATTTATGTTAAAGCCTCTAATGAGTACAATCTGCAGAATTTTTTTTCCCCATTACTGACAATGTGCAGAATATGTTTCTCTATGCACCTTTTGAATCCTTACAATGTGCAAAAAGTCTACTTAGATGCTACTCCAAAAAAAGATAAACATACTATTCAGCCTCATTATTAGATATCGCTGAATCTATCACAATAACTTATTCCACCCAATGACTACAGTAAAAAGGTTATTAAATAAACTTCAATTGCGGTAGTTTCTCTTTCAAATAAATTCATATATCAAAAAACTTCTATTCAAATTCCAGATATCAGTTGGTGCTAATCATGTCATGCAGACTGGAACGAGTTTTTCATCATCAAAACTGAAACATAGGTTTAAGAAGCTTTTTGTTACCTGTTGCTTTAACAGTAAAACCAGTTGGAATATGCTGTATGTGGACAGAAGGGCTAGTTCTAGAAAGATATTCTTCATCAGTTGATGAGAATGAGATCATTAGAACCTTGTCGTCAATAAAGATGTCGGGCACTGATTCAAGAAAAAGAGGAATAACATCCACAGTAGCTGAACTACCCTGCATTATATTAAGCCAGAAACTAGATTTTTCAACAACAGGATGTATATACAGTTTGTGGAATAGATATTTGAATGACACCAAACACCAGAAACACTTATTCAGGGCTAGCAGAAAGAAACAGTAAGTCAACTGTAGATCAAAAAGAACACAAATGAATGCTGAAGACAATGCGATGTTATAATAATTGAATAACCAAACAAGATCTTTCAACAAAAAATTCCAAACCCCTTTCCATAAGATCATACAAACGGCTCCCACAAATGATGACAGTTTAGATTGCAACTTGCACATCCATCCTTATTACAGAACTGAATAATTGTCACTGTAAAGATCAATCTCCAATATTAACAGGATCCAATCAACATGAAGTTACACGCACAAGAAGTAACCTTTTATTACTACAATGCCACAACAAAAGATAGTCAACTACAGTTTCAAACTCAAAACATATAATTCTTATAACAAAATCACTTTTTAACGATTGACCAATTATACATCCGCTATTACTGGCCTCACTGAAGTCAATAATACATTGACAGTGAAGGTGTGATTTTTGAACAAAATGCCTGTGGACTCTTGTCCAAGCCCGGTTAATGAACTTTTTCCACGTTCGAAAACCCAAAAAGAGACACTTCTTAGATGGAGACCTCTTATTGCTGCTTCGTTATAAGATAATAAACAACTGCTTTTCGCATCAACAAAGAGAACCTCCATTTGTTCAAATGGAGGAAAAATTTCCCAAACAAACACTTTCCAGTTTTTCATATGAAAGCTTTGCTATGCTTCAAAAGAGACCAAATGTACAGATGTAGTGAAGATCTTTCCTCCTCATGCATAAACTTCACTTGTTTATGGCACCATAAGATGCACCGCTTATGCGAGTGCAGCACTAGTCAGTTCAGCCTGCATTAAGCTTACTTTTTAGGAAAGACATCCTCACATTTTATCAGAACTAAATTATCATATTTATGGGTTTTTATTTGTATTAAGAGGTTTTCACACTATAGAATTTTGTACGACTGTTTCTGATGCATCACTCACATAAGCGATAAAAATTGTCTTTAGAAAAAATAAGCTTCTGCCCAACTTCAGGATGCCTGTACAAAATGTAGAGTACTCCCCATCCTATCAATCAGGTACTCTTAAGCCTTGTCTAAATCCATGTCTCATCACATTTTTCTCCTTCTATGCTAAATGATTAATCACTGGAATTTTTACAACTATGCTTGAAGTGACAACCTTGAACTAGTTTGCCTAATGAGATCCAAATAATGTCCATTGGCTTTGCAAAGAAGTTAACTTCAAATTTTTGTTACTAACAAATAAGTGAACAAAAATTAGCAGTTAAAGGGGAAAAAAATGGCTGCTTGAGAAAGCTGTGCCAATAGAACAACAAATGAATCACTAAATTGAACCTCTGAGATCTAGGCTAAAAGAAGCTCTATTCGCACCTCAGATGCCAAGGATCCATCAGGTGAGGCTTTTATCATACGGTGAACACCTCTTTCTCCCATCAGGTAGCCATAGACAAAGTTTGATTCAAACTCAAGGATTGCAGACTTGATTCCACCATTCTTTGAAGGAAATTTCTCAATTATCCTCCACTTGTGACCTTGCTTTTCAGCCCACTTAATGTACATTTGTACCAGTTGTTCGGCCCATCTCTGTATCAGAATTTTAAAGCATTCAAAAGTAGAACAAGACAAAATTCAATAAAGTATACTGTTTAAGTAAAATCTAGTTAAGCTTAAGAGTTTAAAGTTGTAGACAACATTGAAATACAACTTAGTAACTGAAGACAAACCAAACTCTCTAAAATGAAAGCATACTAATTGCCTAAAGGCATATTTAGAGGTTCTCCTAAATCTCGATGAATTTGCAGGAAACGAACATGGAAAAAGAAGCAGTCCAATCATAGCTGAAAAGTGTTTTATCACATGCAGCAACCAATAATTTGATCATTCCAATGATACTTTTCGAAATCTTCATAAGCTAAACCCACGCAAGGTGTTGGCATTGTATTGACAGCATGCTAAATCTACTCAAGATGTTTTCATCATGTTGACAGCACGTAGTTCAGTAAAGAAGAAAATGAACAACAAAATTGACGAACTCACTCCATGCCCAGTTACCGAAGAAGTAAAAAACAAGAGCACAATACCCCTAGCCTCTTATATGTTCGTTTCACAACAAAAGCAACATAACAAGAATATTAGAAATTATAGACAGAGATTCAAAGAGACATAAAACGAAGTACAAAATATAGAAAATTTAAGCACAAGAACCATAACTGAGAGCCATCATCCAATTGCAGAGGCTGAGAAACCAAAAAAAGCATAAGATGAGAATAAATGGTGTGAAGAACAGACAGTTAAGATCCTATATCGTGAGCCCAATTCAACTTTGCTCAGCAAATACAACACAACTGGCAAATATTTTGTACTTAATTGCGCTGGAATTAGTGTAAGAATATAGTAAATCACAGGCTTTCCATTGCTAGTCAGCTAAGCAAAGCTACAATGGTGCCACAGTCACAGCAGGAAAAGCAAAAAGAATGTGTTTAAGACCTATAAGGTAGTCAAAGACCTCATCGTGGATGCCTTCATGTCCAGATTCTATGGTAATGCAAGCTCCCTCCCTTTCATATGGTTCATTAAGAAGCTTGGACATTTCATACTTCTTCAAAAACTTATTTACGTACACAGATGCTGAATAAGCCTGGTTAAATAGCCCATCATTTATAGCATCCATCTCTGCCAATTCCATGATCAGCTTAGCTTCCTCAGCCTGCAGACAATATTGGATTGGTTAAACATATACGACATCTATGCGATCGAGGGTATAATTGTAATACAAAGGAAACAAATTTCTAAAATCAAATGATCAAAGTAATCATAATTTAACATTCTTTTCTACGTCACAACAATAAGTAATTGCATAGCATATTACCTTATATCTGAGATCTTTAAGAGCATCAACCGCCTTATCACTCTCAGCCAGTTTGACAAGGAATTCATTTGCTTGGGCTATGTCATCCCACAGATTACATTCACGAATAACTTTTTCCAGCTGGATGCGTCTAGCTTCTTCCTGTTCCAATGCTGTGGGTGCCAATATCTCAGCAGAAAGAATTGAATCTTCAATCTTTTTCCTTAAGGCAAACATACCTATAACAAGTCCATGATCTTCACCATTTAGAGACAAGATCAAAATAAACCATGGCAGAAAGGTTGCAGACCCAATTGATTGTCAAAGAGACATAAGAATTAACCATCATGTATTGGACTCTGATAGAAAAATAAGAACAGGAAACATTTGGATTCTGGTCCACCAAATGAATTGCAACATTATTTATGTTTATTATGAGCCTTTAGGATTTCCTTTGCAATGCCAGCAAAGGCAGAGAATCCACAAACTTATGCACAAACCAGAATAATATAATAATGGAGAAGAAATAAAGGACTCAAGAATATTTATAATATAGGATGAGGATTAGTTACATGTACCTTAATGATAACTTCCCTAAGAATGTTAATTAATAAATGTTTCTCAGACAACTTAGATACGATACGAGAGGTGCAAATCCTATATATTCTTTTAACCTATCTGATACAATGTGTGCCTGTCATATGATGTGGCAAGGGGAGACATTTTCCAGAAATTATATTTTGGCATGAGTCCAATTGTGTAAGCCCCTGAATGCTCTCATGCTAATGTATGTCCACCATTTTTCACATTACTAGCTAAAGTTGCTTACAGTGTTCTACTCAGTCATAATTAACCTACCTACTTCATCTGTTGGCCAACCTGCAGCTATCGTTTCACCATCCAGGTTGATAGGGAAGTTTGACAGGAATATAGCCACTTAAGTCATGGGTACTTTTAATATGAGTCTGCATTGAACTATGGATAACTGACAACTTGGTGATGTAATTATACAGAGATTACAATGTGCATATGCCATCACTAATGGAAGAGATACTATGTAAATAAGGATTCAAATGCTCATAGTTCTCACTAGATTAAGGCACTAAATATGGCCTTAGCCACTGTAGGAAACTCCACCAATAAGAAATATGATAAGATTGATGCCTCCCTCAAGAAAGAAGAACAAGATTGATTCATCCTGAGGAAAGAAGGAAGAAAGGGATGCTACTGTCGATAACCTGGAGTTGGAAATCGATTTCTCAGAAGGTGAATTTGAAAATCAACTTTGAAGAACTTCTCCATGTTTTGCCTAGTTCTCATTCATCTTTGCCAGACATGAACTATTGCACAAGCTTCAGTAAATAGCTCCCAAACTAAGGTTGTACAAATATAAGTACCAACTGTTGCTAATAAAAGCCTCAGCTACCACTTTATCCCCCAAAAAATTGGCATTTCAATCTGCTAATCAGAAAATAATGTTATTCTCCCACCAAACACGTCAAAAGCATTGCATATTTGGCATAAAAGAAGCCCAACCTTGTTGTCTGTTAACAAACAAATCTTATTCCCAGACTCTGAACTTTGTTTGCTAGAAACTTAAAACACCCAAATTAGTGTTAAAAGCATACTGATTGGTCAATCTATCGTGATTAAATTACTAATGATGAAAGATGCTACTTAGGCTCATACCAAATAGGTAAAATCAAAGCTACTCCTATTATATAAGTTAAAGCTACAGAAAAGAAAGGGGAGTGAAGCATATATAATTAGCCAAATTGACCCATTAAGCATTACATGTGTATTTATATCATTTTTCTGAAGGAGACACCAATTAACTTATCTTAAAACAATGATTTCAATGTTCCCCTTTTCTTTTCTTTCTTCTTGAATCTAGGTATAGCAAATTATTTTCTTCTTATCACTCCCCGAAGAGACTCTGATTTCTGACATGGGTCCAATTTTCCTCCATTTTCCTGATATTAAAGCACCAAAAAAAAAAAGAAAAGAAAATGACAAGACTGTTGCATGACTAACTATTTTAACTATCTTTACATGAACCCACATCCTAATCAACAAATATTGCATCATATATCGTGTAATAAAAGCAGGCAATAACATATCCAGACAGATAAAAATTCAAAAATGTAACCGTATGGTGAGTGACACAGAGAGTAGAGGGAAATCGAAACGAACCAAGTTGTTTATTGGAGTTGCTTTTGTCATTGAGGGGCTGAGAAGCTCGAATTCTTGAGCTTTTATGTCGCCGGCGGACTGAGGAAGCTGAAGAACTAAGAGCTGCACTTAGAGAAATGGGTTCAGCTGGAACTTTCGCCATGTTTTTGCTGCTCAACTCAAATACCTGTAGTTCTGACACGGTTTTTTGATTGTTGGAGTTCGGACGAACTTGGGAGTCTAAAATGGTACGAGTGGAGTTGGTGCTGGCAGTCGACCGTCTACAATTGTAACTCGCCCGATGCCAAGTTGCCTCTCCAGTCGTGCGTCATTACAAGCTCCTATGGCTATTTCTCTATGGTCGAACAAAAAACTAACAATTCCCTCTTTTGCCTCCCTTATGCTTTTTCTTCTAATAATAATTTTGTTATTCTTTTCTTACAAATATCTTATTGAATTTTATATTTTTTATAATGAATAAACGTGCAATTGTATCTTGGATATGGGACAGGACCGTCCCTGGATGGTCTCCTCACAAGCCTCAATAAGTGGCTGAAAAAGAGCCACGCAGCCAAGGACCACAAGAGAAGCAAAAGTGTTGTCGTTCAAATTAGTAAAATCTAAAAAAAAAATTTGAGTTGCCTTATCTTAACGGACTGGGTTAAACTAAACGAAACTTTCAAAAGTTTGAATTTTGAAATGAAATTTTGAATTTGATAGTTAGTTTCAAGTTAAAATTGAGAAAGTCATTATTCAACACAATGTTGAAGAAAACAACTTTATCTTTCTAACCGGGAATTGAAAATTCAACATCATATTTACCTTCAAGGAAACTAATTTCTCTCTCTAGCTGGGGATAAGAAAATTGCTGAGAGATAACCTTCTTCCTCTTTGTTGAAACTAGAGGAGTAACGTGTTGTGAGGGATATGTGCTTGATGGATAAGGGTTATTCAAACTGAAGAAGCAAGCTATAGCAGTGTTTCATCATTACAAAGGAGATTTGTTGACGATTAAGGGTAAAGACCACAGATGCAACAGGTATTGACGCCTTGCTATTTCGATCATGAAGCAAATATTGGGTAGCAAAATAGAACTGAGTAAATACACCACTATCCCCGATGGCGAAGTAAGGTTGAAAAACAATGGTAGAGGTAGACGAAGGTAATTCTACTAACCCTTATCCTTAATTTTGGTTATTCATAGATCGATTAGTAACTCTTAAAATAACCAAATCATTAGATTGATAAAGGAGTTTAAGCTTCATACAACTGGGGAAAAATGTTAAGTATAGTTAGGAAAACTATGTTATAACGCAAGAGTTATGTATTATACAATTCTTGTGTTTGTATGACTATATAGAAAGTGAGTTAAAAGTTACAATCTATTGATATGATTATACATGTATAAATTTTGCTATTTGTAATTGCTTTTAAAGTATGGCATAACTTTTGCTAACTTGTAGGATTTTGTCTAGATAAGGTGTGTGATGTACACCTTGTTTATCAGAATGTATGGTATATTATTCATCAATAACATTATATCAAAATTTTTTACTAGATGGTTATTTGTTCCAATCACCTACTAAATTGACTATTAGTACTTATGAGAATGAATTAAATATTTAGTAGACATGTAGTTTACTTCAATAAGTAGCATGTATATATATAAATAATTAGTGAATGTACAATCTGGTTAAAATAATGTACACTGTGTTACTGACCAAGTACGATGCAAAGAAATTGTTAAACAAACAATTATTTGTCCACATGCATCTTGCAATTAGTCATCGCAACCATATGCATAGTGCAGTGGTATGCATACATTTGAAATGATTATTAGTGTTTTGACCCACTTATGTATCTCCTTGCAGGCTGCAGTGGTTGTGTAATTTTATTTGTATGACTAATACTCATTTGCCTATAAGTACCTTACACGGGGTGATCTATGAGATACAATCAGTTTACTAAAATGTACATTATGTTAGATATTAGTTACTTGACTGTGTATATTTATGAAAGGTAGTACAATGGTATGCATAAATTTGGAATGGTTATTGGCCCTTTGATCAACTTGGGCATCTCCCTATAATAGATATGTAATTTTACTTGTACGAGTAATACTTGTTTATCTATGAGTACCTTACACGGGTTCATCTATGAGGTACAATCAGTTTACAAAACTATACATCATATTAGGTGTTAATTACTTGACTATGTATATTTGTAAAAGGGAGATTAGATATAGCGCAACAAAAAGTAGTTACATGAGTTGGAATGTATTTTACAAACTTTGGTATAGTTGATATTAGCATTTTTCTGTAGAGTGTACACGTTGTTAGTAGGTATGGAGTAGTGCTATATCTTATGTATGCTTATATGGCCATAAATTTACAGAAGTTAGTCTATTGTTTGAATTTGTAACTGGTTGTTAGCTCATACACACTGTCACATACATACACATAATGTAATAATGAATTTACTATATAGTTGTTTATTGGTTCATAGAGTTCATATAGGCGTATAAATTGGGATCTGATTAACTATGCCCTGTATGTAATTGTTAGCACATTATATCTTATTGATCTTATTCTGTAGTGTGTCATGGGCAAAGATAGTTTCTTTTGACAAATCAATGGATATCAATCAAGGCTGGTCGAGTAAAGGAAATTAGATTAGACAATTAGATAGTTCATTACGCTAGACTTGTAATACTAGTTAGAATGTACTTACATTTAGTTCTTAATGCATTACCACATGTTCAATCCATTTTACAATGTATTAGCAGAAAAAAGTTAATTATTAGTTTTAGATTCTGTTTATCAGTGTTGTATATTTAGTTAGTATTTAAGTATTATTTGTTGTTAATTTTTTATTGTTAGCTCGATCTATTTTACAATATATCCAGAGCAATAACTCTATTCTATTAATTAGTAAAAAAAATATTTATTTTTTATTGCTAATATTGTATCCAATATTGGTATTTATTGACTTTCCGTTGCTAATGATTTACAAACTATTTAGTCCATTTTTTATATGTTTAAAAAAATAAAGATTTTTATTTCACAAATTGGTAAAAACTAGTTATATTTGGTTACTTATATGTTGCATACACACTGATTGAACAAAAATTTAATTAGTCATTTACTACTATTACGGAAATAGTGGATTTAGATAAGATTTTAGTTGTCAATATATGACAATCTCAAAAAGGAGTAATTACCCATGCCTATTGCAATGAGTCTTTGCAGTCACATGTGTAGTGCAATGGTATGCATATATTTGGAATGATTATTGGTATTTTGATTCACTTGTGCATTTTCTTGCAGGCTATAGTAGGTGTGTAATTTTATTTGTATGACTAATATTAATTTACCTATAAGCAACTTACACGAGATGATCTATAAGATACGATCAGTTTACAAAATTGTACATCATGTTAGATGTTAATTACTTAATTGTGTATATCTATGAAAGGTAGTGCAATGGTACGTATAACTTTGAAATGGTTATTGACCATTTGATCAACTTGTGCATCTCCCTATAATTTATGCATAATTTTACTTGTATGAGTAATACTAGTTGTCTGTGAGCACTTTACACGGAGTGATCTATGAGTTACAATCAATTTATAAAAATTTATATCATGTTAGGTGTTAGTTACTTGATTATGTATATTTGTAAAAGGAAAATTAGATATAGTGCAGTAAAAGATAACAACGTGAGTTGGAGTGTGTTTTAGAAATTTTGGTGTAGTTGATATTAGTATTTTTCTGTGGAGTGTACACGTTTCCGTTTTATCCACAAATTTGTAATACATAGTGTCACTTATTTCCATTTTTATCAAACCCCAAACTAAAAGCCTTAGAAATGTGGTTGGGATGTCAATTTTGGCATACTTATATCATTTAATTGCTCTTTGAACAAATATCCTTAGGTTTATTAGGTATGATGCATATAAAAATAAACCAAATATACACTCCAATTATAACAATATGTACAACAATTCTAATAGATATATACAATGATTCAAACAAATTTACAAATTGAACAAAAATCTATGATGATTACAATGATATTTACAAGGATTCGTACCTATCACTACATAACATTTTTTATAAATCGAAATTGAAAATTTACAAATATTGTGCTAACAAAAATCTATAAAAAGAAAGTAAAAGAGTTATACAATGCTGTTAATTGAGTTTCACTTGCTCCATTCTTCTTCTCAAGTTGATTTCTCTTTTTTTCTTTCTAATTATAAATGGTGGGATTGGTTCTGCAAGCTCAGGAGTTCCCACTTTTCATATTTCTTCCTTTTCACATGGATTCTTCTTTGTCCTTTTTCGTGCCATCTTGCCACTGCTCATGGAAATTGTAAAGGTTATTCAATTTGTTCAACACATGTCAGTTTTGCTAAAACTTCATATACTCTTATCTATGCAATTAAAACAAAGTGAGACCAATTTAACAATTCGTAATTGCAATCAATCAAACAGTCACGTCTCACTATCCTGCCAACATACTAGTACAACATAAAAGCATTGACAAACTTACATATTCAAGGATTTTGATGGTGCTTCAAGATGCTTTTTTAGTCGAACTTCTCAATCTCCTTCATGTCATTTGCACCAGTTTTTGATAAACAATTACTTTTAAATTACATAAGATTTTCTCCCAACATTCCTAAATCAAGATAAAGTAGTTCTAAGAATGATATAGCAAATTCAATTATGAATAAGACATTCTGAACAATAAGTACATTCAACTTAATATATAGACATTTTGAACAAGACATGCATGATCTATGAGATATAATTAATGAGGTATTAGTTACTTGACTGTGTATATCTGTAAAAGGTAGATTGAAAATAGCACAATGAAAAGTAGCTATGTGAGCTGGCATGTATGCTAGAACTTTGGTATAGTTGATATTTACATTTTTTTTGTGGAGGTATAGCTATGTGATTGTTTTTATGTTGATAAAGTTTTCTCCTGACATTCCTAAATCAAAATAAAGTAATGATATAGTAGATTCAATTATGTGTAAGACATTTTGAACAACAAGTATATTCAGCCCAATATATAGGCATTAGAACCAATATTCATGCCAATCAACTTTCATACTGTGGGCTTCAATTACTGGTGTGCTACAGTTAATTGGGGTTTCAACTTATAAACAAGAGTAAACTTATGTCTGCATTTCTTTCCTCACAAGGGTTCCATTATCAATTTCTAGGACTTGATTTAATATCATTATGCTAGTTGATTGTGCATTTACAATCGTGTCAAAGTATTTTTCCATTGTCACTGTTCTATCACAGAATGTAATAGTTATCTAACAAGATGTACATGCACACTAATTAAGATAACTGATAATCATTTTTCCACACTAAGAAAGGCAATTTGAACAAGATGTCTTACCTTCTTTTTTTTCCTTCTTTTCCCTAACTTATTTCCACTGCATGTTACGCGTAATTGTCACCAAGCTCATGTATTGAGTTCTATAGATGTTGCGAGAGACAAACACCAGCCACTTACATATTAAGTGATTTAGATGGAGCCTTAGGTTGTTTGCCATCAAACTTTCATGTTGCTTCATCTCTACCACTTTTCTTACTGGAAGTTCTAGATTTTTTTTCTGCCATTTAAACTGGAGTTTTATACAGACAATTGCACTTCAGTTCCATTATGCTTTCCCTACTTATTCTTAATGCATTACAAAGTACTAACATAAATAATATATCACTTTCAAATCTCAGTAACAATAGTTATGAAAACTCGTAACTTATTTTCAACATTCTGTTTGCCAAAATTAATAGTAGGTTAATTATTCTGTCTAGCCAATTCGACTTACAATCTACTCTCAGTCATTTATCAACTTTGATGGGATTGACTTCTTCTTCTATTTATTGTCCTACTCTACAATTATGAGTTAATGTAACAACCACGAGATACCAATTTCACAGTTATGTTGACAAAATTTTACAGAGCAGTTCTTATACTATAATTGCTAACTCACTGCGTGTTACAGTTATCCAACTTCATGTCCAAGTACACTAGCAAAGTAAAACTTGTAACCTTTTTCCACATTGAGTATGCCAAGCTAAATTCATTCTGCCTACCCTGTTTAGATTGTCGTCTGGTGCCCCAGCTATCAAGTTTCAAACAATCAACCTCTTCTTCTATTTATCCTGTGATTATGCAAATACGAGTTAACTAACAAAGAATAGATAGCAATTTCACAGTATGTTCATGCAATATTACATATCAGTCAGGCTATTGTAACTGTTGACTAACTCCATGTAACAGTTATTCAACATAGTGTCTAACCCCACTAGCTAAAAAAATTTGTCTGCAATGCGTCTACCAATCTGAGTGTCATGTTATTTTACTCTGCATAATAATTTTACTCCTCGTCATTATTTATTCTTGTGAAATGTCTCTTATACAACATGTTGTAAGAGGCATTTTTAAGGGAATTATCTTTGTAATACTTTTTTTTTCACTTTGTATGTTGCCATGAATAGTATGTACAAACCACACATAAAGTATAATCTGCATGCAGGCACTGCTAATCAATAAAATCTATAAGAAATTCATAGAAACAACCAGTATCTTTGTTATATTATTACCCAAACAATTTCCCATCCTATTCACATGATTTTACAAACACTTGGCGCACTAAGTTTTCCTCACCTATCCTCCCCTATGTTGACTACCAAAATACCTACCTTCTTCTACTCAAGACTAGTGAACAGTCTATTCTGGCAAAACTATTAATGATCAATTAACCTATTCATTCACAATATTGTCCAACAATGACAACTACTCACATCGCTCCACGACCTTGTCAAATTTCAAAAGTTATGTGGTACCATTGTTGTTTTGTTACCTGGGTGTTTCCTGCTTTATCTCTTCTTCGGATGCGAAACTCTGCTCTTCTGTCGCTACTTCTTCCTTTTTCTTGTTGTAATATATCTCAGCGCAATTATATTTCCCTTGCTTTCCCCTATCCCTAGTCTGCCTCCAATCACTTTCTAGTTCTGCCTCCAGCCACTTTCTTGTATTCTTTGTTTGCTTTCGTTTTCTAGTGTTATGGACAAATGAAAATTGGCAATTGTTGTGAAGGGAAAACAAATGACCTTTTTGTTTGACGATTCATTTGCACCGGATTTTGTGGAACGGAGCTAATGCTTCATGTCGAGGTCCGTCAAAAGCGTCAATTTCTTTTTTCCATTACTAATTTATGTGGCGTCATTTTTCCACCTTCCCAAAATTGGTCAACGTGATTATTTCTAATCCTTTCGCTTGGGATTGTGAGAGGACCGTTCAGAGACGGTCATCATCAGAATGAACGTCCTTGTCCCGTATCCTTGTACCTTGACATTTTTTTTATATAGAAAAAAAGCTCAAGGAAGGTTAACTTCCTGTATACGCACAAGACAGATTTTGAATCATTTATCTAATGTAAGAAAAGATCTTAGAATTAAAATATAATATACAACATTTGACAATGCATTACATTTAACTGTTTGTGATTGACTAACAAGAAGTACGATTGTAAGACGTCAATTGAAGTATTAGTTTTTTAGAGATTGGAACTATTTCAATTACTTAAATACACAACATAAAAAGGTATATCCACTAACGAAAATATCACCCAAAAAAGCAAGAGCAATATATAGCATGTTAACCAAACACCTTTAGAATAGTTGACCACCAACAAAAATCTTAAGACTCTTCTTGCATTCATTTTCAAAATTTTCTAAAAATTTCACCAAGTACAAAAATACCCGTTTAGTCTGATAATAGTTTAATTTCCTCCAAATTCTCTCTTAACCCATTTGAGCCCACCCCTCCCCCTTGGTATAGAGTAAAAATAAAAATAGAATAAAAAAGCTATCGTGTTGACAATATACATACATATATATACACATATATATATATTTATATATATATATATATATATATATATATATATATAACATGTTAACTTATACGTTCTTGAAAAGATAGGCACTGCAATATGTACTTTCCAACTCCGGTTATTTCGACAAACATATATTTACAAATTCTCACAGCTTCCCTAGTTCAATGGCTTGCTCATTTAAGATTAGCATGACTAATCTTAGCGAGCATTTACAGCGATTCTGCAAATTGAGAAGCCTCCAGATCAAGTTCTTGTTTCATGATGCAGGTCATCAGCCAGTCACTGCCAAACGTCTGCATGCCATTCCTTACAGCTAAGAGTGCTTCTTCCATATCCTCTTCAGATGCAATATATATTGTTTTTGATGATTCATTCACTTTTTGCATTCCGGAAACCACCTTCAAATTATAGAGTTAAGCAATTATGATTATCTCAATTAACAAGGCCAACTTAAAAGCATAAGCAATTTCAGAAAATGTTCCAAAGCCATAACTTGTGCGAGGAACTAAAACTAAGCAGCTAAACCAGCAAACACAAAGAAGCCAGATTGTTAAAGTAACAGAAGCGAAAGGAAAAGCAGCTAAGAAGAACAGATATCAGCATAAAGGCGCTGGAAGCGTAATGTAGTAGCCATCTGACACAGAATGTTTCAGAAGTTCCTTCTCCTACAGCTTGAGCTTCAACTGGCACAGAATTGGTATGAAGCAAAATATAACATGGTCTTTTTGGACTACAGAAATTTTAGGAACAATTGGGCATATGCTTAATCTGTTGAGAAAGGATAACTCATAGCAGACTTACATTTCCCCCAGCAGACTTTATGATGGTCGATAGAGTGCGCATTGGGGGTTGAACATGTGCTGCGAGACATATGTCATGACCTTTAAGTAAAGAATTGGGATTTGATTTTGCTCTAAGGACCGCAGCTTTCAGCTCTACCTTATACTTGCACTCATAATCTTCGTCTTTCAAAAGATATGGCATTTCATCTGTTGTGATTGACAAACTAATCACATATCTCCAAACTTTAAGCATATTGAAGCATCAAATTTAACATTTTGACCTACCCACAAATCTGCCTCTCCGATAACTTTCCTTTAACCAGCTAGGTGAGATAATCCAAGCTCTGCATAACAGGATACATCCAAATAAATAACAAAATGAAACATAAAAAGAAGAATTTAAAAGAGACTAAATTTTGATGGATGAAGCCATTAGAGCGTGCAAAATTAGCAAGAGAGTGCATAGTGTACTGCAATATTATGATCTACATGACTGGGGAAAGGAAAAGTTGCAAGAAGAGTAGATCCAAGGTCAATTTTGGCAACAAAGTAGAAAATAAGCAGGCATAATTGTTTCACCAAATAATTCCATTTTTATTCACAACCTCATCTATCACCAGTGCATGTTTGCTTGTCTCTGAATTGTACAAGACTCAGGACGCCAGGTAGCTATTAGTTTTGTAATTTTCACTGATTGTTATTTGGATGTTATTTGGATAACAAGCAATCGACTTGTTCTCTGCTTCATCCACTACATACTGCCGTAGCCTAAAATTCTCTTTAGTTTCCAATTGATCTCCAGTTCTGAGTTGATAGACATGATCCTCAGCTATTGCTACATCAATTACTACTTGACATTTCCATAGTTGCAGAGTCAATGAACAAATGGTGTCTTTGATATTGCATGATTGTGATTTCAAGTACTGACCTGTCCTTTTGAACCTAATATCTTCGTAAAGCTTAATCATCTAGAAAGTGAATTAGAGCAAATGAATTTTGCAGAATGTCTTAAAAGAAGCAACATGACAACAAAAGAACCAGATGTAGTGAAGTGGTAAATGAACTGATCTTGACTTTCAAAAGGATTATGTGGACAGTATGAGTTAATGAGCATGTATTCTAATGATTGCATGTCAAAACATTCAAATTCAAACTAAACTTACCCAGAGCAGAGAGCTGTGCAGAAATTCAACGTTTTTCTCACTTTCCCTGTCACTACATGTGAGCTTACTCTTCCATCAGAGGTAACAATCCCACCTAGGTCCTCAATTATCTACACCAACAGTATCAATATGGCATAAGAAGCATAAAAGCTACTTACCAAGAAAGCTAAATTCTACAAGAAGAATGAACTCTAGTCTAAGCCTTATTATATTTCTTTAGGGGACGTGCTGAGGTTGAAAAGTGAAATAGGATAAGCCAGTATCAGACAAGGACTTAAAACTGCCAAAACTGAAAAAAAAATACACCATATTGGCATCATTTTGATTCTTTAGAAAAGAAGACCAACATTGCCAAGGGCTTTTAGATCACAGCGCCTCCATTACCGTAGAGAAAGGAAAGAAGACTTCCATCTCCATAGTTTTAGATGAACCTTACCATCCCTTCAATATCTTAAAATTAAAATAGAGAGCTTAGGTGATATAATTACTCTACCTTCACCATGAATTACTCATTGACTACACTGCAGTTTACCGCATCAATATTTAGGACCCTATCCTTTCAGGTCACATGACCGACTGCTCACCAGTTCTACAAGACAAACCACAGATCTGGTAGTTCAGCTTGAAATTTCAAATCTGGGCTTACCTTGGTTAAACTTGATTTTTTCTTGTCATCAGCAATATTCATTAGCATTATTTTGAAGCATATATCTGTTGACAAAAGTTTACAGCTGCCTTTATCTTCTGATGTCTCATTAATTGCTCCACATTCTACATTGTTCTTTTCCAAACAGTCATTTGCGAAAGCATCTCCACCCACCAATAATTTGTTTCCATAAAGAAATGTACTTGAATTAGAACAACATTCACCACTTGAGCCAAAATTTCTGGGATCTGATTGACAATCAATTGCATGACCACCCTTTACTTTCTTTGAATTCATTGAGGTAAGTGAGGCTTCCCATATCCTTTTCTTTGTCCCTTGTGTTGAACACGAACATTTCTTCATCTCAAAATCCTCTCCACTTTTTCCAAACTCCGAATTGTTAGCCGTATTGATATATTCCAAAAGCTTTCCACTATCTGCATCTTGGCAACCTGGAATTTCAATGCAACTGGAGTAAGCATTTCCAAAGTACAAAAAGAATTAGGACTCCACTAATAGCCAGAGCCTGAAAGAGGCAAAAATAAAAAAGAAAAGGAGAAACCCAGAAAAATATATTTATACTTAAAGAAATGATGTTTTAGGCCAAACAGACACACTGTATCTTACCAAGATAGCATTTCAACAGTTAAAAGCAAAGAACAACTAAGCATGGCCCTGGTCCATCTTGCATGGAAATGGTGCTAAGATTATAGTACAGTGCATCCATAAATATGTTGGTCACCCAAAGAAAGATAGGATATCCTTATAAAAAAAAGGGACTATCCTTACATTATCAATTCTCATAGATCATGTAGGTCAATAGCTGGTCTAACTGATTCTCCTTGAATTTTTTTGCAGTTGGCCTCAAACATACAGAAAAAAAAATCTGCTGTGGCTAGCTGCCTCATCAGATCAAGTGTTGAAAAGTTTGGCATTAGTGGATAAATCTGATAATATATTCAAGAGAAACCACTTTGCTTATTTCAGCACATTTAAAGATACAGGAGAACACCAGGGTTTCATAGGGGGCATGATTAAATTCAAACTTACAAATTTAATATTCTTTCCAAAGGTATCACTAAGAGGATGCCAAGGGCACAAGTAATAAGTTAGTCATTGAATCATTATGTAGGCATTGAACCTTCATCTCTGTATATATATACTGTTTTAGGAAACATAAATGCATTTTAGATGAGTACACATAAATAATGCATGTGAGGATACACAGAGAACAAGACGAGAGATTTCACTTACCATCAAATAGAAATCTCTCGATAACAAGATTTTCAGCTTGAGCATATGCTGTGCTGCTGATTAATTGATTCCCTCCCTCTGAATGGCCAGACTCCTCTATGCACTCTGGTTGCAGCTTCTGAACAACATCAGATAAATGATGCTTCATGGGAAGCTTTAGTGGATACAACAGCTTTATTTGCTCTGCAGGATCAGCTGAACTGTCATTAAGGTGAGATACCATAAGGGTAGAACCACCAGGGAAGCACAATGCCTTTCGGATTTCAGCCTTGATAGGCAGTCTCCGTGCTCTGCCCTTTGTGTTGACCTCTCCAATCACCACAAAACCCTGTTTTTGAATCCATCCTCACAAATCAATTTCCAAGAATAAGTGAAGCATTGATATTTGCAAAGTTGCCCAAGACCATATACATTGAAAATAGAAGAAAACATAAATGCTAGAGAATATATCTAGACAAGGAGGTCCTCTTCCCTGGGAGAACATCGCAGAATATGGAGATTGATGAAAGCAACTCAATAGCACAAGCAAGCAGACAGATAAACCCAAATATCAAGCATCCGTTCTCCAGGATATACCTGTTTCAGCCAAAATCCTTCAGACTCCTGATCCCCCCAACATAAAATTGTGCGGATGCCTACTTTCTGCAGTCTGTTTCTCAATTCCATGTACAGAAGGCGACCAATCCCCTAAATAATGCTTAATTATCAGCAACCATTTGAATGCAAGACAAGCCCAAAGTATTAGCACAACAGAACTGAACTCACTAGCAGCATGAATTTCAATTTGAATTAGAAAAATAGGAATGTCTTAAACATAAGTAGATACAGGAGAATAATGTAATTGACAGGAAATCCAGATCTTAAAATAAAGTGTAAGATAATAGGAGAAAAAGTTGCAGCAGCTTATATATCATCTGGCAATGAGAGAAGCTAACCACTTCTTAGTTTTATGTACTTATCCCACTACACAATCTCCAACTAAACTTCTAACACCACCATCCACCACCCACCCACCATCCAAAATTCTCTCCCCAAGGAAATATGGGGAGAGCATAATTTAGCCACATGGTTCTTAAAGGGACAGACCACTTTGGAAAAGACCGAAAGATCAAACCAAGAAAAGTAGCAATACCAACACTGACACCTGGTGATAGATTTACAGAACAAGCAGATAACCTTTTTCTGGTACATTGAACTGACAGCGGCTAATGGAATTTCAGCATACTGTGTATCAGCAGGGACTATTTGATAAGTGATAGCAGAAAGAACCTGTCAAAATTTGAGATTGTCAAAAGAAGTTAACTTTTTTAATAGATAAGTTATTAACAATTGAATGAGTCAGTTAGATATAGCACAGCCAGAAATGAAAAATCAGCAATCATTTAGGCAGGTTTGTTATTGCAGTAGTGTATAACTCACCAGCATGAATCAAATCTATGCAGATTATGCATACTAACATGAATCGGTCTCCTAAAAAGGCTCTTCTCATTTGTAAAAAGTGTGTTCTCCTTTACTTTTATCCTGGAAGGTAAACGTTTGGCAGACCTTTACTAGAATCCCATGTGTAATTACAGGTCCAGCCCAGAAACATTCATAAATTTAAAAGGCACCTTAACTCTAGTCATGGAACACTATCTGAACCTCTTAAGACAGCTACTATTATTATTTGATTAAGACACATATTTTGCTACAATTTCAAAATTAGCTGCTCCCATTCAATTCAATGTTCATATTAAGATATCATAGAACAGTATTAAAAGGAATGAATGGGGTCACAAACATGTCCCCTTTTTCTGCAATACACAATCTTGGAACAACATAATTAATCATTCATTTGTGGTGCGAGAATCTCAATACAAAGTGTATATGGTACTGAAAGTGTATGTTAGGCATTCAATCTCAACGATTTAATCATCACTTGCTGGGTTAGTCAGCATGAAAATATTGAGTGGGCAGTATTATTCTACAATCTACTCTTGTAAGTTTTTTACCAGCTCTGTTGAGAGAATTTGACCCATTAAGGTGCATTCAAACTACAAATATAATGCCTGCTCTGGAATTAAAGTACACTAACCACCATAGTTTTTTCTGAATCAAAGTCTACAGTTAAACTGTCGCTTCAAAAATAATGTAATAAATACCACTTAACTGTTACAAAAGTGATGGATTTTCTTTTTAACTTGAAGCAAGTGAAAAAGTACCCTATTATTGTTCGTAAGAACTAGTACCGTCTCAATCTCTAACAATAAGCACCTACCAATAACTATGACTGAATGGATAAGGTAACGTAAAGTTTCACTCATGTGCACCAAAAAGTTCCTATTTGTCCTAAACACCAAGCTAATGCACATCCCCTTTTAAAGTTCATACTGCCTTACAAGAAAGCAAATACACATAGAAACCAAGTCCATAATCTAGTACAGAGACAAAGGAGTAAGTGATCTATTATGAATAAACTGTCAATAGGAATTGCACAGAAATGCTGAAGTTGACATTCAAAGACACTAGGAAACAGAAGAAGAAGAAGATAGCATTTTCTGTTATGTCTCTGTGTGAGGAAACGTTTAATTCTTAAAACCTATAGGCATACAAGATGTTTATGATCCCTGATGGAGAAACTCCTCCACACAGTTTATTTTATTATTCAAAGGATTTGGTTTATTTACATGACACGCCTAAATAAAATCTTTAACTGCTTTAATAACCATGCACATAAGAGTTAAAATATATAAATAGTCTTGTGAGTTTAGTCATGACAATATTCTCTAGCATTTGTCCCACTTTTGTGGGTTGTAATCACACACACCCACACATTTGCAGGAGAGAGAGAGAGAGAGAGTTAGAAATACTGCCATTTGAGCAATAAAAGCTGAAGCCAGTGGCATGCAATTGAGCATTATAGTTACTCTGCTTAAAAGAGTTGCTAGTATATGGAGTCCAGCGATTAATGTTATACCTCTCCTAGTTGGTCATTAGACTTGCATATAAGAAGTAATGTGCAGTACTTCCTGCAAAAGTCAAACATGCAGAAACTTCTCTGAGAAACAGAATGATTTCAACTTCCAATCAGCAGATATCCAAACACATAGCAAATTCCAAAAAAATGTCTGCAAAGATACTAGTACATAATTTTAGTAGTGTGCGCAACCAACAGGATAGAAAAGAAGTTAACACATGCAGGCATAGAACGTAAACATAAAAGAACAGGGATGGGTATCGTCTTTTACCCGTTTGATACACATCTTTCAAGAAACAATGATTCCTTCCCAGTATTAGCTGCAAATTTCATTGCTGGAAGCTCTTTTGAGTACATGTCGAGTACTTCCTGAAACAATGGGCACATACTAACATACATCGTAGATGGAAGTGAAAATTTGGTCAAAATTAGAGTCAGCGTAGGGGCACAACATTCTTCCGGTATGAATCCACAAAAAATAGGTAATCATACAAAGAATAGTGAACAGACTACAAAGAAGGCTATAGAATCAAAAATCAACCACAATAATTTGAAAAGACCACCTACACCGACTTCCTTTGAAATTTTGCAAATTACGGAAAGCCAAAATATGAGTAGCATCTTCAGAAAACATGGCAAGAACTGAAGATGACAAAGCACAGCTTTAGCAAAATGTAATTCACAGCCCCCAAAACCGACAATTATAAATGATGAAGTGCCTAATAATCATGTGTAAAGTAGTAACTTTAGCAAGTAAAAGGCCAAAATCTGTGGATTAGTGAGTGGTATGCCACATCAAAATGTTATCTCCCAAGTCAGCAGTCATAGCTTGAATCAAATCCAAGATAAAAGTCTTTTTTACCACTTTACGATTATAACCGCCAAACCATGCATTTTTGCGGAAGAAAAAAGAAAAAGAAAAATCACCCTTAATTGTTTATCCAAGCTCAGCTCTAAAATTTCTCGTTTATTTTATTAGTGCCCCTCAAGAACTCACCACATTTTCTGCACACTTTAGCATTTCTAATGTTATATTGTTCAAAATTCAAAATCTACTTCCAATAGTAAGGACGTAAAAACAAAAAGTTAAAAAAACTTTTGCAAAGAGGCAACTTTTGCATATAGGTTAATGAAACCAAAAAAAAAAAATCTAGAAGAGTAAATGAACAGCATGAAAATGTGAATTGAATGTGAGCGTTACCTGAAGCAAAGACTTGGTTTGGTCGCCTGAATCTTTAGGGTTAACAAGCACGAAATAGTACCCACCTAATCAACATTACTTAAAATAATCACTGGGCACAAAAACGATTTTTTTCTATTTTTCGTACAAATTCAAAATAAACAAAAATTACCAGAAAAAAAAGGAAATTGGAGTTTGAATCCCTACCATTTTTTTCAGATCCAGAACCTGGAGTATCGTCAATCGTATTTTCACATTTCGCCGCCTCCATCACTGCCAAGAACAGCACCCAATCACTATCGTCACAATAATAACAGTAACAATAGCAATATAGCTACCAAAAGAGTAAAAAATGATAGTAACAGATATCAAAATGATGGCGACGATACCTGAGACTTTAATTTTGACATTTTTCGAAAGAATGATTTGGAGGCTATTTTGGTTCGATTCAGAGGTAAAATTCCTAGCTTCCACGACAACCTCGCAATTTCCTGTGGGGATTGAAGAGAAAATTAGAACAATTAGGGTTTCAGACTTAGAAATTAAGTAATAGAAATGATTCCATTCTTTTATTTACCGATTGGAATCGGAGCAGGGGAGAGACGAAAGGGCTTCCGTTTTGGCGCCATGATTTTCCAGCTTTGAAAATGTGATCCAAGGAGGGAGTGGGGAGAGGGTATTTATAGCTGGGCAAGAGCGGGCTAAGAATGTAACTTTAGTTAAAATCTGAGGCTTTTTTGGTCAATTGGATTGCTAGCAACAAAAAATTGGCGCCTTCGTATTAAGCACGCCTATGTGTAAGTGGACGACTTAAGGGGGTGTTTGGCGAGTTGGAATTAGCAATAGGAATTATGCGTTTTCTGTTGTTGGATTTTCTTTTTTCTTTATTTTGGTTTAAAAAAAAAAAGAGAAAAGGAAGCAACTTCCGACTAGCATAACAAACCCGTCCTAAGGAAAAGCATAAGGTTTGGTAAGGGGGTATGGGATTCGGGGAATGGAATGAACCCCATAAATGGTGTTTGGTTCATTGGAATGGGATTTGAAATCTTAGAATGATTTCTAAAAATTTGGTGTTTCTCCATTCCCAAGTATTTTGGTGGGTTTTGTCCGATTCCCAAGTTTGATTCCAAGAAACAAATCCAATTACATATTATAATTATACAAAGATATAATTAATATTTATATTTATTATATATTATAATATATACATATATATAATATATTATAATTATAATATTAGTACATTATATAAATATATATTATAATTATTTAGTTAAATATAATTATATTCATATAATATATATTATAAATTTATTAATATTATATAATAATATATTTATAATATATATGTATATTTATAAATGCATATTATATGTGCATATGATTATAAGACAAATATTAATTATAATAATATTTTATATAAATATAATATATATTACATATTAAATATAGTTATTATTATATATTATTATATTTAAAATAATAATTATTAATTATATAACTTATTAATATTACATACATGTATATATTATAATTATATGCACATATAATATACATTTATAAATATACATATATATTATAAATATAATATTATATAATATTAATAAATTTATAATATATATTATATAAGTATAATTATATTTAACTAAATAATTATAATATATAATTATATAATACAATAACATCATTATTATAAGTTTGTAACTAATTAAATTAAATATTATATATATAATTAATTATAATTATACAAACGCTATAAAATAAATACATAATTATAATTATATAATATATAAATATTAATTGTACTCATATTTTATATAAGTATAATGCATATTAATATTAGATATAGTAATTATGATATATTATTGTATTTAAAATAATAAATATAATTATAATTATAATTATATAATTTATTAATATTATATACATGTGTATATTATAATCATATGCACATATAATATGCATTTATAAATATACATATATATTATAAATATATTATTATATAATATTAATAAATTTATAATATATATTATATGAATATAATTATATTTAACTAAATAATTATAATATATATTTATATAATGTACTAATATTATAATTATAATATATTATATATATATGTATATATTATAATATATAATATATATAATATATATAAATATTAATTATATCATTGTATAATTATAATATGTAATTGGATTTGTTTCTTGGAATCAAACTTGGGAATCAGACAAAACCCACCAAAATACTTGGGAATGGAGAAACACCAAATTTTTAGAAATCATTCCAAGATTTCAATTCCCATTCCAGTGAACCAAACACCATTTATGGGGTTCATTCCATTCCCCGAATCCGATACCCTCTTACCAAACGCCCCCTTACTAGATATAACGTGAACATGCCTTGTTTGGTTTGCTTTGCTTCTCAAGTGATACTGTATAGGGTTCGAACTTGGGAATCTTACTATATGTAAACGTGAACAGCTTACCAATTTTACTCTCTTAGACATTACACTCATTTGTTTGCCAATTTTGCTCTTTTCAACATTCATTTGCTCGCCAATTTTGCTTTCGCAAACACTTGTTTGACTTTTGGCAATAAGCAATTTTACTCTTTGAAGCACCCATTCATTGACTTTCAAGGAATACTTTAGCACTTGTATTCCTTGGTTTGGACCATTTTTGACGATTTTGCTCTTTTAAAATTTCACAATTTCGACGACTTTGCTCTTTTAAAATTTCATGAATTACAGACAATTTTGCTCTTTTAAAATTCCATTAATTTCTTATTTGCTTCAACCCAAACCTTGCCAATTTAACTCTTATCATTAGTACTTGTAATTAATTCTAGCATATACGTATGGAGAGGATCGAATTAGATGATTAAAATAAGAGGGATTGTAAATAAAAAATTCGATTAGATTGGATGGTTAAAATATGAAGAGGATCGGATTGAAGGGTCAAAATGAGACGAATTGTAAATAATGGATGGTTAAAATACGAAAAGGATCGGATTGGATGGTCAAAATGAAAGGATTGGATGATCAAAATGAAACGAATTGTAAATCAAAAGTTCAAGTTCCAAAAAAAAATTCTCATTATACGAAGTTAAGTTCCATCGGACAAACGTTGAACAATATAAAATTTACCCTAGTATGATGCACCATTTCTTATTGTATAGAATAGACTATCACAACCCTGGTATGATGCATCATTTCTCGTTGTTTAGAAAAGGTTATCTCATAACTGAACAAAGCTCCTGGAAGGTGAAAAAACGAATTACAATTCAGAATTAAAGAGAGAGTTTTTACATTGACACTACAATATGGTACAGAGCCTTAACAGGGTAAAAGAAAGTGCTGCAGATACCTAAGAGCATCATCAATACAAACATATCTCCAACTCAAAATACTCAAAACTCCCACACTTATCCTCTCAACCATCCCTTTCCCACCACTTTGCCGCAGCCCCAACCTCAAATCCGCCACCAACCCACTAGCATCCCCGCTGGAGCAACACCCCGACTGCGGAAGCTCCTTCGAAAACCATCCTTCTTGCCCCAGAACGAAGCTTCCTTTCCCTTTACAGTCCATCATCGTAAAAACACTCCTCAACCCGCCTAACACCACATTCCAAGTAACCCTCAAGCTATCCAATGCTTCTATTGCCACTGATGGATCACCGTGACCATTCCCAAGATCAGCATCAATATCGAAATGGAACAAGAAACTCTTGTCAACGACGAGTTGGTTACCAGGTTTTATAGTTGTGCTGAGGCAGACGTTGCCGTTGAAAACGTCGATGGCGAAAATGATGCTGTCGAGGGAAAGATGGGGTTTGAGCGGTTTTTGCAGCCTGAGTTTCTCTGATACGCATCCTAAGTTGTATAGACGGCGGTAAGGGACGGCGAGATTGGCGGCACGGAGGTTGCAAAGGGACGGATAAAGGGTGGAGCAAATGGGCTTCCAAAGGTGGTCGGAGGACATGCAAATGGACCATGACTTGCATACACAGGAGGCTATAATTAGTGTTTTGGGGTCAAGATGGTTGGCGACTAGGCTAAGAACACTCCATGGAGGTGAGGATTTGAGGGATTTTTCAGACATCGTGATCGTGGTTATGGATAGTTTTTGTTTCCGTTGTTTTTTTTGGGTTCAAAGGATCAGAAGCCGACATAGGGATCAAGTTTTGTTCTGTGAAATGGAAGGATTCACGATTACATGATATATATGACATCCGAGGAGAAACCTAGTCATCCTATGTCGCATGGTAACCATGAAACACGTGTAACATTGTTATGTCCAGTTGACACGTGGCTTCTAGTTTCTTGTAATTGAACTACTTGTTTATTTCCTTCTCTTTTTCTGAGGCCAACTTCCTTTCTCTAGAGCAAACGAACAAGTTTCTTCTTGTTAATATATATATTTCTTTAGGCTAAACTACCTAAAGAATCCCTAAACTATTATAAATATTAACTTTTAGTTCCTTATGTGTTTTAAATTTGAAATGAACTCCTCAACAATGTTAAAAAGTGTTACATTTTAATTCTTTAGTTTGCCTTTATAGCTAATGGATCTAAGAGAAAATTTTGATGGAGTCAAAAGGTAGAAATATGTTGAAGGATCAAATTTTGATTTTTTTTTAATTATTGAGAGATTATTTTAAGACTTAAATAAATGAAGGGCAAAAAATTGATACTCTCTCCGTCCTATTTATTCAGTCATGTTTGAGGAATCCAACTTTTTAAAAATAGTGATTTAATTGTGATGTTTGTACATCTCTTTCCAATTTTACCTCCATAAATTCAAAATTTAAATTTGAATGGTAATATATACATGATTAGAAAGAAGGGTCATATTGAAAAAAGAGACTAAAAGGTGTTTTGACTTTTCTAACATAACAATTGTTTTGAAACATCTCAAAATGAAAAGTATGACACTTTCAATGAGATGGAGGGAGTAAGTAGAATAGTTTAGAGACTTCTTAAGTGGTTTACCCTAACTTTTATGATTTGTGTGATTCAAAAATGTTGGACACACCTAGAAAAAAAACAAGTTTACTCGGTGTGTTTGGATATGTATTATTTGAAATAATACATATGCTTATATCACAAAAATGTTTTTTAATTATCTTTTTTATCTCTTAATCATCTTTTTATCATGTACATATCACATTATAAAAACGGCTATAATAATTATTTTAAATAATATTTCAATTTTAGAATATTTTTTAGCAACCGAAGCTTTCCAAAGTGCAAGTGGCAACTGGTATTATTAATAAAGTGAAAGTGACTGTTAGCCCAAGGGCTAAGACCCCAAGACTAAAGGGAACTTGGGATTTGGTACTTGAGCTGGGGAGTGATCAGATGCTTTGCTAAACACTCTTGCAAGTTCACCAACTGAGCCAATATTCTTGCATTTGTAGTCGCCACAATGTGGATGCTTTGAGCCATGACACATTGAGTCTAGACTACAAAGGATTTGACGACCAAACTCCTGCCTGCATTGCAGAGTCTTGAGGAATTAACTCTTTGTTAGTTTAGAAACTGATCAAAGTGGCCGCTTTTTCTCATATAAAGACCATGAGAAAACACAAAACAGAGTTTCAATTTGTCATGGGAGATGAGACTACGAGACAAAGATTCGCCAAGCTGTCTCAATATTTGCCGCCTGCAAGTTCCCGTCGAGAAGACCAAGAAGGCCTTGTGAGTTGTGACCACTACTCTTTAGAGAGGCTTATAGTAATTAGTACTATTTCGTTGCTAGGTCAAAGTTATTAATCCTTTAAGTAAATGTGTTTTTTCATTATTATCTTTTAAATTCTATTTCATACATGGATGGAGAGTACGTAGGATCTGAGCATCCTAATTAATAATCTAATTTAGTCGGTAAGAATATTAGCCGAATAACTGGACATGATTGGATTTTTTTACTATATCTTGGTACATGTAGTATAACCATCCCATGCCGACACCCCCAATATGATGGAAAAATTAAAGAAACATCTTATATTGAAGAAACAACCCAATATTTTAGCTTATAGAACTTTGAAGAGTCCACATAAATCTCGAATTTAAAAATTTATAAGAAACTATAAGTAAAATAGTAGCCAATCTCATCTCAATGAAATTTATGTGACCCAAAATTTTCATATTGTTCTATTTTGAACTTTTTTATAACCCAAAAAAAAAATGCAAAACTAGAGTTAGTTAAATATAAATGATGTGAAATTAGTTTTTTTTTTTTTTTGGCATATGCATACAAATCATGCACGCTCAGATGACTGGTATTAGACAATGAGCAGCTAGCCGTTATATGATTACGAGAAATACATTAGCAGAGCACAAGGACATATAATATAAATCTTTTGCTGTGAACATGAGGGATGAAATTAATTGATATCCGCGAAAATGAGAAAGATCGATCAAATTGGTCCATATACAAGTTACTGGGGACTACAATCATAATTTTTTTTTTCTATTGGTAAGGAAAAACAACACATGACGCATCTCTTAGATTTATCTTGGCATAGTGGGCATTTATTAGGTCTTTTAGGACCAGTAAAGGTGGCCAGAGTTGTGGTGCCTTTTCTGACATGTTTTACCAAGTTATCTGTTTGACCCCACTCACTAACTCAGATCATATATGTATATGTTCATGTATGACTTTGATTATATATATATGTATATATATATATATATGTTCATGTATTACTTTGATTTGTAATCTACTCCACAAAGTTCTATTCTACCTTGTATATAAGAAGAAAGTCAAGTAACTGTAGCAGCCTATCTTTTTAACACATGTATTACGCATATTTTTGACAAGTGGAAACTTGATTATTTTAGCTAAATTTTTCCTTCACTTTTTTGATTCAATTGGGCCAAAAGGATTTAAATATTTTTTCTCCTTGAGAAAATCAACTCCATCTCTTCTTATTCTTCTTCTCGCCATAGCTGTAATCATCCCTCACTTTTTTTATTTTTTTATTTTTTAAAACTAATCTAACTAAGATTGTTGCCATTTTTTTCGTCGAGATGATTAGCTACTTAACAAAGAGAAGTCTTTATTATTTTTTTTATCCCATTTTACATTTTCTTTTCTTTCTTTTTTTCTGTATCTCTAATCTCTCATGTTTGCTCTATTCTTCGATCATAATGTTATAGCCAACTAGCATTTGTTTGTTAAATTTATAGGCTGACGTTGTTATTTGATATTTCTTCATGGATAAAAGGTGAAGTATTAAAATATGTAAAAAAATCTTAGAATTCATTTTATACCAATGATCATTTTCTATGAAGAATAAAACAAAAATTCATTCTTTTCTTTTCTCCTCCCAAGATTTGATTTCTTACTTCACATTTTTTCCTTTTCTTTTTTTTGTTACATTTTGTAATTATCTACAATTTTGTGTATTTTTTTAGGAGAAAAAATATATCATGTGATGCTTCCACCAAGATAAATCTAACCAGAATTTCGTCTACCTTTGTTTTTCTCTGTTTCTTTCTCCCCGTCCCCCCTTTGGAATTACTTTATGGTCTATTCAATTTAATTGAAGGATCCAATAAGATTTTGTGTATATATTTAAACTAATGTTAATTTTTGTTTGTTTTTTAATTACTCAAGTGTTGTAGTATCAATTGGGTTGGCATACAAGGATTTGTAGTTGGTGGTGGAAGTCACAGTCAAGACTTTCAGCCTAGAGTGTGACTTGACAAAAAATTGTTAGAAAATTCAATTTTGATTAGGAATATGTTTTTGCAATAAAAAAAAATGATTTAGTTCTAATTTGTATATGTAGATCTGGAAACGTAGTAATTCATATTTTTATCTAACCTTGCTATTTATATTACGGAGTTGTAGAATAATGTTGTCACCTTTAGGTGGGATTTAAATAGATGAACTAACTTCTTCTATCAAAAGAATGAAAATGTGAAAGTTTATAATAAGTTATATTGATGTTGAAGATTGTGTCATATCTTAGTGGCTTTCTAAACTTTTTCTCATTATTAAAGTACTGGAAGTATTATGACTACTTTTGGTTTAGTTACAACTAAAACTATACTGCTATTAATACAGCAATGCGCTTGTAGTGTATTAATTCTCTCTCCTTTTTGGGTATCATCATAATAGTGGTTTAAAATTTTTTATTTAAATCACAATAAATAGGGGGTTGATTTCATAGATAGAATTTCTCTTCACAACAAATTTTGAGGAAAATTTTATTTATACTCCATATTTCGTTAATTGTAATCCTATAATAAATAAAAACTATATGATAAAAATAATAGTGAAAGTGTGATTAATAAAAATGAGAGTTCAAATAACATTTGTCAATTTTAATTGTTTTGATACTCAATTTTCTCCTATATTTCTATTCATTCATCATGTGCCAAAATAATTTGATGTTATGTGTTAGACTAAATTTCTAGGGGCCCAAGCTGTGCTTTGCACAGCTCAAGTACCTCTAGTGTTTTGCACATGTTTGCCTTTCTCATTTCTCTTGAAGTTGTGATAAAAACATGATAGCTCAAGATTCCTAGCCTTTTTGCATATATGGTTGAATATAGACCTCCCATTTTTTCAGCAAAAATATGCACTCCAGCACAAACCAGTGAATTAATTGGTGTATTTTGAATTGGAGACCCTAATTCTAGTTTTAATGTTTGGATATAACCATATAATGCTGAAAGAATTAGAATTGAATTAGTTGTTTGAAATTAGTGCACATATTGATTGTTTAGCAAAATCTCCATTTCGAAATTGAACAATTGAGAAGCTGATAGCTAATGATATGTTTCCGTGGTAATTATTCTTGTTTGGTTATGCATCAGAATCCTTACATGAGAAATGCCCTTGTTGAATTTCCGGTCTAGTAACGAGGATCAACCTGATCTATTCTTTCTATGGATTTTACATACCTATTTTGTGATCCTCCACAAAGTTAAGTGTGTTTGGATAGTGATAATTTGGGATTAGTTTTGAAAAAAAAAATATTATATCTCTTTTTCTTATGTGACATATATACGTGAGATAAAAAGATGATTGAAAAATATGTTGATGATTTAAACAAGTAAAATTGTGTCAGAATATATGATTTCATCCTAGTTTCAGATTCTACAGTTCATTGCTGTCATTTAATTGGGCAAAAAAAAAAAAAAAACTCTAGCTTAGTTATGAAAGCAAACGAGGTTCGAGGATCAATCAACTACGCCAACCACTCAGTACAATACATTAATAACAAGAGAGGACACATACCATCAAACGGGTAAATATGGTAACATGCATCTGTCTGGTGGTGTCCACTGTCCACACATGACACCATAAACACAAGATACTACTAATAAAGAGAGACAACTCTCAATGCGGCATGGGCATTGGGTAAGCCTAAGGGCTTGGCCTAACATCCATCTTATTTAGAGATATTCCGACTAGTACATCTTCTAGCTCTTGTACAGTCAAAAGTAGAAGAAGGTTGCTAGCTCGCCTCAATTCACCCTGCAACACATGGAAAAGATATACAGAAAAATTTAAAGACATTTGTCTGGCCTTACTCAATAGTTAGGGCAATGAATAAGATCCCTTACTCAATGGTAAACATGTGAGTATTTTTGAGTTCTTTTTCTATGATTGTAGAAGGACGTGAAGGAAGTGTAAACTACATTTGAATAAGTTCTTTAGTAGCAATAGATGGATCTTCCTTTCACTCGTTTGTAGAAATATTAGATCTATATTTATTGAAAACCTTCATAATCTCAAGAGCCAATTTTGTACGAGGAGGAACTACAGAACTCAATCACTTAGCTACCGATCTTCTTCAAGTTGTGGGACTAAGTCCTAGAGTTTATTGTTGGCTCCGAATAACCACCAGTCCACCAATGTGTGCTTAATTCTTCCATAACTTGCAAAATCCATGTTCCCATCAATACCCGGATCTTAAACAGATTAACTTAACATGCGTGTCGCTCCTTTGATCATTAGATTGCTTGATTATTAAGAAATTAAGAAAGATACTCCTAATACGTACCTGGAGCAGTCGACGCTGGTGCTGATTGGAAAAGGAACCCTGACGCCACATTTGCCCGGGAGTCCAGCAGCGAGGCCAGGGTTGAGGCCCGGAATTCTTGCAGCAGCTGCCTTCAAGCAACCGCAAGCAGTTCTCCGATCAGCAGGTGTCTTGGCAGCCCCGACGAGGGACCTAATCCCACCGCAACAACTAGGTGGCACTACTCCACCATTCCTTACGTAGTTAATGCACGGCCCCACCGCGCCCGATACTTGGCCGCATGTTATGGCCTCCGCATGGGGCACAACCAAGACTGCCATGCACAAGATGACTAGAGCAAAACAAGCAAGTCCACCGTGCTTTGCCATAGCAGTTGACGATGAAACTCAAAAGGGCACAATAAAGGAAAAAAGGTCTAAGATTGGGCTTGAATTAACTCTATGGAAGTATCGGTGATTTGAGTGAAGTTGATCTAGAGATCAACTTCTTATATAGGGCTCAAGTAAAGGAGAGTTAATTTGACGGTGGTTGGTGTTAATTAAACTTAGATGCTTGATTGATGTATGCCCATATCTAAACTTCACTTGACTGATCAGGCTTGAGTAACAGCTGTTTGAAGTTAGAACAAGACACAATCTGATTCTAATTACGTTCAATCACTATCAGTACGTCGTGCATGGTGGTTGGGAGTTGTAGGATGCTAAAAAATTAATTTCTTCTGGCCCCCTTTGTTTTTTTTTTTTTTACAATCCCAAAAGAATAAAAACAACGGAAAGAGAAAGAAGACCAGAAAACAGAAGAGTGAGAAATGAGATCAGTAGAAACTATTCAAATAAATCTGGTCTACACTGTCTGGTAGCTATGCTAAATCATTTACACCACATGATAAACTTGGTTACTTTTTGTGTTGAACACTGCTATCTACTCCTTTGCTGCTATGCATTCTTCTCCACTGAAATATTGACAACGTACAGGACGTTTATGTTGCAGACAGGTAGTTAGGTACAAAGTCGTTTTCCACGACGAAGACCAATGGATGGTGTATGGCTTGTACTCATAAACACATTAGGCAGATTCGAACGGTTTTCCTGGCAACTTTTAATGCTAGAAGTGACCCGAAAAGAATTTAGGACCGTATAATGCAATGTACCATATCATAAGTTAACTTCCATGAGTTCGTTGGGGAGGGTTGAGTTGGACGGTAAAATGAAATAAATTGTAGGTCAGAAGTTTAAATTTAAAATCTCATATTTTAAAAAAAAAAAAAAGAAAAGAAAAAGAGACACACATACAAAATCTCTTTTTTTTTTTTTTTTGGGTACATGACAGTCTTGGTTGTGCCGCATGCAAAAAAACTTATTATGGTACATTGTATTAACAAGTATGCTCGAGCTCGAGCATATTTGTTAAGGCCAATGAGGAGGTCGAACATGGTAATACTCTACACGAGCACTTATTAGCAAATTGAATATATATATATATATATAGACACATACACACACGCAAAATTTCTAAAATGTGTGCCGTTTTGGATAATTTACATATTTTACCTATAAATAGCTGAAATTGAGCACTAACTTGACTGACTCAGGTGAACTAGAAATTCAAACTCCCTTAAATATTTTTGAAGTGATCCAGAGCATCAAATTTAGTGCTCGATTGAACTCAGGCACGAGTAAATTGTTCGAGCTCGAGCAAGGCCAAATCATGACCAAGTTCAACTAAGGCAATATTCGTGCTCGACTCAATTTGCCCCTCGTTCATATATTGTCTCTTTCAATTGTTTAAGAAGATAAAATCAACAAAAAAAAAAAAAGAAGAAGATAAACTCAACAAGGTGCCAAATCAACCTCGACATGATCTGCAGCACTCCTAAATATTGTTCTTCCCCTTCTTTTATGACTTGGTCTTTGGTTTCATGAGTTTTTAAAACATTCATTTTCGTAAACATGCTCCGTGTGGGTTCTTGAACTAGCTAGATCGTATAAAGCTTTACGTGCTTCGAAGCTAGAATCTGCTCAAATGTATCACGAAATGCATACCAAATCCAATTAAAAAAGATTAATCTTTTCAAGAATGAAAACAGAAAAGGAAACTAGACTAGCGCAAATCTTTTTCATGGGTAAAACACGGGATAGAGTTACAACACGTTGAGGCATGTCCGCAGGTGAAAGTACAAGCTTTCCTATCATTAATTATCTGGTTACTTAGAAATCTCTGAGTTTTGATCTGCTCAAATTAACAACTTCTTGGTTTAGCATCAATCACATTCTACTTTTAATTCAAATATCAATGTCACACCATCCAACTTTCCGTCGCCTGTACAAGAGAGCAAGGGTCACCAATTTCTCATTGGTGATTTATGACTGTACGGTATACACTGTACTCAAATCAGTTTTCTTTATTCAGGTGCCTAATGTTTTCATTGTTAGGAAATACAATTAATTGGTTCCTAAACTAGGAATTCATATGCACCATATATATCATTAAAAGAGTTCCATTCCCTTTTCATGTGGGCTTGGGCAAAGGACATGCATGTTTCTCCCATCCTCTATTTCATTCCCAGTACGTCAATCATCTTATTTATTAAAGAAGATGTCGGCGGTCGGTTATACGTAAATCGTCGAGTGATTAGGACGTCTAATCTTTTTTTTTTTTTTTTTAAATCTACATAGACGTCATAACTAGGTCCATAAGTAGGTTAAAATTTGCAATAGAAGATGAGTTAGAAGAACACTCAGATTTTGTATATATATATATATATATATATATATATTTGGATATAAATAGCTTTCTTTTTTGGTAGGAAATTTCCTGATGATCGTTAATCGATTTTCTTTTTTTATTTGGATAAATCACTTTCTTTTTTGAAAGGATGGCCATTCACATCCTACCCAGAGAACGCCGATTGGATTTCGAGTGAATAAGTATTCGTTTTTGAAAGGACTAATTCTACCAGATTTGTATCTCATTCTTGCATCAGACTCTAAATTTTAATTTTAGATAATTGCACCCTAATCTCCTACATTTGTCCTCAGAACTTTGTGTGAGATTCTAAAAAATTAAAAATCGGTAGTGTGTATTATTTGCAAGAATGTCCCGATTTTGTCTTTGACAGCCAACATGATTTTGAGGTATGGAGTAAACGAATGAAAAAAAATTTCACAAAGTTATTGGAATTTGACCCGTCGTGGATAAAGGGCTTGTTGAACCTGCAGTAGATACAAAGTTGTCAGAGCAAGCACTTATAGAATTAGAGAAAAATCGACATTTGGATGACCAACATAATTTTTGGCTAATTGCTTAGATTATAGGTAAAAAAAAAAAACATCTGCCAAATACATCTTTGATACGGATTTGTTCTTATTCTATGCGTGCGTGCCAAAATTAAAATTCCCACAAGTCAAAAAATGTCAGCACTTTTAGCGATGTGTCAGTCGGAGACGTGCACAGTCAGCACGGCTCCGACTGACACAAACCTGAAGCCAAGCTTTTGCGTCAGTTCGAGCCGTGCATAGTCGGCACGGCTCGGACTGACACAAAGCTGACATAATTGTAGAATATTGCCTTTTTGCAGACTTTATTTCTATGCCTAGTCATTGCTGAAATTGTCTATCAAGAACCAAACTTTGAAGGCATCTTTTGCTTGATTGCAGCTGTGCAAAACCCAAGATTCTTCCTTTGTTCGTTGCTTCTAAGGATTTAGCTGTGAGCCCATAATTTTTTTTCCTCGGTTAAAGCAGGGTAAGTGCAGAAACTGCTTCAATCAGCTCAGGTTTGTATCTTTGGCTGGATTTGGACTGACCCTTTTGGTTTTTTGTTTTTCCTCTTTAAATAGAGGAAGAGGCCTAATGGAGACAGAAAATGGAGATGGCGAATCCCGGTTGGAAGAATATGAAGTAATGGAGCAGATTGGCAGAGGAGCTTTTGGAGCAGCATTTCTTGTTTTGCATAAAATTGAGAAAAAAAAGTAAGAATCTCTTAAACCCCAGTTTTCCCATGTGGGTTGTGCCTAAGTGTGCGTGTTCTTGTGAATTTGTGTGTCTATATATTCTTTTTAATTTATGGGCTCTGTTTACTGGGTTATTCTGCACATATTGGTGTATTTAATGAAAAGCGGATAAATATTCATAATTCTTTATCTTTTTGGTGTTCAGTTAATTCTTCAAAAAGTAAAAAAATAATAAACATTATTGGATTTTTCTTCACATTCTTCTTCCTTCTTTCCTTCTTCTTTCTCCTTTGGCTGCTTCTTTCTCTTTCTTTTTTCCTCTAGCCATGTGAATTTAAGCAGAAGTATTTCAACAAGGCATCGAAAAATCAGTTAATACCAAGAAGAAGATGCTAGAAAATGCCCATTACAAGTAACTCAAGTAGGAAACAGAAATCAATCAATTGATATAAAGAACAAGCAAGGATTCACAGAATTAACACATAAATAAAATAATGGTTCTTGGAAAGAATACTGGCAGAAAATTACTTGACAGTTAGTTCACAGTAGAGGTGTCAAAATGGGTGACTTGGACGGGTTTTGGTTGGATAAAATGGGTAATAGGTATAAGTGAGTCAACCCATTTATACTCGTTTAATTAGATGGGTATAAATGGATAAATCAAAAATGAATTGGGTAACCCAATTACCCATTTATAACCCATTTATTTTAACTTTTTGTAAACTCATTTAAATTTATTTTTGCAAACTAAGTTATCAATTTATACCGCTCTTTATACCCATCATTAGTTTTAAATATTTACTTATAATGTTCAATAAGCCTAATTACCAATTTTTTTTTCATTGATACTCTATGTCGCAAAGTTACATATTATTTAATAATTAAATAATAAGAATATAAAAATTTAAACTAAGTACTATAAAAGTTAATATTAAAACTTAATCCAAAAATTTTGAACGCCTAACATTTTTTTCATATATAAATTTAAAATTTTATTTTATAAAGATAAAAAAAGAGGCTAAAACTTATCATAAATTGGTAATGCTAAAAAATGAGCAAGTTAACAAACTATGAGAAAATAAAATAATAAGATAAACCAACAAATAATAATAATAATGAAACAAAAGTAGTTAACATCATGACAAAATGAAAAATCTGAAAAAAAAAATGGGTGGGGGAAGAGAATTTTAAATAGGTTAATTGGGTTTGATGGGTTACTCAATAATACCCATTTAATAAATGTGTATTATTGGGTAACCCATTTATACTTATATACAAAAATTTAAGATACCATACCCATCTATTCATGGGCGGGTATAAGTAAATTTAGTTAAGTGGGTTGGTTTTACACCTATAGTTCACAGTGGTTCTGGCTTTTTCTTTACTATAATATTTTCTTGAAATTTTGTAATTGAGAAGGCAAAAGGAGCCTTTTTTGCTGATAATTTTAGTAATAATTAATATGCATCTGGAAGTAATGTTGAAAATTGAGAAGTGAAACTAATATATGATGCCTGTTTTCTGTTGCCTTGAAATGAAATTCTTTTGGTGTTGTTATTGTTATTTATTTTCACGAAATAGTGCACAAGAATATGACCCCCTGCCCCTGCTCATCCGGCTCAGACTTCACATGGCCTTGTCGGCTTTTGTGACTGTCAGGTGTCTGACGGTTTTTTTTTTTACTGCGTGCTGCCGACACGCAATAAAAAAGTCACGCCCATTCTGACTTTTTCAAACTTTTTTTTTTAAAAAAAAAAAAGATTCTTCCATGCGCCGTGCTGACTCAGCACGGTCGCTATAAATTGAGAAACACACCATGTCAAGGCGGATGTTTTTTTTTTTTTTTACCTATAATCTAAGAAATTAGCCAATAATTTTGAGGTATGGAGTAAACAAATGAAATTTTTTTTCAAAGTTATTGGAATTTGACCCGTCGTGGATAAAGGGCATGTGGAACCTACAGTAGACACAAAGTTGTCAAGGAAGCACTTATAGAATTAGAGAAAAATCGACATTTGGATGTAGGGTGTTTCATTATCTCAACATGAACTCCAATTGCACCTGTTCAAACAGTTTATGAATGCAAAGACGGTGAAAGAGACTTGGATAATTTTGGCGAATTCAAATTGAGGTCCTTTCAATGGAAAAAAAATAAAATTGCAGGAACTTAAAAGACAGGCCGAGTTACCCTAGATGAAACCAATGTGTCGGCTAAAGTTAGAAGAAGTTTGAGCTGTTGAAAAAGTTCTTCAGTCCTTGAGTTCTAACTTCTAAGTTTTGTACCAAGAAGGCGGTTCTTGAAGTCACGAAGGATCTTGATATGTTAAGTCTTGCTGACCTAGAAGGTGAATTGATAGCATATGAAAAGTCCTTGGAACGACCATCTATAAGTACAGTGAAGGAGGCGTTACAGGCAAAAGTTGATGAACACAAAGAAAAGAGCTCGAGACATCATCACTAAAGAATCCACTTGCACCTCGAGTTTCAGAAGCAAGCTTGAGTGGACAGTCAGAAGGGCAGATTGTCCAGTCACACACTGATTCTTCAACTTCTACCATGCAACCTGAGCTATCTAGTTGCCTACAGAGAGAGCGCGCCACCCGCCACCCGCCACCCGCCTACCATTGGTAGAGATAATGATTTATCTGACAAAAATATTGTTAATTTTGCACTATTAACAGATTGTGATCCAGTTACCTTTGAGGAAGCTATTAAAAAATGATCATTGGGTACGTGGAATGGATGACGGGATTCATGCAATTGAGAAGAGTGACACGTGAGAGTTGACTAGTCTCCCGCTTGAAAAGAAACCCATTGGAGTTCAGTGGGTGTACAAAACCAAGTACAAACTAAGTGAAAAAGTGAATCTCTATAAAGTGAAGTTAGTTGTTAAACGTTACAAATAGAAGACAGATTTTGATTATTTTGAAGTTTTTGCACCAGTTATCAGACTTGATACAGTCTATGATTATTTCTCTTATTGCCATTTGATATCTGCTTTTCTGAGTGGTATTTTGGAAGAAGAAGTGTTTGTTGAGTAACCTGCAAATTATATCAGAAGGGGTCAAGAAAATAAAGTTTACAAATTGAAGAAGGCATTTTATGATTTGAAACAAGCCCCTAGAGTTTGGTGCACTCACATTGATATATGTTTTGTTGAATGTGATTTTTAGAGATGTCCATATGGGCATACCTTGTACATTAAATCCAATCCTGGAGGAGATATTCTCATTGTATGCTTGTATATGGATGGAATTGAAGTTTGTCAATCAAATGATGGAATCGTTATTTCACAAAGAAAATATGCTGGTGATATTTTGAAGAAATTTATGATGGATGTGGCAAAATTGATGATTATTCCTGTTGAAGAAAAGTTAAAGTTAACAAAATATGGCACCAGTGAATTTCTGGATCCTACAAACTTTAGAAGATTGAGGGGGAGTCTTAGATAGTTGACTACGACAAGACTAGATATTACTTATGAGGTTGGTTTGATTAATAGATTCATGGACTCATCACATCAAATTTTTTTGTAAGCTGTTAAGAGAATTTTGAGATACATCCAAGATACGTGGTCTAATGGCATATTTTATTCATCTGTTGATGAATCTAGACTAGTTGGATTTACCGATAGTGACTGGGCTGAAGATACAATTCAGAGAGAGAGAGTACTTCTGGTTATGCATTCTATTTGAGTAACAAGTATTCTTGGTTATCCAAAAACCAACAAGTTGTGATTTTATTGACGCTCTAGACAGAGTATATAGCAGTAGCAAGTGGTGCTATACAAGCACTATGGTTAAGAAGGGTGTTTGGTTTTCTTTGACATGAACAGGATGGTTTTATCAAAATATTTTGCGATAGTAAATCTGCAATTGAGTTGACAAAAAAACCAGTATTTCATGAACATAGTAAACATATTGATATTAAATATCACTTCATTCATTCAGGAGTCGGTTCAAGAAAAGGAAATTACCATCGATTATTGCAAGACCAGGGACCAAGTAGCGGACATATTTACCAAACCACTCAAGTTGAAGATGTTCGAGAGATTGAAGAAAATGCTTGGCATGATGAAATTTGAAAAACTTGATTTAGGGGAGACAACGTAAGATATTGAACCAAGTTCTATTAATTACTCCTGAGCAAGTTATTTTGATCGGTGGATTTTGTAGGCAGCCGTGCGATGCATGGAAACTTGGATTAGTTAATGAGTTCCTTCACGTACTGTTGGGTTGCAATGCTATTGGTTAGACAGGCAGCAAAGTTAATATCCCTGTCTTGGGCGCGCGGTTAAATGTTTTCTTAATTTGTCACTTCGGTTGCTTGAGTCAGTTTGTAACCAACCGACTCACTTGTTTTTTTTTTTTTTTATCGACACAGGGAGTATCTCAATGACGTAGGAGAGGTGAAAACACACAACCTCAGGATCTAAAGAGGTTACCCTGAAACCATTGGAGCCAACCCCAAGGGGCAACGAACGGATTCACTTGTGTAAGGGTGTAATATGAGGTGAAGTGATATTGAAAAATAAAAGAGAGTGGGTTGCTCTTGCTCTTGCTAAAAAAGAGTGATTTTTTTTTTTTTTGGGTCGCTGCTCTTGCTATATCTATTCATCTTTTGCCTCAATATTTGTTTAGACTTCCGCAGCCAAACTTACTAAATCTTGTGAGATTAAATTTGAGTGAATCAATTCCTACAGCTAGATGTGCAACCTCGGTTTTAAATAAAACGAATTGCAAATTGTTACATCATCATTTAAATGGTCTTAACAAGGTATCTTTCGATATAAAAGGCATCCTGCAAGATCTTCTGTATCTAGCTTGTATACCATACTGCTGTATAAGCTTCCCTGTTGCCATTGAGAATGTAGAGAAACAACATGTAATGGTAGATCTTGATCTTTGCATTCATATTTATATCTTAATTAAATTTGAATTCCTTTTGATCTAAAAAAAAAATCCTAAAACTAGATAGGCCATTCATTTTTTTTAATGCTTCCTGTGAACGTAGATATGAACCTAGATAGGCCAAATTTTCATATCACACTGCCACGCTAACACTGCATGTGAGGACCAAAAATGGACACGAGTTAGTGTTTCACACACCCAATAATATAGAATGTGAAAAGCAACTGATGAACTAAACGTGCCTAATTTGGATATATCAACTCGTACAGTATTAAATGCTGGAGTCAGTGGAAAATATTTTCTTCAATGTTCATGAGGCTAAAAAAGAAAAAGAAAAAGAAAAAAGCTTTTACGGATTTTTACATGGCAAATGCACCAGCCGCATTTCACTGCAAGATGTTGATTTAGTTGCCTTTTCTTTTGTTTTTTTTCAATTTTTTGTCTTTGGATTTTGGCTAAGTAAGTATATGTTTCTCTAGGTTTTATTCCTTTTCCTCCCTTGGGTAGCAGTTTTTTCATCCCGAACGATACAACGCTAGAAACGAAGAAGTTATGGTGGCTTCTTTTTTGCATCTGTCCTCTTTTTTTGTTTTTTGAACTTTTCTGTAGTTTGAGCTCGTAAAACTAGGGGTTGATCAGATTCATATGCACGTTCTGATATTTGTTCTTGCCTGATATGAGGAGGATGGTTTGTCAAGTTACGCAGTCAGGTTCTGCAGTCCATCTTTAGCTCGAAGATGGCAGGTTCTGAGACAGCAAAATCATTAACTTCATTGATATACTAATGTAGTTTATTTCTTCATTGATATACTAATGTTAAAACTGATGTTTGCTTTGGATTTTCATGGATAGATAATCCAGTCAATGGGTGAAAATAATTAATTACTACCATTTAGGCTAGCTATTATATGGTTATTAAAAAAAAAAGAATATAGAGCAGCAAGCAATTTCTGAGTACGAAAGGACATAATGATGTATAACCATCAAATAAGTTTTAACATAAGATCTCTGGTGACTGCATAGGACACCATATATGACTACAGGTACATATTAGGCGCAGCCTAAGGGCTTGGCCATCTTATTTAGAAATCCTACTAGCACTAGCGAGCATAACCTCAAGCTCTCCGCAGAAACCACGTTCAAGAAAATCCCACCTCAATGGACACTGCAAATACCAGACCAAAATAAACCAAATCGTGTTAAGAGATATATATATATATATATATATGAACACGATCGAGGACCAATTGAAAAAACAACAATTATATACTGATTGTGTTCGGATAGAAGATTATTTAAGAAATTTTTTGGGTATAATAATTGTATCACATTTTTATGATGTGACGTGTACGAGTTAAAAAAAATTTTCTTTTTGATCTAATGATAACAACCTAATTTGCTCTTATACTTTGGGGTAGGGAAGCTCAGCTAGACTTGTTTAGGGATTGGGGAGTCAAGATTACGCTGGACGTTTTTATGAATGGAACTTCCTCTTAATGCATCAAGAATTTAAACCCTTGAACTTCATGTATGCATGCAAAGCTTTAAAAGGCTTTCCCTGACCACTAGAAAGTTGATTCAAAAGATAAAAAGGTGGAAAAGCGATTATGATTGAAAATCTTTTTCAACATATTAATTATATTTCGTATTCATTAGTGGCCATCAAATAAATAAAAACATGCCTGTTGCAGTCGGTTTTGGTACTGATAGGATAACCAACATTAACCCCACATTTTCCAGGAAGTCCAGCAGCAAGACCTTCGTTGATATTCCCGACTCTGCCAGCTAGTGACTTCAAGCATGAGCAAGCAGTCTGGCGATCAGCGGTGGTCTTAGCTTGACTGTTGAGGTTCCTAATCCCTGCGCAACATCCAGGCGGCAAAACGCCACCCTTCTCCAAATAGCCAAGGCATTGACCCAAGTCGCCAGCTACGGTGCCGCATGTAATGGCCTCGGCATGGGGTGCAAGCGACACGGCAACCAGCATGCACATTAGCACCAGACAAGCAACTCCAGCAAACTTTGCCATTTTGATGTGTGTTGAAAATTAGCGAATTTTCGAAATGCTTAAGACCAGATCTATTTGAGGTTGATGTGGGAAAAATTTGGTCCTGGGATCAAGTCATTATATAGGTGGGGGATCAAGAAAGCAATCGTTTTGGCCCTATTGCATGCACGAACGAGAATGGTAAATGGACCAAAAGGGAGGGGGCCGGAAGAGTTGGTTGGCAGATGGGGGTAATAAAGGGATCGACGCTTGATTGATGCATATGCTTTAAATCCATTGTCTGGTTAACTGATCAAGTTTAGACTTTAGAACGTTCTTGATTTCTGTGTGAAATTAAAGGAGGGTGGACACGTCCGTTGGTTTTAATCAAGTCCAATTTATGATCTCTATACTCCGGTAGTTGGAAGATGATTAAATGTTGATGGATCTAGTCCTTTTGGTTATTCATTTCCTTTGGTTTGCCAAATAAGCTAAAGCCTAGAGCAAGGGAGCCAGAATCAATCACGCCCTTTCTTTATTATGTGGCGAAGGAAGATGAATGTGTATAGCCTACAAAGATAAATGGGGAAATTTTGGCAAGCAAATGTGACAGAGCTGTGATTAACTTTTGGTGGCTTTTCTTGATTCAGTGTTAAGACTCTTCTTTCATTGAATATTTTGTATAGCATGTCAGCATTGCTTTAGGTTATCAAATTTTTAGTGTCAAACACAAATCTCTGAATAACTTCATTTTAAGCATTAGGAGATGTTTTGGATTGCATTTCCGGAGAGTTTTTTAGGAAAAATTACTATAGAACTTTTTTTTTTTTTTCAGATTTGATGTATCTGAGGTAAAAAAGTAAAAAGTAATTAAAAATGTGTAAAAGAAATATTTTCAAAAAAAGTACAAAACTCTTTCCTGAATCCAAAGCTTTTTGTCGTGAAAAAAAAAAAGGGACCTTAGTCTGTTTTTGTTTTTCTTTGTTTTGCAAAAACGACTGATTTTGTAGGTAGATACGAGCTCTACAGATGTACAATTAATGGCGGTGGGTAAATACTCATCATCCCGTACTTCGGATTCAAGCCACAGGGAAACTATTGTGTCTCCACTCTAACATGGTATCTAAGTTTTGAAGCAAAATTTTGTCATACTACAATGAACTTGGTTACCCAAATCTCTTAACAATAAACAACAATCAGGGAAAACATCTTTTAACCTTGCTATATCCAATAGAAACACGTTGTGAATGCAATCTGTGCATTCTAGAGTTGATTTTGTCAATTAACTGGTTGCAATCATACTGGAATATATAGAGAGCAAATTACCTGAGCGCAGTTACTAAACTTTTCGAATAATCGAGTTTTTGTCACTCAACTATTAATAGCACACTTTTACCCACTTTTTAATTAAATATATAAATTTTGGACCATTCCATTTGATTTCACAGTTAATTTTTTAAAATAGAACTATTAATGTATGTTTCGTAAATTATGTGGATACTTAGATTTGATAAAAATAGCGATGAAATTAGACAGAATAATCCAAAATTTACACTTTTAATAGTTTAGTGAGTATATCATATTATTAATATAGTTGAATAATCAAATCTTTACTATTTAAAAAGTTGATTGGCTATCCAGATAATTTGCTTGAATATACATGACGTTTAATCCACCTTCAATTTCCACCTTTCTTTGCTAGCCATTTACTACATTGGAAGTCTTAATAAGAGACCTCAATGTGTCAGCTGGGATAAAACAAGACTGTTGTGGGCCGGACCACGGGCAGGAACGTCCTAACGGTTTTATGCATTTTGCACATCGCGTAATTTTATTTGCACATGGCATAACTTTATTTCCAGAACGTGTAACTTTAGAATAAATTTTTGTGAGCTCCACACATGTTATTAAAAACGAGGTACAAGAAGTGATCTGGATCGTACAATTTTTTTGGACCAAATTCTGGCCGTTAACTGTTCAGGACGGTCCTTCTGATGACCGTCCTGCCCCGGCTCCGTTGTGGGCCACACGTCATTGGACACGCAAATTATTCTGAAAGCAGTAGTACTCTTTTTTGTGCAGTTTCTTGTTGGTTGTGTGTTAATTAATCATCTGCATGCCTAAGGTTGACATTTGCGGCTTGATGACCAACTGAGTCATTTTTCAGGGCGACAATAGTGGTACTGGTAGGTGAGGTGCTCTCGAGACATAAATTTAGATGTCATTCAATTCCTCAAAGAAACCAATAAGGAGGCATTGAATGCTCGAGCAATCAAAACCGGAATTTGGATACTCGTTAGACGTTACACTTTTCTCAGTTGTACTTCGGGATAATTTCAGAAACCTACCCTGAGGTTTCTAACAATATCATTAGTCTCACTTGAAGTTTACAAAGTTCCACTAACCTCCACTGAGGTTAAGATTTTGATAACAAATTAGTCCAATTAAAAAAGTAACATTAAAAAAGTACTTTAAGGAGAGAAATGAAACTATGAGTCCATAAATACCCCTTATGCATGTATATAACTTGTATTAGTAACAGAATGAAAATAATTAAAATTTAGAAACAATTAATATACACATTTCACCACTCAAAAAGTTCACATTTAATAAATTAGACAACATAAATAAACAACAAAACTACACTAATAATCACAAGATTCAACAAAATAAATTAGTCATCTTCTTTGACATGATGTTTGCTATTATTCTTGTGATTTTGAATAGAAAATTTTTTTGAATTTTGCCTTTCTTTTTCCTTCATTCGCCTTTACTAATATCTAACAATTAAGCAATTAGAGCATTAATTAACTATTAGTAACTAATTAACGAAAATAACTGTTAAAATTTTCTTTAATGATGAATGATGACTTGTATTTACAAAATAATATCAATTGATATACCTAATGAAGAAACAAGGGAAAAGAAAGACAAAATTTGAAAGTTTTTCTATTCAAAATCATAAGAATCATAGCATACATCATTTGAAAAGAGATGACTAGTCCATTTTGCTGAATCTTATGATCATTATGTAGGGTCTGTTTGATAACATAAAAAAGTGCTGAATCTGAATTTTTTCAGACATTCAGATATTTTGAGTGTTTGATAAATGAAAATCTATTTGCTGAACTTGTTAAGCAGTGCTGAACCTGTATGTATTTTTTTCAGCACAAGAATCCTAACTGAATGCTTAATTTTGATAAGAATCAATAGAATTACTTCAGCTACCTTATCTTATCTATCAAATCTATCCTTATTTGTTAATTATGTTCAAAATTCTTATCTAATTAAACAACATAATATTCTCTATATAACGATTTTTAGTTTCTCTTTTCTCCCTTTTTAATCAATTTCACATCTTCTCCATATTCCTCATATAATATATTTCATATTTTATATTAATTTGATTTAAAAACAAATATTGTCATTTTCATACCTAACAATTTTAAACTAATTAAATCATAGATTCTATTTCTTTTTTGAATGAAAGGATATAAGGGCAAAATTGTCAAATTAAATTTATTAAGCATTCAACTATAAATATTTATCAAACAGTATAAATAGGTTTAACATTAAAATTCAGACATTCATATATTTTTTTCAGTGCTTAAAATTCAGCAAATTAATTGTTTCAGTATTCAGATTTCAGAATTCAGATTTCAGAATTCAGATTCAGTTTTATCAAACGGAACCGTAGTTTTGTTGCTTATTTGTGTTGTCTAATTTATTAAATATAAACTTTTTGAATGGTGAAATATATGTATTAACTGTTTCTAACTTTTAATTATTTTTATTTTTTTACTAATACAATTTATATATATGCATAAGGGGTATTTATAGAATCAAAGTTTCATCTCTTTTCTTAAAAGTACTTTTTTAATATTACTTTTTCTAATTGGACTAATATATTATCAAAACATTAACCTCAAGGGAGGTTTGTGTAATTTTACAAATTTTAAGAGAGGCTAGTGATATTGTTAGAAACCTCAGATGAGGTATCTGAAATTATCCCTTGTACTTTTATTTTAGGGATAATATTAGAAACCTCTCCTGAGGTTTCTCTTAATATCATCTGGTACCCTTAAAATTTTAAAAATATTGCTTACCTCCCTTATTTTTGTTATTTGTGTAACAAAATTTTTAAAACCCTAAACTATCTTTTCATTTGCTAAATAAAAATATTTCTAAACCATTTTGTTCATTTCAAGATAACCATCACCTAAAAAACAATATCTTGTAGTACTTTCACATCATAATATTATACCTTGTAAAAATATAAATTTGAAAAATAAAAAAGATATTTGAAAAAAATACACTTGCACCAATTTCACTCTATATGTTCAAATCGATTTCTTATAAACTATATTTTTTTCAACATCTTCTCAACCCTTGCCCAAACCATTAAATTGTACCAATCATTATAAAAATAAACTTAAAATAAGCAAATAAATCATACTCCACCTTATCACAATCACTAAAATTAAAAGATAAATAAAATTCAATTTATGATAATTTACAAATAAAATTTGCTTAGTCATCAAAAAATGAGTAAGAAAGAATGATAAAGAAAAGGGAAAGAGAAGAATGTGACATTCATTTCTTTTTTTTTTTTAATTTTTGACATCCATGTATTTGATATGTGAATTATGTATCAAGTTAGAGTTAATATAGTCTTTTTATATTTATTAGGGGAGGTAAGTGATATTTCAAAAACCTCAGAGGTGCCAAGTAATATTAGGAGAAACCTCAAGGGAGGTTTTTGATCTTAGCCCTTTATTTTAGGGTTAATAACAACTACTTTCATGAGGTTTGACCAAACTAATGCTGCGATTTGACCAAATTATAGTTATTCCCTTAGGAGTGACAGCGTCCAAAACCCAACTAAAGGAATTAGTGAAACGACAAAATTGCCCATTTGCAAAATTTACATTTACCACTATCGAGGTTTGTCCAAATTACAGAAAGGGCCCTAGAATTTGACTTGAGTGCAATTTAACCTTTGAATAGCCAACTATTTATAAGAAAATCCCTCATTCTGATCCACGAAAAAAATGAAATCCAAACTAAAAGAAAACAATCAATTATATTACTAAGAAATGAAAAATAAAAAAATTGAGAAAATTTCTGACTATGGCTTATTTCAGCCTCTATGACACTCTTCCAGCTCGTTTTTCTCATACAACAACAATTATCCATTTTATTTAAATATATAATTTTGTGTATGATAATAAAGTTTAGCTCGATTATATGGTTTTTTATTCATAATATACTATTTAATTTTGATCCTTAATTCTAGATAAGTGATTTTGTTGAATATTTACTTATTATTTTAATTTGTTGTCTTTGTAGATAAACGTTAAAATTAAATGCTTAAGGTGGATTTATAATCAATATTTTATTTTTTGGAAAAAATAGTTCAATTATTTACACATTGACATGGAAAATAGATTAATATAGAAAAATGTAACAGTGGTGGCTAAAGAAATTATATGATGATAAAACCAATATTACTGTTTGCGATGCTCTGTGACTACAGTTTTGGTTACACTAACTGTAGCTCTGGAGAAGGCAAAAGAATGCCTAGGAAAAAAAAGTAATTAATGGGTACTTTGAGATTTTCATCAATATTTTTGTTGCAATTGACTAATGAAAAATGTTATCTAATAAAAGATTAGCTATTTAAAGCATTGGACTAATCTTGACAAATGATAGGGTCCATTTCATCATTTGAACAAACTTTACGGGAGGTAATTGTTATTTGAACGAACCTTAGGAGCGATAAATATAGCCAATGCAATTTACAAATGTGTATTTTGGGACTTTCAGACATATCTTTTGACGATACAAGCACTATTTCTAATGGTAGTTAATGTGAAGGGGCATTTGATAAATAGTTTGTCATTCAAGGGATTTGAATATAATTTAGCCAAACCACAAGGTAGATTTCGTAATTTGGTCAAATCTCGAGGAAGGTAGATGTAATTAATCTTTTATTTTAATTTCTGCATTTGGTGCCATAAAGGTATCTAAGAAGTGGACCTGGCATTATCTTTTGGCAAAAAAAATACTACATTCTTTTGTAAAAATATTGCAATTTCAGAGGTGGGTGATAATTTTAAAAGTTTAATATTAGATTTACCTTCTAATTTTTTTGTGCTTATCTGGTGCTCAAAGGGCATTAAGTTTTTTTTAAAAAAAACTTTTGTTGTGTATTAGGGTGATATATACCTGAAATCTCATGTGCATTAGAAGTTAGTGAATCACATATGATATCAATTGTCACACTTTTGTTTTTGGTTTTTTTTTAGTATAAGTGGGAGGGATAAATTCAAAATCTTTCATTTATACTCCATCCCTCGAAATCACCGAACCCATTCCTCCCCTAACTGTCACTCTAATACATGTTATAACTTATAACAAGAAATGTAATATCAAAAATCTTAAGAGTCGGTGGAAAGGACCGTGCAACTTGGTATCATTTGGTTTCAGAAATGGAAAATATTAGCTAACATCAATTACATTATTTAATCATATAATAAAAACATTCCTTCTTTGTTTTTTACTCTCGAAAAGAAAGAAACCTTTTTTTTAAAAAAAAAGAAACATGTTATAAAACTAATAAAATAAGCTACTATAATATCAAGTGAAATATTGGAGAACATTAGAGAAATGGAGAGTGATATTCTTATATTCTAATGAATACAAAAGTCCTTCCAAAGGGTGTCAATGTACCTCTATATATAGGTACTACAAGATTAAATGTACATCAATTCTATTAAACACCCACTATTACAAGAATATGAAGAAACCTATGAAACGGTTCTTCCACTACATGAATAGATTTATGCAGGCACGGATTTAAGGGGGGGCTGGTGGGGGCTTAAGCCCCCCCCCAAGCCGCCGGAAAATCCCCTATATATAGGGGATTCCGGCGGCCAGCCCCCACCAGCCCCCCCTTAAATCCGTGCCTGTCCATGTCCATGGCTCCATGCCTGATGCCTCCATGAATGCTGCAGAGGACCTCAAGAATAGCTGGGCCTGGAAAGCCGCTGCCAGCACTGCTGAGTCTGCTGACTGCTGAGGTCCGAGGAAGAAGATGACCCAATTTATGTTGAATTTTTTTTTTGCCCTCTAAATACAAAACGACGTCGTTTCACTTTTAGTGGAACGACGTCGTTTTGTATAATGAGGGAAAAAAAAATACATCAGATGAAGCCCTAAGGCTTCATCTGATGCAAAAGCACGCCGCGTCGCCGCCAATGCCAAAGGCCAAAGGGCAAACAACTGAAACAAGACTCCAAGTCTCCAACTCCAAGAAGAAGACGCCACTCACGCCAGGCTCCAAGAACTCCAAGAAGCTTCAGTTGAGAACTTGAGATTCTACCATCCTGCTTCAAGCCTTCAATTCAAGGCTCCAAGACTCCAACTCTCCACCATTCCATTCACATAAATCTTTTAGGTTAGTTTTTTGGTTTAAATTACAATATTCATCTTTATATTTTTGTTAATTATATGTTTAAATTATTTTTGAATTTTGAGTATCTTGATATTAATTTGATTAAGATTAATTTTTATTTAGTTTATGTTAATGTAATTTAAGAATTTGAAAGATTACATTAAAAAATTTAATGATATTAAATTTAAATTAGAAATTAGTTTAGAAATTGTATAGATTTTAGGTTGTATTTAGTTTTTAAAATTTTGTTAGTTTTATATTTGAAATTTTAAGAATTAATTATGTGAATTAGAAATTTTGAATGTAAATATAAATTCAAAATTTTATGAGATTGAATTAGAAATTATATGGGTATTTAGTTGTACCTTATTTTAACTTTTTGATAATTTTATATAATGAATTTTATAAATTGAGAAATATAAGTAATATGAATTTATTATTAAATTAAAGAATTATTTATATGAATTTTAAATTAATTGATTATTGAATTGCATAATTTTATTGAATTTAACCACAATTATTTAATTGTGACAGAAAATGGAGAGATTCTTTAAACCTAAACGAGTCCGTAGTGGTGAATCTTCAAATGAGCCTAATATTAGTAAACCAGTTCAAAATCAATCTTGTGTGGAATTGAATTTAAATGATATTGTTAGTGATCCGGGATTACGAAAATCAGTTGAGAAATTTGATATTTCTCTTCGAGACCATGTCCGAAGAGAGTATTTGACTAGGGGACCTTGCCAACCGATTGGCCATATGTATCCAAAAACATCATTTGGTCAACAACATAGAAGTTTCCAAGATATTTGGTATCAAAAGTTTGTATGGTTAGAGTATAGCATATCGAAAGATGCGGCGTTTTGCTTTTGGTGCTTTCTTTTCAAAACACAAAATAAGGGAGGTCGATATGCAGAGGATGCCTTTACAAAAACGGGATTCAATAATTGGAAAAAGGCAATGGAAAGATTTAATGAACATATTGGAGCTGTGAATAGTTGCCATAATGATGCTAGAATACAGTTTGAAAGTTTTCAAGATCAAAGGCATAGTGTGTCAAATGTGCTACGATCTTGTGGGCGCGAAATAGATATTGCATATCGCACCCGTTTAACTGCTGCTCTGGATGTGACCCGCTTTCTTTTGAAGCAAGGATTGGCTTTTCGTGGAAATGATGAGTCAACTAGTTCTTCAAATAGAGGCAATTTTCTTGAATTGTTTGATTGGTATAGCCAGCGAAATACTGAGATTTTTGAGGTTGTAAATCAAAATGCTCCTGCAAATAATCAACTAACTTCTCCAATGATTCAAAAAGATCTGGCACATGCTTGTGCCTCAGAGATCACAAGTGTTATAATCAATGATATTGGAGACAATTATTTTTCCCTAATAGTTGATGAGTCTCGAGACAGTTCAGTGAAAGAGCAAATGGGAGTTGTTTTGAGATATGTGAACAAAGAAGGGCGTGTGATTGAACGTTTCCTTGCAATTGTACATGTGTCTGACACCACATCTCTTTGTTTGAAAGATGCAATTGATTCTTTATTCGCGCAACACGGATTATCATTATCCAAATTGAGAGGTCAAGGATATGATGGAGCTTCAAATATGCGAGGTGAGTTCAATGGTTTGAAGGCCCTTATATTACAAGAAAATCCCTATGCGATGTATATTCACTGTTTTGCTCACCAACTCCAGTTAGTTATTGTTGCTGTTGCTAAGGGAAATATCATTATCAGTGAATTCTTTGTCTATGTCTCTATGATTGTCAATTTAACTGGAGTATCATGTAAAAGGAGAGATCAATTAAGACAAATAGAACATGATAAGATTGTTGCACTTTTAGACAGTGGAGATATTATTAGTGGAAAAGGCAAAAATCAAGAAACTAGTTTAGCAAGACCAGGGGATACTCGTTGGGGATCACACTATCTAACATTACTTCGTCTATCCTCTATGTGGGCTTCGGTGATTGGAATATTGGGAAATATACAAGATGATGCCTCCACTTCTGACAATAGAGGTATGGCCAGGGGTTTGATTGATAGAATGAATGATTATGAGTTTGTTTTTGCATTGCACCTGATGAAGTATTTATTGGGAATCACAAATGACTTGTCACTTGTTTTGCAACAAAGGGATCAAAATATTGTCCAAGCCATGAGTTTGATTGATACTATGAAATCTCAATTGCAAGACTTTAGGGAAGAGGGATGGCAAATAATTTTAGATGAAGTCAACAATTTTTGTGAGTTGAATATGATTCCTGTGATTGATATGGAAGACAGTATAGCAATCCGTGGCAATGCCAGGCGCAGTCGCAGAGGTCAAACCATCACTAATTTTCATCATTATCGCGTGGAAATTTTTTGTGAGGTATTATTTTTGAAATTATTATTTCATTACATTTGTTACTTGTTAGCAGATTTTCTTAGTTATTAATTTTATTATTGTTGTGATGTCAGGTTGTTGATTTAATTATACAAGAGATGAATAATCGTTTCTCGGAAGTTAGCACGGAATTGCTTAGTTGCATAGCATGTCTTGATCCAAAAAGTTCTTTCTCTCAATTCAATGTGCAGAAACTACTCCGTCTTGCTGATTTATATCCTGAAGACTTCTCAAGTAACGATTATTTATATCTTGAGTCTCAACTTCGAAATTATATTTATAATGTGCAACGCGATCCTCAATTTTCAGAAGTTGGAGATTTGGGAAGTCTTGCTCAACAAATGGTTAAAACTGGTAAAAATACAGTTTTTCCATTTGTTTATCGTCTGATCCAGTTGGCATTAGTTCTACCAGTTGCGACTGCTTCTGTTGAAAGAGTATTTTCTGCAATGAATATTGTCAAGACTGATTTGCGCAACAAAATGGGAGACGAGTGGATGAATGACTGTCTGGTTGTATACATCGAGAAGGATATTTTTGCAACAATTGAAAATGAGCAAATATTGCAACGTTTTCAACGGATGAAGACTCGCAGAATGCAATTGCCTCCTCTTCGTTATTCGAGTGCAACAACTACCAATACTTCAAGTGTTAATCAATAACAAATTTTTGGGTATGTATAATTATATGTTTTTATTATTTTTATAATTATTGATTCTAAATTTTACTTATTAAATATATTTATTTCGTCACAAAAAAAAATTTTTAATACACTTCAGCCCCCCCAAAAATAAATTTCTGGCTCCGTCCCTGGATTTATGGATTGTAACTTCTATACATAATATAGCCATAAATCATGAATTAATCCTCTTGGGAATACAAAGGGACATCCACATTTTAGTTGTTTCATAACACTCCCCCTTGCATGTCCATTACACAAAGAATATGCCTCGTTAAAACCTTACTAGGGAAAAACCCATCGGGACAAAAACCCTAGTGAAGGAAAAAGAGTACACTATTCTTGTGTATTAATTTCTCCCCCTGATGGAAACATCATTTGAGATCTTTTAATCGTCGCATTCCAATATTCTTCGCCAATTGTACTGAGATATGGTACTTCAGGACCAAATATCTCTTCATTTTCCTCTTGCGGTCTAAAAGGATCCTTATTAGGATCTAATGATCTGACAATCATTAGAGTACTTAATGTATGTGCCTTATCCATATAAAACCGCTTTAATACCTTCCGGGTATATGCAGTTTGGTGGACAAAAATTTCACTTTTTAAATGCTCAATTTGTAAATCAAGGTAAAATTTTGTCTTTCCAAAATTCTTGATCTCAAAATCTTTCTTCAAATATTCAACATTATTTTGAATCTCTTCAGGAGTTCCAATCAAATTTAGATCATCAATATATACAGCAATTATCACAAAATTTGATCCATTTTTCTTGATAAAAACACATGGACATATTGGATCATTGGTATAACCTTCTTTAGTTAGACATTCATTGAGGCGGTTATACCACATACGTCCAGATTATTTTAGGTCATACAAAGACCTTTGTAATTTAATAGAATAAATATCTTTAGGATTTGATTTGCATGCTTCAGGCATGTTGAATCCTTCGGGGATTCTCATATAAATATCATTTTCAAGATTTTCATATAAATATGCAGTAACAACGTCGATTAGACGCATATCTAATTTTTCATGTACTGCAAAACTCACAAGATATCTAAATGTGATAACATCCACTATAGGTGAATACATTCCATCATAATCAAATCCAGGCCTTTGTGAAAATTCTTGGACTACAAGTCTTGCTTTATACCTCACAATTTCCTTTTTCTCATTTCTCTTTATCACAAATACCCATTTATATTCTATTGATTTTACACCTTCAAGTGTTTGGACTACAGGTCCAAAAACTTTTCTTTTAGCCAATGAGTCCAATTCAGATTGGATCGCATCTTTCCATTTTACCCAATAATATCTATACCGACATTCATCAACCGATCTAAATTCATGATTCTCATCAACTTCTATAATATCAAGTGCTACATTTCATTAGGCTCCAAATAAATTTTCTATGATTTCATTCTCTTCGGGAGTTGGCTCTTCAGGAGCGACCTCTTCAAGAGCTTGAATTTTGTCATGACATTTATTTAATCTCCGGAGTTATTCGAAATCAATTTATACCTTATTTAGGTAAGCCGGTCTTAAATTTATATGTAGCACTTGTGCATGTCCTTCAGGGACATCAATTTTAATCAAGATATTTCCTGCAGGAATTGATTTGCAGTTTTCTGCAAATGAATAATTTCTTGAACTTCTAGTTCACATTATTTTGTATGAGGATCGAGGAAATTCAATTTTTCAGGTGATTTCCTATCGGTTGATTTTTTCCTCCCCCTAATGTCGGGAATCGTAGTTCATCAGAATAAATAAATCATTCAATAGATCACCCATCAATATTTTACGATATTTAATCGTAAAAACTGATTCATACCCAACATAAAATTTAAATTTCTTTTGGAGCCATATATAATATAAAGGGGGTATGTATAAATACTTGTCGGCTCTCAAATATTCTCATTTTCGTCAAATCATGTATTCATTGGGATCAGTAAATTTCTGATTTACTACAGGTGATGATTATAAATCAAATGAGAATGAAGACAACTATATCGATAACCATTTCTCTCTCGAATGGTTATTATGATATAATTAACCTTTATCTCATTTGATTTCTAAACATGATCTCTATTATTGTCTCATTTAGTGTCTCAATTTGATATCCATTTCAACGGATATTCAAATTCAATAAATTTTTCGAGACATGATAAAAAGTAGTGTTTTATTTATGGAAAAATATAGTAGTGGCTCTTCTGGAGCTTTCAATCACTTAAACACTACAACAGATTGTGTTTGTCTCTCTCATTGGAATATAGTGTATATAGTAGCACTTATTAATGAGACACATATCATTGTCACCATAATTCTTATGGGACAAATATCATCACCATAATTTTTTTTTGATCCCAAATATTTAACATTCATTTCTTCTTCAGGAAGAAAAGCTAATTACTATCATAAATTAAATCAAGCATCATACACCTTCAGGGTGTTTAAAGAAATTGGCCATGTGAAGATGCGATTATAATTTTGATTTGTCAAATGTACTTCGGGACATTTATCTTTAGGACCTTTATTTTCTTGTCCTTATCATTATTATCCCACTTCAAGTGGTAACTTTTTCTCTTGTCATGGTAAAATATATATTTACCAAAATCATAGTCATGGCAACAACCATAACTAATAAATTGAAATTTAGTCGGATTCACTTCTGGGAATGGACTAGAATTAGCATGCAATAAGTACAAAATACTTCTCAAAATTTCTCTCAATATTGCTACTACAGGAGCATATTCGAGAAATCAATTGTGGAGAGTATTATTTTTAATATATCTTATGAGTAAAATTTTCTCAACACCATTTCAACTGAGAATTAATTCTGAAAATTGCATAATTATGTTTTTGTAGCCACAGGTAAATTTATCATATCAGGCTTTTGAAATAATGACCATCTTCTAGTGGTCAAATATTTTCGTTAAACAACGACCATCTTCAGGTGGTCGAATCTTTTTCTTTAAGTATTTCAAAGGACAAGTAGATCCTCAAATATAATTGATTTTTTATAATAACATCTCCAAAACTGAATGCATCAGAATATAATTATTTATAACAAATAATTATAAAGATAAATAAGTAAAATTAAAAGGAGAAATATTACCTTAAAGATGTCAAACAATATATGTTTGTGTTTAGTGATTGCTCAACAGTAGGTACTTGTATTTTGCGATAATTCAAATATTAGCCATAAGAAATTGAAATAAGTTTTTTGAGTTAGAAATTTACCTCAGAATTTTCTTGAAGAAATATGGACAGAATTTCGACAAAATCTTGTACTTCACCTTTGTTCAAGGTAGAGCCCCCGTTTTCACCTTTTGCTCAAAAGTAGAGATTTCGTGCTGATAACGTGTTATAAAACTAATAAAGTAAGCTATTATAATATCAAGTGAAATATTGGAGAACATTAGAGAAATGGAGAGTGATATTCTTATATTCCAATGAATACAAAAGTCCTTCCAAAGGATGTCAATGTACCTCTATATATAGGTACTACAAGATTAAAGGTACATCAATTCTATTAAACACCCACTATTACAAGAATATGAAGAAACCTATGAAACGGTTCTTCCACTACATGAATAGATTTATGGATTGTAACTTCTATACATAATATAGCCATAAATCATGAATTAATCCTCTTGGGAATACAAAGGGACATTCACATTTTAGTTGTTTCATAACAAAACAATATTATTAACATAGAAGAGCTATAGAGCTCTAGTCGAGGTTGCTAGCCAGTGCGCAAGAGCAACATTATTGTACCTACAAACTTTGACCATCTATATCATCTAAAATAGGCCTAAGATAAACTGGCGCATTAGATAAATTCATAAAGTACTGGAACAACAAGACGGAGTCCGTCTTAATGGGAATCCAAAGATTGACCGATACCATACATGTATTTAAGAGTAGGGGTGTGGGCAAGTCAAACCGTTCGCGAGTAACTTGCAAACGGTTTGGTCAAAAGATTAGCTGGAACTCGATTTGACTGAGTTCAAGTTGCTCGTTTCATGTAACGAATCGAGTTTGAGCTTCAGTAGTAATTATGCGAATACTTGATGAGTTTAATCGAGTATTTATATTATTTATATATTTTATATTTTAATTATAGAATGACTATTATGGGTTTGTATTTTAATAAATTTACATGAAATAATGTTTAGTAAAAACAAGTGATGGATGGCAAAATGGTAATCTGATAAATCTAAAACGTAAACAATTAAAAACAAAAAAAACCCCAGCTCGAGTTTGAGTAGTTCGAACTTGATAAGGCTTGCAGTTCACTTGAGTTCAAACGAGTAGAATTTGAGCTCAATTTCTATTATGTTGAGTCGAATTCAAGGTCAAATTTATATACTTGTTTGAGTTCGAGTAGCACCGATAATAATCGAATTCGAGCTCGAGCATGGTACTACTCAAGCTTGACTCGGCTCAATAGCAACTCTATTTAAGAGCATGAAGATAAGCCAATGCTTCTTGCTTGCAATGAGGATAAACACATGTGTCTTCATTGCCTGCTGATGCATTCTCAGTCCAGAACCATCATTGATTGATAAAACCGTGCAATTGATGAGAGCAGTTGCTTTACATTGCTGATCATGATGCTCAGCAGGCTTAAAATGCAAAGAGAGGCTGCCAAGAACCACCCTCTGCCCGGGACCAACCTTGACAACACGATCCCGGTCATCCCAGCCATTTTGAATTGGCAGTTTGAGATGTAAAAACATTCCTATCAAGAGTTCAAACATCCAATCCCTAAATTCTTATTAAATTTTTTTTGTTATAAATTTGAACTTACCACTTAGAGTGACTTCCATAGATTACACACAGCGTGTTAAAGGTCAATTTTATTTTTTTTTGAAAAAAAAAAATAAGTTTGGGTTTTGCTTCAATTGTAGAGATAACCAATTAAAAGTACAAATTTGGTAACTTTCACTCAAAAAGAAAAAAAAAATTGGCACTTGGATCTCACAAACTAAAAATGACAGTCTTGCATTAAGAATTAAAAGGATCCCTAACTATACATTACAACTTTCCAGTTCCAAATTCTGATATATTTTCTTTTCAAATAAGTCGTAATGAATTAAAAATTCTTTGTCTGAGTCATAGATGACCACTTAGAATTTGGTAATGGTAAAGAAATTCAATTCAACTAGGGGTTACGATCTCAAAATTAAAAGAACACAGTTAAAATTTGAGAATCCATGAAGAGTTTATGAATTTTCCCTTTTCGATTGAACAACTCTGCTCTAAGTTTTTTACTTACTGCTCTCCTTTTTGGTAAATAGAGTCCCTAAAACGGAATATCAAAGGATTTGTTATATGTATATATATATGTACTATTTATGCTCTAACATATCAGTACAAAAGATAGAGTTCTCTTTTACTCTGAAATCTGCTGCAGTTTTTTAAGTATACTTTCTAAAAAAGCATGCTTAAATGCATCAATGCTGATGATACACCTTAGCTAGTAATTAACGTGTCTACAAAATTTAATGAGTAAAATGCAATTTTGGTACCGAAACTTTGACCATTGAGCGATTTTGGTACCGAAACTTTGGACGAGATCAAATTTGATATCCAATGTTATAATATGAAGTGTACATTTGGTACCCTTGACAAATTTTTCCAAATTTATACTGAAAAAATTCATGTGCTATCACGTGCCCAGCAACAAAATCGTGAAAAAACTTCCATGAATTTAATTGAAGGGTCTTCAAATTGTTGCTTCAAGCTTTTCATGTGACACTAAATTTCAAAAAAAAAAAAAAATTACGATTTTATGGTTGAATCCATAAAGTCTCGATTGAAATAAGGGTCTCAAAGTTTCTTTTTTTTCCTTTCAATTAGAGGGTATTAAGAGGAAAGGGGAGTTTTGAGCGTGTTTGATTAGCTTGATTAGATATTTTCTTAGGATAAGCTATTTTGTCCTTAAATGAGTGATCCATGGTCTATTAGTACTGGATTAGCAGTTTTTTAAATTTTTTTAAAATTTTGCAATCGGAGACACGCCAGTATGTAATTTTTTTTTTCCAATTAGAATTTAGAAAAATCCGTCAAGTGTACCATATATGCATAATATTGTAACATTGGGTACCAAATTTGTTTTCATCCAAAATTTGGATACCATAATTGGTCAAGGGTCAAAGTTTGAGTATCAAAACTGCATTTTTCTCAAATTTAATTGATACAAGTACTCAAGATAATCATAAAAATACTCCATTTTATACGTTTTCACTGTACGCACTGCCGTAGTACTGATTCGTAATCTTCTGAAAATTTTAGCCAACATCAAATAACGTACTTTGAAGAGCAAAGAGAAATATATGATATACTAAATGTTACATAAACGTAACACGAGAAAAACAAGTAATATAATCGCATAGCAGCCGAAAGCTGCATATATATATATATATATACTACATGGTTCTCTCCTGATTTACTTATCTTAAATCAGAATCCCAAAAAACAACCTTATGTATAGGATTTACTACACAAAAATACAGTATTAAATCATTGACGCAGAAATAAGCTTATGGTGGCAGAAGGATCAGGTGTAGTCACGGTTAAATCAACTATGCAGCAGCTAATGGTGCTAGGGCCAAATGCATGTTCCCAGCCATGCTCTCGTCCAATCACTGGTGTCCAGAAGAAGATTATATGCTAAAGACAGATTTGCTAGCTTGGGGATTGAATGTTGATCCTGCATGTAGGATTTGTTTAAGGCAGCAAAATCACTTGATTTTTTTTTTCATGTCTTTTTGCAGGTGTCAATCGAAAACTATTCAAAAAAAATGCCTGGAATACAGGGTAATAGATTCTTGGGAGTAGGACTTAAAGTGGATGGTTCGATATTGTTCTGGTCCTTCCTTCGTCACTTGTTAGGACTTGGGAGAATGGCTTTTGCTGTCATAGTATACCATATCTTGAGGTGCAAAAATCAACAGCAATGTCAAGGGGTAGACTTGTAGTTCCTTCACCTAGGGGTGGCAATCGGGTCGAATTCGTGTTGACGGGTCGGATTGAGATCCATGTATAACAGAAAATCTGTTGACCCGAACCTGACCCGCCAACCGGAAACGGGTCAGGATATCGACACGAACCCGAAAATTTCGGGTTGGCGGGTAGGCGGGTCGACCCGAAATGACCCGAAACTTAATTTTAATTTATTAATTTACCACTATAATTTCTAATAAAATCAATTTCTCACAAAACTAATTACATAATCAAGTAATAAAAATTTAAATAAATAATTCCAAACCAAATCTAAAATAAATTAAACACCGTAAAAGTGTTTTATCTCAAACCAAATATAAATTAAATTAAATCAGTATAAAAGTAAAAAATAATATAATATATTATTTGTCCAAAAATAATAATTTCAACTTCACACAAGTTAAATAAATTCATTTAGGATTAAGTAATTAATGCCTTTGAAAAAAAGGAATAACTTAGTTTAGTTAGATAAAATAATTTTTATATTTATTAAATTATTTTTAATTCGTAAACGGGTCATATCGGGTCACCTCGAAATCGACCTATTTTCTTTTCGGGTTCATCGGGTTCAACCCGATTCTGACCCAAACCCCTGAAACTTCAACTCAAACCCATTAATTTCGTGTTAGGTTCGTGTCGTATTTTCAGGTCGTGTCGGAAATTGCCACCCCTACCTTCACCTTCTCAGGTGATTGACGTGAACATGTATGCAAAGATCTAAGGGGCATCACCATGGGTTGGCATAGATGGTAGATAATAGAGCTCTGTTTTGAGCTGAAAGCCCCACTTTCTAATTTGTTAGCATAGTTTTGTTCATGGTTGCCTGATTTGTATTTCCTTATTTTCATTTGTATATTGCTAAGGTGTAATTCTTCTCTTGTGTACACTTACTTGAGTATCAATATCAAAAGATACTATAAAGCTTAAAAAGAAAACATAAAAAAGCTATTTTTAATTTAATTTTTGTGTGTGTGTGTATGTATGTATATAACATATTAATATCTATAGATAAAGTTAGTAAAACGTTTACGTAAGGTGATATTAAGCTTGTTATTTGCTTTAGTACTTTTTACTTTATCGAAAATTGTTAGAAAAATACTATTGTCATTTTTTGTTTTCAAATTAGTCAATAATTCAATACTTAATCAAAATTATTAAGAAGAGCTAATATGCTTTATTTTTAAATTTAGAGGAAGAAAATAGGCATTAAATCAAATCTCACTTGTTTTTTAGCAATAAAATGATAATAATAGTAAACTATAGATAATTTGAGTAACAAAAGAGCAGCAGTATCATTACATTTTACTTTTTCTTTTCCGGAATTAAGATATGTAAGGTTGGCTAGTGTTCATGGGGAGCAAACTGTATGGTTCAGGGTGATTAAGTATGACTGTCCCCAAAGCTTGGAGGGACAACATGTGATTAAGCCCTAAAGCTTGCTGCCAAATGTTGAGATATTCTTTTTTTTTTTTCCTTTTTTGAAGAAATTTTTAATTCAATGAGTTGTAGGACATTTGTGATGTACTTAATTTTTTTTAACCTTTTCACCTCTCCTTACATCTTTCTCGCCCTCAACTATCAAACACAAGATTTGAATCATAAACCAGTAGCATCGAAGACTCTAAGAGCCTTCCTTTGGTAAAATAAATTAATCTTTTGGCCTTAGGTTTTGAGAATTCCAACGTTAGGATTCACCAGCATTCATTATAACATCTCCTTTCGCCCTTCTCATCCTCAATTGTCTTTTACCTTTCTTCATACATTTCTCACCCTCAATTACTATACACAGAATTTGAATCTTGAATTGGCACTAGAAAATACTTTAAAACCCTCTCCTAATTAGCTAAAGTAAAGTCTTATAGCCTTAGGTTTCAAGAATTCTAACCTTAGGATTCACTAACATTCATCATAACGCAGGATTCAAAGTTGGCCAGTTAACAACTATTCCTGTATTCCAGGAGCATGTCAAGGCACGAAGTAAGACTGGCATAGAGGCCGATTATCACGCTTTCATGGGAACGAAGACTACATATGCAGTCCTATATTCCATTTTGACTGTCGACCTATGTTTTCAGAACCGGACCGGGTATCGACTTGGCCGAGGTCAGGGGTCAGAGGTCAATGGGTTCGACCGGGGGTCGATAGGGGCCAAATCGGATGACGTCATAAATAAAAATTATTTAAAAATTAAAATATTATATATAAAATATCTAATAATATATTAATATTAATATTAATAAAGGTATATTCATATATATTTGATGTTTCAAATATATTTAACAAGAAAATACAAAGAAATTAGAACAATCAAGTAGCAAATTATGTTATTTAATAAATATTAACAAGTTTAGAATTAAAATTATGAATTTAATTGAAAAATAACATCAAATTTTAGGATAATATTTATAAAGTATGAAATATTTGAGGTCTATTAATAAGTTTTAACAATTTAGGGGGCCAAAACATAATATTGAAAAGATTGAGTTTTTTTTTAAAAAAATGCCCATTGAATCGGAAAAACCGGTTTTTTCCCGGTCAAACCCGGTTTTTGACCGGCTTTGACCGAGCTTTAAATTTTCGGTTTTTTACCATGACTCGGACCGGACACTTGGCCGGTTCCCCGTTCGATCGGTTCGACCGGCTATTCCGGTCCGAGTTTCAAAACAGAGCTGTCGACGCCTGGTATGTTGTGTGTGTACATGGGAATAGATAAAATTTTAGGTCGATTATGATCAACTATTTGACATGTTTAGTAATTGGTTCAGAACCAACGAAAAAACTTTATATGAACATATAAAGATCTCACTTGATTCTATTTCACATGCCGCATAAATAATTATGGTCATGACCTACCTAAATCTTCTCCAGAAACAGAGTTGTAACCTAATATTACGCAAGTTATACTAGCGATTAACGAACCAGTATTCTTTTGTATATTTGAGTTTGCCCCTACACCAAATTCCAAACTACCCTATATATTCTTGGCTTTACAATTTGCTAAAAACAACTTAAGAGTGATGGGAGTTGGGAGATCTTTACAATGGTGAATTCTAGCCCTAAAACATTAACAAGTACGGAACTTGATCCCCTAGTCACAATTCGACGGCCAAGTTAGTAAACATCATAAGAAAGATGAACATTGGAGTGGTGGCAAAGTAGTAGTTCTTATACGTTTCTCTTGAACCTCCATTTCCATCTCTATACAATCCACAAACATATGGTCTTTGTTTAGATTGTATTTTTTGCAGAAAAATTTTACGAGTTTTCGTGAGAATATTTCTTATCATATTTCTCAATCACCTTTTTTATCACACAAACATCATATCTTAAATAAAATGCTAGTACAATATATTTTTCTACAAAAACTCCCAAAAAAAATTACAATCTAAACAGGCTGTTATGTGAGACTGAGACATGCAAAACATATACATGGAATTCACACTAGTTCACAACATCATGGTACTAGGGCCAAGTCTGGGCCTAAATCTCCCGCTTTTGCGTCGGGCTGAGAATTTCAATCCAAATGTAGCCAGGCCTTTTTCAGGATAAAATCTCGACCCAAATCGGAAAGGGCTGGGCATTATGCTACCCTGGGATGATTGTAATGGGGTTGTGAAACAAAAGGAGAATAATTGTAATGGGCATCTTAAGTTCTAAGTTTGTTTGGATCTGGATTGCAATTATTGTGGAATTCTTTATTTTTTTTGTTTTTTGAGAATAGTGCCATAATACATTTTTCAATTACCTCTCCTCCTCACGCACAAACATTTCAAAAAAAAAAAAAAAAATGTTACAGTGTTACTTATTTCAAAAGTTCTCAAAAATTACAATACAAAAGGGCTCTTTTGTGGAAAAAAATTAAAACATTCTTGATACTTTTCCAAAATAATTTATCATCTCACACAAACTAGATCTTAAAAAAAGTGTATTATTTTTTAAAAAAATGCTAAATGTAATATAAACAAAAACTAATTAATTTTCAACTAATAAAACATTCAAGGAATGGTTCGATTGGATGGTAAATTAAGAGGTAATTTAAGTAGAAGATTATGAATTCAAATTCCTCTAGTTACAATTTATATACAATGGCATTATACAATAATAATAACAATAACAATTGTTAATTTATATACAATAATAATAATAATAATTAAACATTCACTTTCACAAAAAGCCCAAATTTCAATCAACTTTGGGGCCTTGGCGTTTAGATAATGCAAATCAGACACAATCATATGCACGATAAAAAAGCCATTTAGGTGGCTGGCCGACCTACCCATCACGTGAACGGACCCGGATTAAAGGGCGCTGTGGAGCCCAGAGTGGACCCCACAATCCTCTCACAGGACACATCATCATAACAACTCAATCAATCTCATCCATCCAATCACGCCAAACTTCATCTCAGCCGTTGATCTCGCTACCCCACAAACCCTCAAATCAAGGGCAACATGCGTCGATGGGCCCCACCATGAAACCCATCGACTAGTCAGCCAACACCTGCACACGTCTTATCCTTACCCGACTCTGACCGCCTAGGATGAATGTACAACTGGTACTCCACGGAGTACAACTCTCGATGCACATTTAATAAAAACAATAATTATTTTTGGTTGTCGATAAAGCTTCTGGAGAGTCAATCAGTGGGCGGGCTTGGTCGACTCCGAACCTGAGGTTTGGTATCCAAACCTTATAGGCTCGGACAGCTCGGCTACAAATATGCCGGTCTCGAGCTGAAAAATCTTCATACGGGGCCCGGTTGGTTTCGTGCTCTCTCGTGGATATTTTGCTCTACTCGGAAGGTACTGACTGCTTTGCAATTTCGCTTTGCAAATTCATTTTTCATTTGGAATTTGAATTTCGAATTTCAGTTGTTTAGATCTGATCGATGATGAATTTCTGCTATTTTTTCCGGATTTTTTTTTGGATGGAAGTGGGGAATGTTCGATGAAGTTGAGTATAGAGTCAACTGATGTCAAGTGTGTTTGAAAATTGCTGATGAACTTAATTGTGGTGAGGTAAATCGGTTTAGATTATCAGATTTGCTGAGATAGGATGAAAATGACGAGTCACTAGGTAGATCGGCGGTTGATGAATTGTTAGGTAACTGATATTGGACTATCAACGGTTTCGATGAATAATTAAGGTTTTCGAAGTATTGGAAGAATATCCGTTGGAAGTTGAAAAGAATAGAAATTTTCTTTTTCTTTTTTTTTTTTTTGCTTTTTAATGCGTTTGTGCTTCCAAATAGTAGTTATGGAAATCAAATATATTCTTCCTTTCCTGTGAATTTCTGTGTTTAATATTATATGGTAGTTTTAATGGTTATGATGCGTCAAATGAGTGGAAGATTTGTCTCTGGAGAAAAATAAGGGAAATATTTGCAATTTTGTTGTCGATCCTCTTGGGGGTGGTATTTTAGATATTTTATTTTGATGTTCTACATGTTTTTGTTCTAGTCTTGTTTATGAGAGAAGGTCTGCAGTTTCCTTTAATTACATGTACTGTATGCAGTGGCTGACTTACTTTTTTAATCTTGTATTTCAGGTTCTTCTATAAGGAAATCAAGAAAGATAATTGCAGATTGAAAGTGGAAAAAATGGCATTAGTGTCCGGAGGAAGGTCAACTCTAAACCCAAATGCGCCTTTGTACATCCCTGCTTGCATGCGCCAAGTGGAGGACTTCTCCCAAGAGTGGTGGAACTTGGTGACTACCTCCACTTGGTTCCGTGACTATTGGCTCAGTCAGAACCATGTTGAGGATTTCTTTGGCAGTGAAGATGATGGGTATGATTATGAAGATACTGATGTTGTTGATCTGCTGCCGGATAATATTGATCTTGGCATGGATGAGGACGACTTGACCATGGAAGCTCAGTTTGAGGAGTTCCTCCGCTCATCTGAAACTGGACAGGGTTACATGTCAGTGTTCTCTGCTGATAAAGGAATGCCTGCAAATGGTACGAATTCTGTCTCTCTTAGTTTTCATCAAAGGATACCTCAAAAATTGCATCTTAATCTATTGCTTGCATCAAGGTTGTGTAATTTGTTCCAGTTAAATGTCTTTTTACAGACATTCATAAATTACCATTTTGAGTTCTGGCGGATAGTTGAGGGTCCTGTTCATTATAGCTTGAAATTGTTAGAAATAATTGTACTGTTTAGGGCATTTAATAAGTAGAAAAATCAGCTGAAAGTGATAAAATGATGTTAGAGATTGATAATGTAAACTAACAAAATTTCGAGTCTAATTCGGTGAAGCATATATGCATATAGTAGTCATATATTTTCAATTTAAGGTGGCAGGTGGTTTATCTATGGTTCCTCATCTTTCTTGTTTTGTATGACAGGTTTTTCAAGTGACTCTGGGGCACTGATAAAGAATTTCAAGTTGTCAATGGAGAAAGGGAGCAGGTCTCCTGCAGAACAAGCTAAGTTCCTGGAGAAGCCTGCAAAGTTCATTAGCCCAAAATGCAGCCCTCGCCGGATCCAGCAGCCCCGCTGAAATGCTAGATTGTTAGATGCTAGTTGGCCGTTAGTCGGCCAAGAGCCCTTCTGCTTTATGTAACTTTCTGTATAGAGCAAGGTTGCATTTCCTGTATCTTTGCCTTGTTCATATTCTGACATCATTTCCTTAGTGTAACCATAAACAAGCTTCCAGAAAATGTAAAAAAGAGGTTTCCATCTTCAAACAGGAAAAGTAAAAAAAAAAAGAGAGTTATTTTAGTTGAATGTCATTATCTTATTGCAATGGTTGCTCGTTTGGACGTCGATTGCGAGAATTGATTGACACGCCTTGTGCCATCGTGTCTCTTGCCTTTGGGGGTTTTAGTTCTAATGTAATCATGTTACCGAACTGCGCAAGGAAAATGGGTTTTTGCTTTTCCTGATAAATCAGCTGATTGGCGTATGAAACAGCTGATTTGCTTCGGTTCTAATACCACTGATTAGTCTTATATTTTTGTAGGTTTTTTTCATCCTTGTACGTATTTGGCGACCGAACAAGTCGCTTGCTGGGGCCGAAGTAAAATAAAGCTTTGGTCGCCTAATAATGCCAAAATAATTTTGGTGGCCGGCCAGATCGCTGGTTAAAGTAAAACTAGGCTGCTAACATCAGAAGAAGATGCATCCAAGATGACAAAATTGCGAGGACGGCAAGAGAGAATTTTTGCTTGTGTGAGGCCCCGAATTATATATGATTTTGATTCGATAAAATTCCACAAATGCAGAATCGTACGGTGAACTAAACAACTACCACCATCTATACCAAGAATCATCCCATCGTTTCGACAAAAAAAAAAAAAAAAAAAAATCTATACCAAGGATCAGCGAAGGATTTACTTTCTTTTTCATGTGTTGCACGGTTGCATTACATGCTACTTCTGATCATGGACAACTTACGAAGTTTAAATAAAATAAACCTATAATCTCAGGAAATTGCATTAGATTCCTACAAGTAGCAGAGCTTAATTCTATATCTGGTGGGAGCATCATCCTTGAGAGGCACATACAACAATGTCGTTGATTCCAATATGAAAGTTGTATTCCGTACAGTAAGAGCGGAAAGGCTCGTAATCCATGTATCAAAAATCAATTCTGTACGGTAGGCTGCTGAAATACTCGTTTTTACTGGTGACTGCTTTCATTTGTGGAACTACTTAACGCTGGCACGATCAGAAATCTGGTTTTATATTGGTAAGAAATTCAATATCCTCTTCTGCAGATGTCCTGCTATATTGCTCGTATTTGTTCTTCCATCCTCAAGCTGAAACAAAAAATTTTAATCACATGTGATACTAGTTTCTTGATGCTCTTTCCGCACATGGGCTTCTAGTTTAGTCTGATTACCAACTGCATCTGATATAGCCTTTGGTAGCCAAAACCCAGGTCTCTCAAGAAAAGGAGCCCTGTCAAGAACCAAAGGTTCTCGCAAGGTGATCTCAATGCCATCATATGTCCAGAGTGTTAAATTGGCTTCACCTTTCAAACCCAAAGAAAACCAACCTAAGCCAGCCACCGCAATATCAATGCTGTTCACGTCCCAGCTTGTTCCAGACACTTTAACTTCTTTCCTGACCCATTTGCCCAATTGAGGAACTCCTACTTCACCAATAGGTGGCTGAAAGAGTAGTAAAAGTGTGTTACACCTAATTCCTTCCTCCAACTCCACTTTTCGGATGAGGAGAGTAAATGTGCTTAACATTGAAAATACTGGCAAGCATTGTAGAACATTTTGAATTTGGCATTTGAGGAAGCAATATCTTTGAAGTAGAACAGAAACCTCTGTAGATATGAGAAAATCAAACAAAGAAGTTGTCTACATTTATTCAACATTGAATAATGTAAAACAGCAAAATATTGCTATTATAGAAAGGGTTTTTTTTTTGGGGGGGTGGGGAAGTTGCATATAGCTAACGCACATCGGCTGCACTTTTTCAAGCAGAGGAAGGTAGGAAATTAAATATTGGGAATGAATTCTTTTCATTTTTAACTTTCTTGAGAGGTATTATTTACCCATTTCCGTCATCAACTTTAGATTATATGCCATAGTTGTATCATATCTTTCGTTTTTTGAAACAAAGCCTAAAATAATCATAAGTGACACAGATGCTTCTAAGAGAGTCTAAAGAGCATTGGTGTTTATACCCAGTTAAAATTTTCAACATCTGAGGACCTCCATATGCTTAAATTTTGGTGATGAATCTTTTATAGAACATAAATTGGACAACAGTCTAGATTTTGGGTATAACTAAAAAGACCAAATGATTTTCACAACATGTGTATCGTTTAGATACATCATCCTTTTACATTGTTCCACTTCCACTGGACTGGAATAAAGGGTGTTTACAACTTAATTCTAATTCATCTGAGAGGTCTGAGAGGCAATCTAGTAGAATGAACACGGCACATACCCAAGTACCAACATGGATATCTATATATGTTCGTCTTCCCAATAGGCCAATAACCCAAAAGGAGGAATTATACCAAAACTTGATTCAGACTAAATTTATAATATTCATGAGTTCTGTAGTTAAGGAGCCTTCACAGCAACAAATGTGATAAAGATGGTGTATATAAGTTGGTGCATTACCTGTAGCCTGACTCCCCCATGCTTGATCTTGATCTCATCAGCATTTTCCGTCTTTCCTAAATGGAGAGAAACATTTGCAGATGCCCAGACAGTGACATAGATTGTCTCTACAGAAGACTGGATAAGATCTAGTCTTGCTAAGGCACCAACATGTACAGTCTGACCTGCCTGGAATATTAACAAATTCCATTAAAGCCAACAAAAAATTGTTTCTCCAAAGAGAAAACAATCTTGAAAATAAACCGACATCTACGGTCTGGCATTTCCACATAGCAATACTCAAATGTATTTGCATAACAAAGGCAAAATGCTCGCTAGGGGAAAAAAAAAGAGAAAAAACTATCTACAGTTCAAGATAAACAATAATATACACACATGGCGTCTGCCACCAAAAGTTGGAAGAATCAAACTGAAACAACAGAGAAAAGAATTAATCCATGGATGTAACGGAATTATGAACTTATGTATTGCAACTATAACTATTTATATTACTCTCTTCCCCAGCTTGGACTACTAAAGCAACTTTTCTAGCCATCATTCAATTAGAGCCAGTAAGAGAAGATGCTTTATTGGGTGGAAGAACAAAAAGTGAGTTCTTTTGGATCTCATGGACATATAAAACCTCAACATTACTCCATCCTCAAGACCAAATTCTCAGCAACTATCAAACAAAATCAGATTAGATCATGTCAAAGAGGAATAGTGGCAAGACCTCACCTACTGCTTTGTCTTACATTAATCATCAGTTTCCCATTACGTTTTCAATAGAAAAAAGTATTCAATTAATTTAGTGGCCTCAAAAACCCCTATTTATGCCAATGTGCCAGAACTAATCAACTGCATCTAAGTATTGGAATAAGGATGAGGGTTTCTATCCATAACTCTAACATCTAAGAACCTCCTTGACGCGTGTTTGTACTGAAACAGACAGAATTTTTTTATAAGCTTTGGCATGCAAATAAGAGTAATGCCCTGCCTTGATCCTATAGCTTCGAGGTTGAAGCTCCTTCCGTATCTCAACCATTTTTTGCTCCTCCCTGTTTAATCTCATGGACATGAGATATGGATGTAGCAGGCCTGGTGTATCATACATTTTTGCTTTGGCAGATAATATTCCCCCAATCCTCAATATCCCCAGTGTTGTCCCAGGAACAGCAGCTTCAGTAAGCTTTGTAACTTTTACTCCTCCTTTTCTAGCAAATGAATTAATCAATGTCGACTTCCCAGCATTCTGAGCTCCAATTACCCAGACGTTCCCTCTTGGTCCAGCCAACTCCTTAATAAATGCCAGCAAATTCCTCACTCCCAGGTCCTTACGAGCACTAACTAGATAAACCCCACTCAGCTTAGGTGCTCCATTTGCCTTGGCACGGTGACGGACCCATCTATCTAACCTTGCTGGGGAAATCTGCGATGGAAGAAGATCAACCTTCGTAGCCACCAAAACAAGCTTCTTGTTAGACTTGAAACCATCTCTGCTTCCTTCCAGAGCCTTGAACAAAGACTTTGCTGCTCGCTTAGGAAATGAACCATCAAAATCAACACAATCAACCACCATAACCACAACCGTAGCATCAGCAACGCCTGTGGGCTTTATTAACCTGGTAGTTACCAACCTATCAAAATCAAAATCCGGTATCAAATTCTCAGCTACTTGATTCTTAACCTGCCCATAATTCCTTAAAGAATGACATCGAGCACATACTGTCACCTCCTCTTTGTCCTTCCGAGCTTCCCTATTCATCCTTTTTCTCTCTGCTTTCGACAACTTTATCTTCTTCCCCTTCTCCACAACCTCTTCCGTAATGTTACCATAACCAACACCAGCTGGACCAAACCCATCCAACTCCTTTAACTCATCATCTTCTTTCTCAAATTCGTTTTCCAACTCTTCCAAATCCCAATCAACCCCATCTGCACCCTGAAATCTTCCTTCAACCCCATCATCACTCCCTTCTAATTGCCCTTCAATGCCATCCTCAAATTCCTCATCCTCCTCGTCAAAATCATCAAATTCATCATCCATTAAACCCCCCGAATCCTCCTCATCCTCATCCCCTATGACCTCACTAAGTTCCACCTTCTTTTTCTTATAAAAACCAGGAAGATTAGGGTCCTTATCTTGCATGAAAACTCCACAACCAGGGCAAATAGGCTCATAACTCTCATCCTGATCTCTTCCTTCACTCAAAATCAACCTCCCTTCACCTTTCCTATGACCTTTTCCACTATCTTTCTGTGTTTTCTTGATTGTTGTCGATTGACTACACCTAATTTCACAACTACTCCTGCTGCTTTTCTTACTCAGACCTGTAAAGAAATTATTTTTCCAAGTGGGTTTTGGCTAATACGTACAAACTACAGTAATTTAAGCAGAATGTAAAAGAAAGAAGTAGACAAGAAATCACATACCTGTGACAAATCGAGGCCTTGCAAAACCATTTGAACAAATAGAGTTCTTTACATACAATTTAACGTTGAAATTACAAACAGCTGAATATAGAGGTGGTGCATATGGCAAAACTGCTGCCATTTTTGTTCAGTGCTTTGCTTTCTTCTAGCCCAGAAGAGATTTCTTCCGCTAAACCCCTGAGATGCTGGAGTCTGGACCCTTTTTTGCTTTTTCTTTTTCCTTCTGCTTTGTTATTAAAATCTTTTTTAGGCATAGTAATGCGGAACTCGGGTTCCTTTTTTTTCCCCTCCGAAAAAATGATTATGCAATCTGCATATCTAATCCGACTGCAATATTTTATTGCCAGGATAATTTGCATAGCCACGGCTGACCAAAGCTTGAAATGATGAATAAATGGTCAATTTCGTCCCCAAATCTTTTCATTAGTATGGATTTAATTCCTAAGTTTTATTTTTAGCCAATTTGATATGTGACTTTATTTTGCAGCTCTAATGTAAGACTTCTGCGACAGCACCACCACCTAAAATCAATCTAAATTGAAATTGATCAATTAAATAGGAGAATTTTGAAAACATCATTAATGAAACAGTAATAAATCAAGTAAATCGCGTAAAAAATCATAATATTAAATTTTTAAAAAGTTTCACTTAGTAATTTTTTACATGATTTAAAAGTTTTACCCGATAATTTTTTACACTATTTACTTTTTTTTATTATAGTTTTTATGAGTGATGTTCTTATAATATCTCTACTTAGTTAGTCAATTAGAATTTAGATTGGTTTTAAATAGTGATGCCATCATAGAGGTCCTTAAATAGATTTGCAAAACAAGTTCAAGTATCAAATTAGTTAGAAATAAAAGTAAGGGACTAAATCAATGTGAGTAAAAGATTGTACATTTTCTCTCAAATGATTGTTCTTTTTGAAATGGTACATTTGCCAATGCACACGGTACAAGCATTATATGAAGATTTGGTCCGCATGATATTAGATTGGTAAGTATAAGTTCCCGTGTAAAATTACCAATATGCCACATATCTATCCCACTTCCGTCGCCTGTTATTTTAATTGCAAATTTGCAACACCTAATTCTCTCTGATTTTCGTGAATTAATTTAGCAAAACTAGTCTCTATTGCTGCATTTGACCATAAATGACAACTCAGTTTAATCCTGTTCTCTGGTAATTGAAGATTTGGTAAAGCTAAACTAAAGAACTTGCTTATGCAGTTTTTATATTTTAAAGATTAATCATATTCATGACCTCCTAATGATAAGGAACTTCATAGAATTTTGTAAAAGTGAAAAAAAATGGTTTTCACACCATGGTATTGGTAGCACATTAGTCTAGTCATATACTTAAAATATTTTATATTTTAGATTCACACTTCAATATGGCAAGATTCACTATTGATTTACCTTATATTTTTATTCATAAAGATTAACCCCCCAAAAATATCAATTGCTCCTTTGGAAATTCTTTGTCAGAAGGCAAAAAAAAAAAAAAAACCAATTTTTAGACCTTAGAAACATTTAAAAAGCCCATATGGAAATTCTCTTAGTGTCCCTCAATCTATAATAATATTTCCCTTTCAATTCATATATTGTATTATTGGTTCCTTTAGTTTGACTTCTAAAAGGTCAAAAGTATTTGATTTTTGAGAGCCTCAAATGTCATAATAATACAATTTGTTGGAGAATGAAATTCAAAAGGATATTAATTTGTCTTTTGAGGGCTAAACTATAAATTCAAAGTGGTTTAAGTACTTATTCCCTTAGGAATTTTTTCTAAGGGAAAAATTCATAATTTTTTTCTAAAAAAAAGGAATTAGGGGTTTGTAAAGCATCTCAAATCAATGGTTATTAATTATTCAAATTGAAACAAGGTTTAACCCATCTAATTTCTCTTTTTCCTTTCAATCAATATATTTAGAGTGAATGGCCCAAAAGATCACTAAACTATTAAAAATGGCACCCTTTGATCACCAAACTTTTTTTGTGGCCGAAAAGGTCACTAAACTCGCAAAAACTCTCCAGCGGAGCCATTTTACCGAATTTCAGCGGTTTCTCATCCGGTGGCATGGGCAACATGGAATGGAGGAATATAGTCAAGGGGCAAAAATGTCTGAAAGGTTATTGGAATAGGTGAAGCCATAGATTGTCTCATTCCCAAACCACTTTTGAACCCATATATTGACTTCGTCTTCTCCGGCGGTAAAAATAGAGACTGTAATTTAAAATGAGAAACAGGGAATGATTAAAGGCGGTGGCAATAATTTAAGAGTATTATCGTTGAGCATGAAGAGAGGGGGATGGGGATGAGGACAGGAAGTGAATCAGTAAAATCTGCTGCTTTGAAATCAAATTGAGATTTCTTGTATTTTAAGAGCTTGACTGAAGCTATTGGAAGTGACTCAGGCAGTCAGGCTATACTCCAAAGTTGTCTGGGCTGGGTCCCTCAGCCCAATAGTTCGCTAGGGCGGTGCTCAGATCAACACAAATAAAAGAAGAAAACCCGTATGCCGTGTAACTGGCTCGCTGACTAGCAGAAGGCTTTATTCCTTTTCTTTTCTCGAAGAATGGGATAGCACAGCACTCCCTTCAACGGCTGCCCTCGGCAACCCACTGGTGACGGATGGGAGCACACGGCTGCGGAAATACAAAAAAAAAGTATCATTCTGTTCTTTTCTTTTTCTGTAAAAGAAAAAAAACATTTTTCTGGGTAAACATTTTTTTTTTTTTGGCTGGGTGTAGTCATTGGAACTGCCAAGACTCTTTCCAACTCAGCTAGGTGGCTGGCGAAGGAAATCGAAGACTGAGCAAATAATGGGTATGGCTCGAGAGACCAAATTGAGAAAGCAGTGATGAAACCTATGGGCTCAAAGGGTCATCGTCATCGGAGTTGGATGTTGGGTCGGGGTTAGTGGTGGGGCGGATAGGGATAGTAGGGAGGTCGGAAGTGACGAGACAGAGAGGAGAGTGAATTTCGGTCACAACCAGTAAACTTCTACGCTGGGTCAAATTGAAAAGTGAAGTGTTCCCAGCTAGTAAACTTCACCGGAAAAGATGAAGTGAATGTCGATCGATTGGTCAACTTTGGGAATGAAACAATCTGTGAGTTCACTTGCCCCAATAATCTTTTGGACATTTTTGCCCATATCAGAATATTTATTCAACTCAAGACCCTTGTAACCGGATGATTCACCGCTAAAATTCGGTAAAATGACTTCGCTGGTGCGTTTACGTGAGTTTAGTGACTTTTTTGGCTACAAAAAAAGTTTGATGACCAAAGGGTGCCATTTTAAATAGTTAAGTGACCATTTCGACCATTCACTCATATATTTACACCCTTTCTCTCAACTTAAAAAAAAAAAAAAGAAAACTAAAAAAAAGGGAGAGAGAACCCGAACCAAAAAAGAAAAAGGGACAAGAAAAAAGCAAAAAAAAAAAATAGAGTAAAGAAGAGAAGAAACGCTGCACTACTTCCTCTGCATCTCCGCCTACGTTCTTAAACCCTCACGGAAGTTGATTTTGCCACATTTTGTTCACCCAATTCAACCAACATTCCTTCCCAAAATGGCCAAAAAATTTCTTGTTTCAGAGAAAATGTGTCTGTGTTAATTAGATTTATGGGGAAAAAAGGAGGGAAATGCAGGCTATGGTGGCCAGCCCATCTTTCCTCAACCCTTCAACCCCATTCTCCTTCCCACTCCTTCACTCTTTTCTTCGGTTGGTTCATTTCTTCCCAGTCCTCCTCCTTTTCTTCTTCGGAGCCCTCCCTCGATATCGTCGTCGCTTTTGGCTTGGAGGATTCTGCACTTGTTTCTTCTTCTGTAAATCTTCAGGTAATTAGTTAATTAGTTCAGAAACATTTCGGACTGCTCTAAAAATCAAGATTGATTTTTATCACTGATTTATGCTGTTTTCTTAGCTGACTTAGCTATGTTTATGGATGATTAGAAATGGGTTCTATTTTGTTTATTGTTTTAATTAGTTGGGATTCGCAGTATGTACAAATGTACCCCAGAATAATCTTTCCAATTTTTTGTTTCTTTATCTACTGGAGAGTTGATTATCGCTGTGAGTCGTGGGTTTTGCGCTTTGTATATTTTTTTCTGTATTTACTGATGATTATTAGTGTTTTTCAGTTAAGGTTGTTTTGATCATATCAGTTTTGGCTATGTAAGTTGAGTTTTAATCTGGATAGTTCCAGCCTGTAGTCCGTCGTCAACCAGTAGTCAGTTGTTGTTTGGGTAATAATTGCATGGCCGGAACGGTCATTAATTGAAATTTGTGGCATATAATTGAGGAAGATCTGTGGCATTATTTGTGGCATATAATTGTTATTGATTTGTGAGGAAGATCTTGATGTTAGAAGGATGTCCATTCTTGTTGTCAGTTACTCAGTGACTATTAGTCTTAATATGTTGCTTCCTTCAATTAGTTTAAACTTCATAAATTCATTTGTTCTTATTAAGAATCCATTATTTGGGACATATTAAGATTTTTTTATTGTATACGGGGGATGGGAGGGGCATGGTGAGAATAAGCGGAAATTGTGAATATTTTTGTGGTAATTTATTAGGTTATTCTGTTTGAACTGCATCTCTGATGATAGTGGTTGTAAGAATCTTTCGTGAAGAAATGCCTACATTGGTACTGTTAACAGATTGATGGTTGCTAATTAGACAAACACTTAACTGATATTGCAGTTTTGCAACTGTATTCTAAACCTCTTGATTGAGGGGGTTGGTCTTTTCTGCATTGTCTTAACAAAGAAGACTTACTCTGAGCCTGCCTCAACATCTTCTTGGGAAGAAGTTGTGGATGGACAATTTTGCTTGCCAATTTCCCAGTTTCTAAACTTTCAAATCAGCCTCTTGTTAATTTGTGCAGACTAGAAATGCAGCTTTCCCTGATAATAGTCTGTTTCAGTATTAATTCTCCAATGAAGATTTTTATATGGTTGGCTTTGTTGAAATTTCAGTGAGATTTCCTGATTTCTTTACTAACTTAGCAGAAGGGTTAAACACATAAACTGGACTCTTTTTCTGCTGACTATAGTTTGCCAAATCATGTCATTCTAAAGATTTAGCGAGAGGCTGATGTGTGATCGTATTACTTCTGTACTGGCACTTTTGTTGCATAAATCCTGTTCAATTAAACTTGTGAATAGGGTTTATTTCATATATTGGTTGTCTAGGATATACATTTTTGAAATGACAAGCTATTATAACTGACCCTGCTTTCGTAACTTAGGAAATTCTTCATCAAACAGATGGGAACATGCCTCTATCTCTACAAGATAAATGTACACTTTCCGTGCTGGGTTATTGTGAAGCAGATTCAAGTGGCAATGGTCAGCCAGAAATGAATTTAACTAAAACAGTTACTCAGACGTGCTCAACTGATGGTGGGAAAACCTTCCCTGGTAGCCAGAGTGTAGTTGTGGGCAAGAATGGAATTCATGCATGTGGATGCCACAAGGTTCATGCATTACTGGAACAGCTTAGGCTGGCTTTTGTACAAAATGAGAACTGGTTCCAACTTATTTCTGGTTTTCCTCAAACTACAGGTCGAAAATTGCAGCTCATTCCAGAATTGCATCACCTGCATTGGAATGGGGAAACCATTTCTCAGTTAGATCTCCACGTATGTAAGTCATGGTCACTTGAAGTTTATCTCTGTATTTTTCCTCTCTCTGCTTAGTTTTTGTAGTACCTAATCTCTTCATTGTTGTGCTGCATATTAGGTTATCATTTATGAAATTCCAAAATTTAGTAGCCACCACTATTCACTGGGTTCTCGGAGTTTGTCTGAGAAGATGAGATCTTCTATCAAGAAACCCCAATGGTTTGAAGATCTCAAGCAGAAGAAGCAATATCTTGATCTGGTAATATCAGTGTTGAAGTTGATACATCTCGAAAGCAGTTATACTGTCTAATTATATTTCCTTCAGTAATATTTGCTCCTTTGTTGATACAGGACACTGTCATTCTGGCTATTAACAGTGCTCATGCTGCTAAGATCCTTTCAGAAAGGCAGCTGCCTGTGAAGAGTTGCGCTGGTCATTTCAAGCCTTTATGGATGTAATGTCTTCTATATATTGATTTTTCCTAGTTCCATTGATGCTTTTGTTTCTTAGCTGGTCATAACAGCTATTAAATAACTTTTCAGGTTTCCTACCTTTACATGGAAATTTTTTGCTGCACTTGTGGCTTTGCTTGCAACTTCGGTTTACGTCATCCTTCAGTCTTTCCATATCCTTCTGAGTTACATGTCATGTATAGGCATAGATGTGGTGTTAGTGAGAGCATTCAACAATACATGGACGAATATTGGCATACGCTGCTCCCAGTTCCTCTATTGGCCAATCTTACTCCGAGGTCATGGTCATAGGTAGTAAGAATATTGTGTTTCCTTAATAGCTTTATTCTCGAATTGTTATTGTAACACGTTTTACGCAGTATTAAAAAATGTAAATTCATTAAGGCTTCAGCCTCTTGCTAAACTAAAATTTATTCTTTATTTTTCTCATGTTTGAATTTCAAGTTTAAAATTTGCCTGATCAAGTTACAAAGAATGTCGATGATTTGCTTGAGGTTGTACAACTATAACAATTGTTCCTATAAAGAACTCATAAAATAATTCTTTGTTCTGGGCAATTGCACAGTCGACAAAATAGTCTTTGTGATTTATTTTATGTTTGACATCATTAGGTGTCAGTATCAATTTTGAGAGATCCATTATCACCTCATTATTTGGATTTATTACAGGTCTGAATCATGCATTGAATATTCAGAGAAAGTGGCATTACGCAGGCATTCCATCTGGTCATGTCTAGTGGTTGATGTTCTTCTTGGAAACTTATTTGGCATTTCATTATGGTATCAAGCAGAACCTGCTTGCCTATTCATTTCAAACTTTGCTGTTGATGTCACAAACTATTTGCTGCGTACCGGATGTGTTTGGCTAATGGGAAATCCAGCTGGTTTCAAATTAAACACTGAGCTTGCTGGAGTACTTGGCATGATATCTCTGAACACGATTCAAATTTGGTCTACACTTGGGTCGTTTATGGATTTTTTCCTTGTACCAATTGCTAAAGCTATTTCTCTATGTGGGATTCTTTTTGGTTTCACCACAGCTGCTGCTCTGATAATCGACTTGATTTCACTCGTAACAAGACATGTTTTCGTCCTTCATTGGATACTCTCACTTGTCTATTCACAGCAGATTCAGGCATTGGCAGCTTTATGGCGTCTTTTTAGGTAATACTTATGGAGTTCTACTGTGTAATTAGATGGTTACTGTCCTTAAGTATAGACTCAGTAGTTGTCAATTTTGGTTTACAGATAAGGGAGAGCACTTTTGGAAGCTACAGAAAATTCTTAAATTGAAAGATACTATCTTTTCTTTTAAGCTTCTGTAAAGGCAGGAATTTACTCAGGTGTTGCACATTTGAACTTTTGTGTTTCTTAATATCATTGTCCTGTGATTTGTTTTGCAAAATAAAAAACTATAAGTTTCTAAATCATGGAGCAGAGAGAGTAATTATAGAGGTTATGTTAGCCCCTTCTTTAGACAAAAGAATTCCAGTGTACCGAGACTGGCCTTTTACAAAATTCTTCTATATGAAGCCTCTGTTATAGCTGGGGAAAATAATCTTTTTGGGTAACATGTTAATTCAAGTTTCATTGCTTATTGATTAAATGCTTAAATCAGCAACTACTAAGTTATTTCTAAAAATTCCCAGATCATTATGCTGTGCATGTAAATGAACTTGTGTGATAGTTTTGAACATATTTGAATTAAGAGAGTGAGTTTTGTTTATAATGATGACTGTGTATTGGAAATCAATTACTTTTCTACCTTGGAAAGTTTATTTTTTGATTAGTGACCACCCTGTGCCTGCTGAATACCTTTACCAACCTTTGAATTTCTTTCTTTGTTCCCTTTAAAACAGTTCAAACACTAGGTAGGAGTATGACTACTTGGATGCATTAAAATTCACACCTGAAAGTATTTATGTTTGTGAACCTTTCCCTCCCTCTGTTTTCATAAATCTATAACTGATCCAGGTGTGCAACATTGACTAGGGATATAATCCTTATTTGTTGTTAATATATGTCTAATGAAAGTTTTTGATTAAACAACAGTGCTTAGTTTACCTGCCATCCAATGTTCTTTGCAAATAAACTTGTTAGAGCAGCCAACTGACATTCAATGTGAGATAAATGGAATGGATGTTTTCTGAACCTAGCCTGTTGCTGAAATAAAATGCTTTGGAGCTGTAGGAATCACTCAGATGCAGAAAGGAAGTGATGCAACTACTTGTTTATGAAGTTGACTTTTGGCTCCCTTTGTCATTTTTAATTAGATAGGATTATCTATGCTTAAGTTAATCGAACCTATTCAAATGCATATAGCGTTGTTAAAAACTCCACCAACCTGCTAACTCGTGTATCTGGATGTTAAATAAATTCACCCAATAAATGTATATTAATTGCAGTTGTTTTCTTGTAAGTAGTACAAATTGTGTCATTGAAATATTATCTGCTTCACCTGTCATGTACTGAATGCTAAGACTTGCAGAAAATTGTGTGTACTTAATTATTACTCCCTCCGTCCCATTGTTAATGTCATGTTTCACCTTTTTCATTGTCCCAAAATTAGAGTCATGCTAAAATTTTTCCCTTCCAGAGTTCCATTCTTACCCTTGTTGTGCACATGTAAAATAGTCCCAAGAAATTTAATAGGACCCACCATTTATTCCCATTTAGAGAAGTTCGAAGAGTGTGCAGGATAACTCCCAGTTTATAAGGCCACTATTGATGCGTGTCCTTAACGTATGAAGAGATGCATTTGATTGAGGTGGGCCCCACAGAATTATGACTCTTTGAAAAACACAAACTTTAGTTGACTAATGCAATTCCAGCAGGGTAAATTTGGAAGTAAAGCATCGGTTGCCAATAATTGTCCACTGTACATAAAAAGTTGCAGTCCCAAGAAACGACTTTAAATTTGGGACGGAGGGAGTATTATTATTATTGTTATTATTTTCTTTTTTGAAATTTTCTCACTCGGTTGAACTGAATGCAGGGGAAGGAAGTGGAATCCTCTTCGCCAGAGATTAGATAGCTATGATTACACTGTGGAGCAACATGTCGTTGGCTCTCTTCTCTTTACACCACTCTTACTTCTATTGCCAACCACCTCTGTCTTCTACACATTCTTTACCATCATGAACACAGTCATCAGTTTTATCTGTGTAGTAATGGAGGTCAGCATATCTGTTATTCATACTACCCCATATAACAGCGCCTTTCTTTGGTTGATGCGGAAGAAAAGGTTTCCTTCTGGGATATGGCTAGAAATTGTATGTCGTCAACATGGAACAACTGTTCCTTCAGTAATTGATCCCCTTGAACTAAACGGCTCGTTGTCGAAGAAGTCACCAAAAATCCCAAGAAGTGGTGGTCGTAAAACACTTGTTCTGGTTTCAGTTCTGCACAGCAACTACTTGAGCTTAGGTATGTCCTAGTTGTTCACATTTGTGTGTTTCTCATTATTCCAGTTTAGCTGCTGAAAAGGCAACCATTGTACTCTAATACTGTTGTATGTTGGATTATTGTATGCGAGTTTTAACACTCAAAAATTTAATTTGGTTAACCTTTCTTGCACTGTTATTGGAGATTGGGGCCAGTGTTGTATTTATCTTGGCAATTCATTTTGAAACCTGTTGAGTAACTATTCTATGTATCATTGGCTTTGATATTTCTGATATGGTTCTTTATTAATTCACAGGTGAATTGATCTGCCCAAGCTACAGATACATCTATTCAGTTGTTTCTAGGACAGCTATCAGCTCGTCAGCGTATGGTATTCTAACAGGAAAAAGGTAGGCTGCTTATGCTGTTACTTATTTTTGTCATCAATATACACTCTCCACTTTTCAGCACTTTTTGTCCTGGTTCCTAATGCAGTTGCCCTTGTATGTTATTTTGGCTGCAAATTTTGGTCCGTGTTGCTTACTTATCCTCCATTGGTCCTGCTGTTTTGCTGCAGAATTCTATCTGCTCCAGGGACTACTTATCCTTCAAGATTGCCATGGATGGCTCTGCCTTACAAAATATACTGGCGCCTTTGCTTTGAAGCAGTCTTTGCATGTAGATAAAATTGGCACTTCAATTCCCCAATGATCAAGAGACCCCTTTTCGGATTTAAATGCTACTTGGTACCATTCGATTGATTAATTTGGCATACAGTACCCCAATGTTCTCAGCAATGGCAAGGAACCGAGTCGTTTATCCAGCCCCATTGCATTAATTTTGGAAGCTTTAATCTTGATGAGGAACTAACTAATCTTTCGTTGAATGTAAAGTTTTGTGCAGAATCAATGTATTCAATTCAACTCCAAAGCATGCTCTTTATATACTTTTATTGTTGCTTATAACTGTTAGTGAAGGTATCAATGCATAGCACTTCATGTGCCTATGTTGTCTGCATGGCACTGGCTTGATCTTGGTAGGAAAATCAGATTGTTATTAGCAAATGGCAATAATAAATAATTTGGGTTTTTCAGGAATTTGGAAATTTTAGCAGTACCTTTTCGTCTTTCTCCAAGAGAAGTTGTTTTTTGAAGTTGAAAAAGGAAATAACCTAAATGAACAAATTGCAGCAGCAACATATCATATGTACAAAAAACTCAACAAATCACAGAACTCTGTTTAATTACTAGTCCTTCAGAGCTGCAAGAAACACTGCAAGTGATGAACCCATGATAACTTACAAAACAACTGATCCTTTTGATGTTGGTCGACCATGAAGATCTCTATACAATCTTAGCAACAACTACAGTAACATCATCATACTTGCCTCCCAAATAATTCTCCTGAACCAGTCCCACTTCCATGGCAGACTTGGTGTAGGGAGTTGAACGATCCTTCTGAAGAGAATGATACCAAGCAAGTTCTGCTATAAGACTAGCCATCATCTTTGGCGACAACTTCCCTTCCACACAATTATGAACTATAGACCCTATCTGATGAGGAAACAAGTTATCAAACAAACCATCAGTTCCCACCACCAAAACATCATCATGCTCCACATCAACCTTGAATTCTTGGGCCGAATCCGGAGTATCCCTCTCGTTTCCAAGCTGATACGGACAGTTAAACCGCTTCTGCATGGCGGGCGACTGGAACACAACTTTCCCTTTCTTGATCACCAAGAAACCACTGTCTCCGATATTCACAGCATGCAAGAAATCTTCCTTTAGGGTCACAATGCATGCAGTGGATGACCCTTTTGCCTTAGTCATCCAGTAAGCTTCATGCAACACTTGCAAGGGACAAACAGAACCCTCCTCCTCCGCCTGTTCAAGAACCGAAAAGGATGCATTATTCATCAGCTCTGTCGCGTATTCGCCGGCATCTATGCCTTTTTTCCCCCAACTTCCCACCCCATCTGCCACCCCAATGGTCTGCGTTTCTTCACAGATGAAGCAGGCATCTTCTCCTAAGGGCTTTTCCTCGTTGTCTTTGGGAATGTAAGATGATGCAGCCTCCATCTTCAACCCTTTTCTGGGGTACCAGCATTCTTTAAGAACTCCATCGTGAATGGGAGCTTGCACCAATTTTCTTCTTTTAGTTGCTCTCATCTTCGTCATCTTGATAAGTCAAGAACAAAAGAAACCCTGCTCTAGATTTTTGATTGGGTAATCTGATGAAATTCAGGATCTGGATTTATACAAGTAAAGGGTTTCCGAGTTCAAGTAGGAAAAGTGTTTCCTGTTATATTTTCCCAGCTGTTTTCTTGATGCCTTAGCGCGTAAAATTATGAGCATATCCTTTTGGCAGTTGGATTCGGATATCTAAATACGAATTTAATTTTTTTTTTATTCCTTTTCACGTAGCGCTATGTATATTTGTTTAGACTTAATTGCCCCTAAAATCGTATATTGACAAATTAGTTTGGTGAGAAAAGATTGACGAAAGGTGTCCGATACCGATAGGGCCAGTAATTTATAAGAAAGGACAAAATTTTGAGCTACTTTCTTTTCCCTACCTAAAAATTAAGAGGCCCGTCATATGGCCTAACTTTTGGCTCTTTGATTAGCTTGCTACTGAGAATTAGCGTAGAAAGCTACACTAAATTCTTTTTGGCAGTTTTTTAGCTCTTTAATTAATCTTGAAAAGGAATGATGTAAGTGCTAAGGATTGCAAATTTGCAGCAAAATGAAAGAAAAGAAAATGTTTAGGGACCATTTATAGATTTTTATCTTGTTACATTTTCATATACTTTATTCGGTATATTAGGTGTATTTGGAACCCATGTTTTTCACTCATTTGTTTTAAACAATTTTTTTTCTAATTTTAGCTGCAAGAACTTATAAAAACACCCTAAGTTTTTATAAAAACACACCCCAAAATACTCAAAAACACAATCCATCTCCCTTTTCAACCACCACCCTCCCTAACTATTTCCACTTCCACCTTACCTCATCCCACCGCCATTGCAGTTAGACATGTCAATAGGTAGGGTATGAGTTAATCTTTTGATTCAAATCCAAATCCATTAAATTTAGTTAGATCCAAATCCAGACTCTTAACCCTCATGGGTGTTGGATTTGGGTTTTATCCCACTAATCGTTTATTTGTTGGATTTGGGATAAAACATAAGTCCAAAATGGGTTTGAGTATTCAATGAATATCCATGGGTATTTTTCTAAACATACAGTAAAGAACTAAAGTAAAAAAAAAATTAAAAATATATAGAGTTCAAAACTAACAAAAATACCATTCAATTTTTGGTTTTCAAATAAAAAAAAATTAACATCCAACAAAAAAGAATCATTATCAGCTTCTTCTATTTATTTTGAAAGTTTCATTTTCATTCACATCCAATCTTTCATTTGTTTGTCTTTATTTTTCTCCTTTTCCTGAAAAAATGTGTGCTAATTACAATGATAATTAGAATTAATTTGAAAAAACAAAAGAAGAAAACACAGAGAAGGGGAGAGAGGTGGGGTGAACGGGACGAGGAGAGAGGGAGTAGTAGGGGAAGGGAGGAAGACGAAGAAGAGGGAAGCAGAAAGGAAAAGGAGAAATAGGGAGGATGAAGGGCCAAAAAAAAAAAAAAGAGAGGGAAGTGAAAGGAGGGGTGGTGCTAGTAGCAGTGGGAGAGAGAAGATAGGGGGTTTGGTGGGGAGGGGTAAGGATGGGGGAGGAAAAGAGTGAAAAAAAAAAAATTAAAAAAGTTTCTAAACCATTCCCCAAACATTCAAAGTGTCCAAAAGTTGTTATAAAAAATTTACAATAAGTTACAGTGAGTTTTTTTAGCCATTATTTTGCAGTCTTGAGTTTGAATATTTGAAATTTTAGAGGATTATCAATTTTACGGAGCAAGCTAAATACAGAAGTTTCAAATTTGGGCTATTCGAAAATTTTGTTGGGACAGTGCTTCTTCCATTTTAAAAAAGGGTAGAAAGTTGGTTGATAATCTCCCTCAAAGCATAATTTCAATAAATTTTTCAAGTAATTCAATCTAAACGCACTTGTGCCCTTCAGGCTAATCCCAAACCAAATCATGCGCAATGTTTGTTTGGGTTGACTGTCACAAAATGGGCCAATTTAAATTAGCAAACTGCTCAGGGAAGGCACTAAAGAATTTTAACTAGTTTAAGAGTTAGCATTTTGATGTGTGTTAAATGATAAAAGCCCAGCTATACTTAGTAGTGTCACTTGGACTGGAAGTGTCGAGTGCAGTCTGAGGCCCAACTCACGAATTCATTCAACCATGTGACGCAGGATTTAAGCTGTCTTGAAAGTTCCAATTTGACAAAGCACCTGCCTCTATTTATTGTGATAGTGCAACTTATTCTGAAATTTGAGCTGAATTATAACTAGATATTCGAATAAAATAAAGGAGTGTCTCTTGAAGGAATTTGGAGTGTTTTTCTTTGTTTAAGAGTTTTGTGGAAAAAAAATGATTAATTTTATATACACTGATAGTATATACATCAACGGTCCTAAAGCATATACCAACACCATCTTAATTTGGAGTTGAATTTTAAAATTTGCACATCTGATATGCATTTTGACCTGCTAGTACAGTTATCGCCAATGCATATAAAATTTATCCTAAAAAAGTTAGGTTAAAAACAAGTAATTTTTTTATACACTGGCAATGTATAATATTTTTAAATCATGTTACATAATTTGAATTCAAATTTGAAATTCAAATCATGTACATGTAACATATATCTATAACTGCTAGTGTATAAAAATCACTGCACTTTAAGTCCGTAAAAAGTTAATCCTAAAAGAAAAGTAGGGAAACGTAAGATTTATTGTAGAGGTAGAACAAATACAGTAGGGCGTCAAGGGAGATGATGACAATTGAATATTCGTTTAAGATGAGACCCTTGACCAATTTTGAGTTCAATAATGAGTAATTGGCTAATTAGATTTCGATTTTTTTCCCCGTGGACAATATTGACAAATGCAAGAAACTGGATTTGTGTAAGAACTAAAACTATAAAAGTTACACGTTTAAAAAGTCCTAAAATCCTCATTAAAATTAAATTTTCAATAATACAACTAACTTACACAAATATCTCTTAGGTGTAATCATAATAAATCAGATCTCTAATCCAACGCACACGTATGGATTCCCTAATTCTTAATGTTGATATAATCTTCAACTTCAGAAACTATGGCTCCATTTGACAAATGAGTTTTTTGGGTATTTGTCTAAAACTTTACTGTAATCTATTGTAAAAGTTGTAGGAAAAATTTTTAAGTGTGTAAATTTTTGGATATTTTGAAATATATAATTTAAAAATTTTGAAAAGTTTTTTGAGATTACTGTAATTAAAATTATTAAAAAAACTTGTAGCAGATAAACTGGGCCAAAAACTTATTTGCCGAACAAACCCATTTCGACAACTAGTTAAGCTAAGATTCCTTTCTGAAGAGATTCTTTAACGGCCCAACTCAACGAATTATTAATTATTCTACTCATGAAGCAGGCTTCAATTCAAGCTAACTGGTAAATTCCAATTTGACAAAGCGCTCATTTTCCTTTGTGATGGTGCAACTTTCTCTTTTAGAATCCCCCGTCTATTATGTCATGCAACTGAAATTTAAGTTGAATTTCACTCATGAAGGAATTTTGAGAGATTTTCTTGGTTTATGAGTTTTGGGATAAAATAGCTAGGGAGAAAGAAAACTAAGAAAACTAGGAAAATGCGAGATTTAACGTACAGGTAGCAAAGAGAGATTTTCGTTTCAAATAATAGAGAAAATAAAAAGAAAAAAGAGTGGGGCGCCAACGGAGATGATGAGTTGATGACAATGGAATCATCCTTTAAGAAAAGAGAAATGATTGCCCTTAGGCATGAACCAAGTTTGAGTTCAATCATGAGTAATCGGCTATTTAAATTTCAATCTTTTTTGCATTGACAAACTTTAGAAAAATAAGAAATTGAGAGCCTATTTGGGATTCCCGTGCTCTTGTTAAAAAGGTACTTTTGGATGACAGAAATACTTTTGAGTGTTTGGTAGACATTATTCAATAATTTTAGGAGCATAGCTTTAGGATTGAAAAGCTCTTTTGGCAAAAGCTAAAAGTTAGTGCTTTTATATGTTTCAAAAAATAAAAATAGACTTTGATAATTTCATCTTAAATTTGAACTAACTAAAGAGATAATTAATTACATTTCAAAAATTCAAAAACACTTATGCACATTTTATTAAATATTTAATAGGGAAAATGCAAATTTCATCCCCAATGTTTGGGGTGTTGGACAATTTAGTCCTCAAAGTTTCAGTCAAAATATACTTCATCCTCATAGTCTTGTAATTTCGACCAATTTCATCCCTAATGTTTCATGCAAACACATTTCATCCTCGTAGTTTCATAAATTTTAACAAGTGAGGATAATTGAATGATTGCTAACCAATTTGGATCGAATATCATCAAATGACTAGCACGTCCATTTAATAATTACATTGTTAATACTTAATTCGATCATTGATTAAATTACATAAATAATAATGAGTGTGTTCAAATAAGAATTTTTTTTTTAATTTGTGATATGATATATGTGAGAAAAAAAATAGATTTGGATGATAGATAGACAATTTGAAAAACATGTATAGGATGTAACAAAACAAAATTTTGCAAATAAATAACAATCTAAACAATTCTTTCTTTCACGTTAATATTTTTCTCTAATTTGTTGCGATGAGATTGTTTGAAAATTTTCTCCAATTGGCTACAATGGGGTTGTTTCTTCTCCACAACTTTGTTTCCTCTCGATCTTTTTGTTCAATCTATGATTAAGACGAGAGTAATGGTGGTTGAAAATTTCTTACTTTTTTTGTAAAATAAGAAAGTGAATTAAAAACGATACTTGAGGTTTTTGTTGATCCAATATTTTTGTATTTTACAAACAGGCATGCTATGGTCAAGTGATCATGTTCCATTCAAATTGCTTGACAATTCATCAATTGTTCTTAATTAGTTAAATTTATGAATCTATGAGGATGAAATGTGTTTGCATGAAACTTTAGAGATGAAATTGTCCAACATCCCAAACAATAGGGATGAAAAGCGCATTTTTCCCATATTTAATAGATACTTTTATCGAAAGCTATACTAAATGAAGTGCTATTGGATAAGTCGTCACAATCCCAAATAGGCACTAATTATGCTCTGTGATTACATACATAATACAACCCACAATTATGGAATCAATACAATAAATTATTAATCGTATAAATTACAACAAATCCTTGTTGGACAAAATCAGAAGAAACTTACTGCCTGTGAAATATGAACCAGAACCTTTAAAAATTGGAGCTTCAACCTTGGCACTTGACTAAGGCCTTGTTAGACACTGCAAAACTTGACACTTGAAATCAAGGCACATTTTACATCCTAGGGACTAAAATTATGATGTCAGACACTACAAAACTTTGCCTAGAAAGGAAAAAATTGCAATCTAGACTATTTTGATTCGGCTTAATTTGGTTAATTTGGAGCTCTGAGATGGTAAGACATCAATTAACGGTCTAGGTTCTAACCTTATAACCCTTTACTTGGACCATATAATTAAGTTGCTGAAGGAAACAATCATGTCCACCTGTTCTAACTTCTAATGGCTCACAAGACGTACAGTTTCCTCTTATCTTTCTTGTCTGAATTTGGGTCTTACATGATTTCCAATGTTGCAAGAAGATAACAGTTACACATCACACATCAAAGTGCCAAAGAAAAGGTATAAATGGTTCACGAGAAGAGGATCATATAGATTGAAAGGTATGTTACAGTTGTCCACCTGTGTATGAAGACAAAGTTAGCCACTTGAGTCTGTGTTGTATACATGGCAAGTTCTGGTATAGTTCTATCTCGAGAAAACCTCCAAATCATAATAGAATCCACATGTGAATCCACATGTGAAGAGCCTCGTATCGTTGTCAAGCCTGGTTTCACATGGATGATCAGAGACTTATGGAACTTTGGATGGTAGCCTTAGGATTGCATGTGTTACTCTCTGAACTACTCCCGGTTTTAAATTGTATGGTCTGCAGTAAACACTTTGTTCCCCCCTCCTGTAGCTCTGGAAGTTGATTTTGTTATTTACCTTCTATGTATTATGTGAACTTAAACCTGCAAGATAAAGAATGAATGACTGTCCAAACATGTTTAACTTTTGTTTGATTAGTTAAGGATGAAATTATGAATAATGAATTATTTTGCTGCTATTTGTTTGCACGAAATATCGAGGTTTATACACTATTTTTTATCCAATATAGATTTGATGTTGCAGGAACAATTGCTCACATCGTGAAAGGCTTTTTGATCATTTCCGAGATGAGGACGAGACATGTGGCAGAATATAAGCCAAGTATGAATAGATTACCACCTTTGCTTGTGCTGAATAAAAAGATTAGGTTTGTCCTAAATAATGATCATTGCTCACAAAGCCATTTTGTTAGTATTTTAGGTTATATATACTTCTACTTTTTTTTTTTTTAATGACTTTTAACATTTTAGCCTTCTTATTGAGTTAAGGTCATTAACTTACCAGTTGGATCCTTAATATGTGTCAGGTCGAGTTAGTCAAGTTCGGCCTTCCAACTTAATGATGCATTCACAGATTCAGTTCGACTCTGTGATTCCATATCAATGATTGTTCTTGATAGCTAAAGGAAATGAATCTAATATTGATTTTATTGGGATTTTGGAGAATTGGAGGTTGTCTTATTTGCGACAAAGTTGCTCCACATATTTGAATGTCATTTTGGATTATATGAACAAAGGGATTTGTTTATTACTATACTGGTAAAATCAGAAATTTATTGCACAGGCAATCCGTGAAACAAACTAGCAGTAGTATGTGAAGGTCTCCAAACTTTTCAGTGTATATATATGTACACTCCATTCACATTCTTTACATCAACTGATCACTTTCAACACAATTCTCTCTTCCTTTCTCTCGTATATAGATAAGGTGGCTAAGTTTCTTCTCCACTCTGTATGAGAAGCAATGGCGAAGAATCTTAGCAGTAATGTAACTATTCATGTTTTAATGCTGTTCCTACTGATATCAAGAAACCATGTAAGCAAGAATTCTCTTCATTCCTATGTCTCTGCACATCCCTTTGAGCTATACCGCTACATTAGATGAAATGCATGTCCAAGCATTAGACTTGGAATCCCGCACTTGAATAGGAACAATAGCATTGCATGCAAATTTCATGCTTCAGATTGGTTTCAAGTTAAAATGTAGATGTAAATTTAGACATGCTGCTGATGTTCAATTTGACTGCAGGGGATGATTACAGAGTCTCCATCTCCAAGTCCTCAACCGCAGCCTTCAGGCCTCTTACCAACAGTGAGACACATTAATTAAGAAAATCTCAACCACAATTTTGAAATTGCCTCTCTTTATCATGTTTCTAATCTTGTTTCAATCTTGTTATTTGTGTGACCAGCATGGTATAACTCCTGGCAGTCTTCATCCTCAAGGTTAGAACAGTGACATGCATGTTAGTTGAAAAGTTTATGAAAAGGCTAGGAAACATGCACTTTCCTGCACCAATTTATCCTCGGAGAATGTGCCACTTGGAGGCTAAATTTTCACTTTTTAGTATAACTCGTGACATCCATAAACCAAACAGGCAAAAAGCAGGAAATGGAGCAAAAAAAAAAAAGCATTGCTAAATCCCACCTCCCAAAAAAGAAGGAAAAAAAAAAGCATAGTAGCATATGTATTAACAAGTGTCCAATGAACTTTGGAGTTTAAGTATTTATTAAAAAACAAGGGTTTAATTGAAAAAATGTATAAATGAAAGGAACGGCAATAATTGTCAATGAACGCATTTATATGATAAATTGAATGTGTTTTAGGTGTATTAACGAGTACCACTGAAACCTGACTACATGAATTATTCATTTGGTTTGCAGAGTGTTCTCCAAGGTGTACATACAGATGTTCAAAAACAGCATTCAAGAAGCCATGCATGTTTTTCTGCCAGAAATGTTGTGCAAAGTGCTTGTGTGTGCCCCCAGGCACTTATGGGAACAAACAGTTCTGCCCTTGCTACAACAACTGGAAGACCAAAAGAGGAGGGCCAAAATGCCCTTGAATTTTCAGGGCTTTGTTATAACTGCCACTTACTAAGCTTTATGTGTCACTCTCAGTAGAGAAAAGTTTCAACGTACTAATGCTCGAATATGTTCACTTTTGTTTGGACCAATATAGTAGCTGCATAATTGTTGTACATCTTTGAATAAGGTTTTTTTTTTTTGTCAGCAACGATACATTTGTAGACTAATAAAAATAACTTGCGTTGCGTGTGAATAGATATTACCCTTAATTGGCTTCACTCGGTTAGGAAGAAAAGTCATAGATAGATTAGCACAGCATGACAAAGATTCATTTGGTTTTCTGCTACGTATTACTGTAACACAATACTATTAGCAACTTAATTAATTAGTGTTATTAGCTGTTTTGATGATTTCAGGGTATTTTTACCGAAAATGACTTTATTTTTTTTTTGGGTAATATTAGATGCCAGATTAAAAAAAAAAAACTGAAAGTGTATCCAAAAAAGCATATCTAACGCTCCATTCCCTCAAATGGCTAGCTTCTCTATTGATCAAAATGTTGTACTATACGGATAAAAGGAATTCACCCAATTTAACAGAAGTGCAAATCTAGCCTTAGGAAAAAGGAAAAAAAAAAAAAAACACACACACACACACACACAGAAGTGCAAATCTAGAGACAACTGCTAAATGGTTTTAACAAAAAAAAAAAAAAAAGATTGTTGAAACAAAAAAACAGTTAATGCGTACCTTACCCTCAACCTCCATTAATTATATTCTGAACTTTGGTTGCGCTTAATGCCAATTGCTAAGCGTAGGACCAGTATGACGGGTGCAATTTAGTGGACTCGATTATGTTCTAGCAATTTTGATGAATTTGCTAGCCTTGTAATGGAATGCTTTAAGTTTAAAAGGTTGTTTGACTAGCCTTTTGTTTTCGAAGTGAAGGGCATCCTAATACTTTCAGATCTCTTGCAACCATGCACAAGAATTACCTAGTAAGCTTGGTACACCTAATCAATTTAAAGATTTGCTCAAACGAGAATTGATCAATTGTAACCATAACTACTCATGAAATGCTACAACTTTATTCCCTTTTTTTTTTTTGGTGGAGAGGGGGAAAGAGGAGGAACAGGAAGTTCGGACGTAACTTTATTCGATACACATTTAATTACAACCAAACTAGAAGAAAGATAATAGAATGAGCCTTAGAGCCTTCCCCATAGTCGAGTTTAAGATTCACATCATTTATCTGACAGTTAGGGATAGGAAGGCTGTGAGGAGGAGTACGAGGATCAAAAGCAAAAGAAAAAAATGACAACATAAGGAAATTTAAACAGTTTATATATATAATTAGAATATTATGGAAGATCTTTGACAATAACTCCTGCAAATCCACTACTAGTTTCATCCGGAGACTGGCTTACTCGGGTGTATCTGGTTTTTTCTTGCCAATTGGAACCAAGGCCAACGATGATGAGGGATTACTTGATACAATGGTCTTGAGCTGTTTGACTTGAGCAATCTCCTCAGTTTCATGGTTATTTGTAAGGGTTTTGACCATAAGATTGCTATGATCTCTAGCAACTGTCTTTTGAGGAGGAGGAAAGAAGAAATCAGTTGGGAAGAAGTTGTACATTTGACGAGCCATGAACCTTTTTTGATAGAGTGATTTTTGGTTCTTGGAAGAAGTAGAGAATTAGGCTAAGGAGAACAGATATTGTAACTGCCCTGCTTTCAAGGCTCCTTAGCTATCTCAACGGTTTACAGTCCCTCCTCACATATGCATAGAGCCCTCCTGAAATATATAGAGAGAGAGCCAGACTCAATCTAAAGTCCAGCCACAGGCGGCCAGTCCCTGTTTGCTTAAAACAAATAGGATGAACTTGTTTTGCCAGACCAAAGGAAAAAAGGTAAAAAAAAATATTAAGAGTAAAAAATTAATAAAATAAAAATATTAAGAGTAAAAAATGTGTGATGACATATTAAGAGTAAAGAACGTTTAAGGCAGTAATTAAATTCCATTTGTCTTGTTTATATCTAGACAACTCTAGCAAAGGAATTCACTAAACAGAATGAAAAGTAAAATTAAGTTCATAAAAATCTCTAGGCAAAAAATTTTTCAGTTGTTGGTGGATTTGTGGACCTCAATGAGATCCTTTCAATTGTTATTTTTAACTTGCTCATGTTGATGAGCCCAGATGAGATCTAACTTACAATTGATAGTGTTTTTTTTTTCAAAAAAGAAAGTTAAAAAATTAAAGACGTTGGAAGAGTTCATATTTGTTTTGATGAAGCAATTAAAACTGGCGATCCCAATACAACAAAGCTAAATCCGTTGATAAATGATAATGGAGTTGTTCCCTTTTTACTTAGAAGATGCGGACAAAAATACCCTTTGAAGAAGCACACTGGCATTCGTGTGAATTGGCCTTCCGGTTGCAAAACCAGAGAAACTGGCTAAAAGGGCCACGGGTACCCAATTTTACAAGTTCGAGGGCTTAAAGTCAGCAAAAAATAGATGAGGAGCTTATTTTTACCTAGACAAAGAGTTCAAGAGCCAATTGGATAATTTGTCCAAAAATATATAAATAACTTATTTAGAGTTACAAAATGTTTAAAAAATATTATATTATTTATTTATGAATGATTGATCTGACAATTATTGCTGCCTGCGCTCCAATACACCACATGCACGCAGATGATTAAAAGTGTTACAAAAATGATCTCGTGTAACACGAGCTTAATTTTATTGTTCATTTGGTGGCTCGTTGATCATGATAGAAGGAGAAAAGCAGGTACCTTCAGTTTTCACATACAAGACATGGTAGCAAACACAGTGAGTTAGTTGAAAGCAATTTCAATGCGAGTTTTTGGCCCCACTAATTCATATATAAAAATTCTCAATCTAGTAGTCCGCTTAATGAGATTTTTTTTTCCCAAAAAGTATAGTACTTTAATTAGTTGTGGGTCATATTATAAAAAAAAAAAAGAGTTGTAGGTCATTGAAGAGTTATTTAAACTTTTTTAGTTTACTCATCACATGTAATTCTGGGTTAATTTCACTTTCCACCCTTCAATACCTGAATTTTTACTTTGATTTCTAAACCTTAAATTGGGGCACTTGAATCCCTTAAGTATAAAATCTATCTTGCTTTAATTCCTAAAGGATAAAATTTATTTCACTAAGCATAAAATTTGTGCTACTTCTATCAACCATTTTACTTGGGGGGAGGGGGGGGGATCTTACATTTTAGGGACTAAAGTGGTCCATTTACTTTAATCCCTAAAAAATAAAATCTTCCCCACTTTAATTCATAAAATATAAAATTTATCCCATTTAAATATAAAAAAATTCTCACCTTTGTTAACGATATTACTTAAGTGTTTTTCGAGGTAAAGTGTCTCATTTTAGATGGATTATTGCGATGGTACTATGGTTCTTGAGTCGAATAAAAATGTTGATGATCATAAGATTGTTTTTTTTTTCCTTTCCTTCTTTCTTATTTTTTTAAGCAAAATTACCAAAGTTCTTATTTGAGCATTAGCAAGAATAATGCGAGACTACATACGTCACCTTTTAATCAAGCTCAAATATTGCAGGTGAAGACTGGGAAATTATTTGTGATTTGAGATACCCTTATTTGGATTGCAAGTTTTCACATAAAAATTTTCTCAAATACATTTTCAATCATTTTTTTATTTCATATATATCACATCTCTATAATATATTTTTTTACAAAAATTCAAAAAACTTGCAATTCAAACGGTCACATCTCTACAATAAAATTCCATATTCTCAGGTATATGTTGGCATAGGTATTTTGAAGTGTGTTTTGGGTATTTTGAAGTGTGTAGGTAAAAAATTTTGAGAAATTTTTTGAAATTACTGTAGTTAAAGTTGGTATAAAACTCGTAGGAGACAAACTTGGGTAAAAACCTATTTGCCGAACAGGCCTTGAGATTTTTGTGTGGTTGTTTAAAACTTTACTATATATCTGTAGAAGTTGTAGAAAAATTTTGTAAGATGAAAAACTTTTTTTTCTTTCTTTTTTCTTTTCTTTCCTCTCTTCTTCTTCTCCCTTCCCCCTCCTCCTTCCCTCCCTTGCCACCTCTCTCTCTCACTACCGGATGAAGTAGCCATAGAATTCTTTTTTGTTTTTTCTCTCTCCCCCTCTCCTCCCCGCCATCCCTCTTCTCCCTCTCCCCCCTCCTCTTCCCCTTCACCCTTCCCTCCCCCGCCATCTCTCCCTTTCCTCTGCTGGATGAAGCAACAACAGAAATTTTTCTATTTTGCCTTTTCTCTCTCCCCCTCTCCTCCCCACCACCTCTCCCTCGCCACCCTTCCTCTCCTCCGTTGTACAATCTGGTCGAGGGAGAGATGGGAGAGAAAAAAGAAAAAAAAAGATAAAAAAGAGATGGCCGGTGCCGAAAGAGGTTCCGGCGCCAAAGGTGGTGGTGGGTTGGGGTGGAAGAAGAGAAAGAAAATAGAAAAAAAAATTTGTGTGTTTTGGGTATTTTAAAGCATGTAGGTTAAAAATTTCTAAATTTTTTGAGATTACTGTAGTTAAAATTATTTTAAAAAAATAAACTTGATCAAAAACTTATTTGCCAAATAGGCCCATAGTGTTCGGGCCAAGTGTTATGTGGGTTGAGTTCAGCAAAATATTTTGGTCCATACTTAATTCAGCTCAGACTGCATAAGGCTCACCATGCTACAATTAGGGTCTTAGGCCGCCCAACCTAATTGACATGTCTATATAGAGATTCAAAATTCATTTTAATAAAAGAATTTTAAACTTAATGTGAATTATGAAGCATAAAGAGGAAAAGAGTCATAGTAGTTAAATCTTTTGAAAATTAATTAATAAGTAACATGGGATAAAGATGATATCGTAACTCTTTTTTTTTTCTTGTTTCAACTCTTGTTTTAAATTGGGCATGAAATAATGTTCGTATTTAAATCAGGCATGAGATAACAGCAATCAGAGCATTAGGGATTTATTTTGGCCTCGTTGGGGCGATTTTACCCTCACAATCGGAGTTGTAAATGGAAATTTTAAAAGCGACATTGTGTATTAACACAACACATACTTCATACTTCAAACTTTGAAAATACAGATTGTATATATTCAATGAGAAAAAAGTATTTCGTATATTGATTCGGTAGAAAAAAGAAAAACGGGCAATCAAATTTACTAGTCTGCCTGTTAGTTTTTCAAACAGGGGATTTAGTTATTGATTCAGAAGAGTAATGAAATCGCATACGATCTGGACTCATCTGATCTTTTAGATAGGTATAATCCAATCCAGAATTCGTCAAGATAAGCCAAAAAAAATTCTAGATGAAGTAGGATGGATCACGCCAGCAAAATTCTTCCCCGGAAAATACTCATGCTCGTAAACCGTTTTCATCTCTATCCGCTATCATCAAGGAAAGAAACAGAATCTGATAGAAATCATTCACGATCAAATTAGCCGAATTTGCATAAAACATGATATCCTTCATCATCTGAGCGATTTTAAGAACCCTTCACAAAATTATATGGCCTCTGAAACTCTTTAACTGGTCAAGTACTAATCAAGAAAGCAGAAAGCTAACAAGAAGATAATTGCAACAGTTATGCTTAAAGATCAAATGTTCCAGCAACTCTTCTGACATGCAAGCTTACTGAGATGGTGCTTCTTGATTTTGTTTACGAATTGGAGCCAAGGCCAGTGATGATGAAGAAGGAATTGCCTTCAGCACCCTGGTGCTGTTGCTGCTGATCGTGAGCTGTTTTGGTTGAGCTGTATCTTCAGTTTCATGATCATTTGTTGTTGTCAAAAGAACTTGCTGGGGATTGCTGTCTCTGGTAACTGTCTTTGGAAAGAAGAAATCAGTTGGGAAGAAGTTGTACTGGAGACCAGCCATCAAATTCCTGGGGAGATTTTTCTGAGATTAGAATGGAGAGTTTTCTTGGTTTTGGTTTTGGCTTTGTTGTCAAATGTTGATGCTCTGCTTTGAAGCCTTGTGGCCTGTGGGGCATATTTATAGAGCCAGACTGAGACGGAGTCCCAAAGTCAAAAGTCATATTTGGGCTAATTGCAGTCTGCTTAATTTTACCTATTTCAATTTAATGGAAATATTTTATTTTGGGTCAATGGAACCTTAATTTATGATTAAAAAAATTAAAGATTAAGAATTGGCCATGAAGAGGTATCGAGTTAATCTTTAACTTTTTCTAATGGCTGTATATGGAGGGACTTCCCTCCAGATTTTATTGTTACCGCGCTTGCTCGGACATCATCTCAGATTAATAATATTTTTGTCACTTTCTATCAAAAAAAAAGAAGAAGTTAATCTTTAACTTGTGTATGATTTATTGCTTTTTAAAACATGCGAATTGCTAGCTTATAGGTATCTCAAATCCATTAAAGGCTTGTTTTTGTTTGTTTTAAATTTTACAAAAAATTGATTATGAACATGATTATAGAGTATAATTAGAATCAACTAAAGTAACTCTTTGGTAGACTTAAAATTTTAAGTTTTTTGAATGTTAGGAGTACAAAATCTAGATGTAAAAGCCAACAAAAATATTTGAAAAAATAGTAATCTAAAATCAGAATCTATAATCAGGTGAAACGTTTAGACGAGAATATCACTATTGATGATCAACCGAGAACAAACCTAAAAACCTCCATTCAAATTAAGCATGTTTATATCAATCATAATGACAATAAAGAAGCATTTTAGAGATGCTTCTTTCCCTCATAGCTTTTGCCAAACGCTAAGCAGACACTATCAGCACTCTATGAAAAACTTTTCAAACAATTTGAATTGCTTCAACTACTTTGAAAGCCAAGAAGACTAATTAACACATATGCCAAAAAAGTCTAAAACAGTTGCTTGTTTATTTCTAATCTTGATCCATGGGTCTTGTTTTTGTCTCTTTCTTCTTTTCTTTTTCCTAATTTATTCTAGGAATATTCGAGGTCCATAGTCCACCAACCTTGTTTATGTCGTCAAGTATCATGCTTCATAGAGAGTAAGCAAATACTTTATTCTGATAACTTGCATGCAACAACATGCTCATTCAATCTTTGAATAACAACCTTTAATTTTTTTCTCCATTCATTATTCATATGGCCAAACTTCCCTACCTGATTGAGACCGGCAATTCCATGCGAGCCATAGTTTCAACCCTCACAAGCTTTTTCATTCATAAAATATCTATCATATTCATTATAAAAAAAAAAAAATCAGATGTTTTTCCTTCTTGAATTAATTAATTTGGGCGCTTTAATTTATAGGCACTGTTCCTATGGCTTTACAATTGAAAAATCAGCTTGCATATCTGCGTTTGTTTGATCCGAATTTCTTGACTAATAATTACTTGAATGGTATTCCATATATATTTTGGATGCTATTCAACATGGCATTTTGATGATAACAAATGGAGGTTCAACTAATTGACTGACTCCTTCTTTCGTGGAAAGTAAGCGGCTGAAATTATTTGCTCATTCCTTCTTGTGACCAAAAAAAGGGGTAAGAGTTTATGGCTGTCCATCAATTATATGTCCTTTCTTAAAATTAGGTTATGCAAAAAATAATTTACTGTAACACTTTTTGTGATGTGATGTATGTGAGATAAAAAGGTGATTGGGAAGATAAAAAGGTGATTGAAATTTGTGAGGCAAATTATTTTTTTGCAAATTATCTCATTCCAAACACACTCGATATACAATCAAGAATGGGAGTAATATCAGTAGACGAAACTATAAAAAAAAAAAATGCAACTGATAAAAGTAACAAACACTATTCATTGGTCAACGAGTATAGCTTATAGAACCAGTTGGAAGAGAATTACAACAATACAGTGGTAAAATCTTGTCGAATAGATGACCTCAAAAAGATGGGAACTAGGCCAAAATTGCAGAAACGTATTTGTGTCTATGCACTCTTAGCATGTTTGTAAATAATTCTAAATTATCATTCAACAAGTTTACTTAAGTTCTTAAAGTTGTCTTCCTTGTTAGATTCAGGGTTCAAATGCAGTTGGTAGGTGGAACAACATGAGACATGAGGAGGGTTGGTAGAGCAAAAAAAGAAAAGATAAAATTACACCGTCTCTCCTAATTTTATATTTAGAAACTGGTTACCCCCAAGCTATCAAGTTAATTAGGACCGTCCTTTGGAAGTGAAGATGGTGATATGTCTCACAGGTCAATTTTGGTTTGCCATTTTGCAGTGGGGATTGGATTCTTTGCTGGTTATTTGGACGTGTAATTTCATAGTCAAAAGTGGAGTGTTTCCTTATAGTCTAAAGTGGAGTGTTGCACGTGTTCAATGGTGTTCATTCTGCAACTTAATCAGCATCGCAATTATGTCACAGCTGGAACCTAATCACTTATAATAACGCGATCAATCTGACTTGGGAGCTTCAATGTGCATTTTTTTATTTTTCTTTTGGTTTTTCTGTTTTTGTGAGAGATCAGATTAGACTTGCTTTACTGAAAGTCGAGATCTTACAAAGTAGGGTAAAAAATAAAAATGCCCCTATAATATAGCTATCTTCTAGAAAAATCTTTTGTGATTTCAAATCATACATATCGGTACCTTATAATTTAAAGTAAAGTGAAAAGTCAATGGAAATTGTTAAATTTAACGCGTATCATGTAAACGTGTAGGAACTGCACGTAGTTCTTCCAAAAAATAGCTTTTTAAGGCAAATTTTGATCTGAAATATCTATTTTGCCCCTCATGCCTTAATAAAACAACCATGATTCTTCTTCAATTTTGCTTCAAACATGCAGAAATCGACGATGTTTTGCTTATATTATTAGTGAATGAAACTAATGAATCAAAAACCATTTGTTTTAGGTTATTTTTTGTTTATATTATTAGGATATTTCTGTCATTTGACTCAAAACCGTTTGTTTTAATTACTTCTGTCAATGTTTCAAATTATTTCAAACCATGAGATACTGACATGTATGATTTGAAACCACAATGAGCTTTTCTGGAAGATAGCTACACCACAGGGGTTTTTTTGTTTTTTACCCTACAAAGTATTAAGGGTCCGTTTGGTTCATGGGATGACACAGGATTGAATTAATCATCCTGTGTCATCCCATGTTTGGTTGCATTTTATACATGGGATGACACATCCTACCTAACCGAATTAATCCCCTATTCATGGGATAAAATAGTCTCACGGGGAGATGGGATTAGTTATTTCGGGGTAACTAACAGATAGGATGATAAAATTTTAGACTAATTTATCCCTACAAAAAATACAAATTTATACTCTTATAATTATATAATCCTACTCTCACATGATAATATAATATGAATGGACTAATTTACCCCTACTATTTAATTTTAAAGTTTTTTGACTAATTTTCCCCTACTACCAATATAACAATATTTGAACTAATTTATCCTTATGAATGATTCAAATTCAAATTAGCTATTATATAACCATACTCTCACATAATAATATCATAATAAACAGACCAACTAGCCCTTACTAATTCTATTAAAATTTTTGACTAATTTGCCCCTATTCATTATTTTAAAAATTTTGACTTACCCCTATTAATTGATTTAAAATTTTTGACTAATTTGCCATACTAACATCATAAATCATAATAGAAGGACTATATTGCCCTTGGACTAAATTACCCTTACTAACCTTATTTTCTAAACGAAATTTATATAAATATATAATCTTATCAATTAGACTTTGTGAATAAGGATTTCAATAAACTTAAACTCGATCCAAAGAAAAATCTTCTATATTAGCCTGAGTTCGGCTCATTGAAAGCTTTTAAATGAGTTATGTTTTAATCGATTTAACCTTAATTTAGCCAAAACTTGGCCCATTATTTAATTGAATTTCAAATTTTGGTTCAAAACCTTGGTCAAAATCTATTTTTAAGGGCCCGAATGGGCTAAGTTTGAATGAATGCGAATTTTTATATATCAAAACCCTTGATTTACTTTTTAATTATAAAGTTCTAAACTACTCTATTTTAATAAAATTTATAAATATTAAAGTATATATTAGATTATTTTATTAATAATATTAAATTATTTTATTAATATTTTATAAAATATTAATTTATTTTATTTAAAAAATCTACAAATTAAGGGATGCTTTGGTCATTAAAATAGTAATTCTTCCTCATCCAATCTCCAACCAAACACAGGATAGGATTATTTTCCAACATATCCTATCCAACCGAGAACCAACCAAACACTAGATAACTTGAATTATTTATCCAGAGATGACTCAACCTAGGATTAATAATTCGAGAATGAGTTATGCCATCTTATCCAGTCCATGAACCAAACGGACCCTAACATTTTCTCAAAGCTCGTGTGACAAAATTCGTTTTGTTTAGAAAAAAATTGCTTTTGTTTGGGTTCAAAGAGACTTTCTAAACCTTACAAGGGGAATTGCATGGCCATGCAATTGCAGTACTTGCTATGTAAATTGAACCTCAGGGATCCAAAAGAAAAGAGTTATCTTGCCTCGTAATCTGGAGTTGCACAATACATCATTCCTGAAGTCAAGGTCATTTGGTAGTGCTTAGTCCTAAAATTTCAAAATCCAAATTCTGCCAAAAAAAAAATGTAATTAGGCAAGAAATATGAAAGAGCGTTGCTGAGTAATTGGGCTACAAGGTTTGTCAAAATTTTGGATGTTCCGATATTGGGCTGGTCCGGCACAAGAAAATATGATCCCTTATGCAGCCAGAATCCCATTGGGAGACGGACAATTAGATCAAAAAAAAGGCAATCACCTCTCCAATTACTTAACTTCGATTCTCGAGTAGCTTGGTAAATTACTTGACTCGAGTCCGGTATAAACCAAACTCAAGTCTAAGTTGAATGGCTTGACAATACAAATGAGTCAAGTTTGAATATTATATTTCTAAACTCATAGGCTCGACGAGCCCAATTCAACTTTCAATGTATATGTTTTTTAATTTTTTATATTTATTAGTGTAAAATGTCAATTATATCCTTTGTTTAAATTATATATAAACTATTAATTTTTATTAGATGAGCTCGATTAGACTCGAATAGGTTCAAGAGTTTGAGTTTGAGACCAAATAAGGTGCATTGAGCTTAAACTCAAATTCGACTTCTAAATGCTCGACGAGCTCGAATTCGGTTATTTTAACTCACACTACTTGAATCCAATTCAACTCAAATGCACCCACCCCCTCCCCCCAAAAATCATTACCCCAAAACTTTTATATCTCTCTCTTCTTTTAATTAAAAAAAAAAAAGAAAAGAAACTAGTACTCTTTCAATGTAAACGTACGCGGGCTAAAACGCTGTAAACTATTGTGTTCAGATATTGTACTATTTACCATGCTTGATGCACAGTTCCGAAAAATTTTGTACTTCTAGGTTGCGTTTTGGATTGAACAAAAGCAGTTGCTGAGCAAATTATGCACCACTCGGTTCCTAGGTGGGCTTGTAGATCGAGTCTACAGAAGTATTTGGAGGACAAGGGTTGACGTACAAAACAGAGTTCATGAATTTGACACATAAAAAATAAATAAAATTCATATGTACGACAAGATAATATAGAAAAAAAAAAAAGAGCATGAAATGAATACAAGAATTGTATATCGCACTTGCCTTGATTCTAACTTGAGCATACATTAGAAGTGAAGGAACCTGTTACTAAATTATTTCAAGATTTTGATGAGAAGGGAAGATGAAGAACAGAGAATGGCCGGATTATAATTAGGGGTAATGGTTTCGTAATTTTGATGTATTAACTCCTTCCAAAATGCATATAAATTGCAACATATCTGCCCAATATTTATTAACTCCTTCCACAACATTTGTCTAGTCCATCCAACTATGTTGTGTCTACCATCATAGTGAAGAATGAGCAGCAAAAATTCAGCCAGAATCCATATCATCACTAGCAGTGGCAGAGCCACAGAGTGTTGAGGTTGGGCAATTGCCCTCCCCCATCTTTACAAAATTTAAAGACTAGTCTCAAAATTTTGAAAATATTTTTTTTCTTATAATTGCCCTCCCTCATTTTTGAAAAAAAAAAAAAAAACTTTTCCTTTAACATTGCCCTCGTATATAATGAGAATTTCTCATTTCCCTCACGTTACCTCCCTAAACAATTATTATTATTTTTTAGATATCTCTCATATGGTACAAATGTTATTAAATCACAAAACTGATTGCTACTTGAATAAGAAATGATTTCAGTACAATTACAATACAAAAGCACATAATAAAAACATAATCTTCACTCATAACTCTCTTTGCATAATAATGACATCATTTTAGATGTACAATACTGCCTCAAGTGGCCATAGGTCATAGCTTTGCCATTAGTCACTAGGATGACCTATTTCCTTTTACAGTAAATAGCAGTACTCATGGGGAGATAGAGAAGAGGAAGAAATTGCCTTCAGAGCTTTCTTCTTCTTCTTGTGGCCAACCACTAACTTGGGCAGCAGTTTAAGATCACTAGCATCAGCCCTTTTCAAGGTTGTATAGCAGGAACAAGATTCGGGTGGCTGCAACTTCCAGTAGTACCAGTACTACTTGACAGTTGAGGAGGAAAGTAGAAATCTGTAGGGAAAAATTTGTATTGACGGCCAGCCATTGAATTAAGAGAAGCTTCAATCACATGATATCACATGGAACCACAAAATGCATTTTCCTTCACATATATTTATAGAGAAATGGAGTGTATAAAAAAGACAGAGAAATGGCATGGATTTAACCTGAAGCTGCAATTAATTGATCATATGTAAAAACAAACGGTACAGATTATGTAGAGGGTTTTAATAGTTTTATGGTTTAATCGTTGTAAACAAGAATATTCTGCTTTGATCTTCCAGTTAACAACCTTACAACCTTGTGGAATAATTGCAAGCTTGATATATAGTTGACGCACAGGAACCACTAATTCTGCACGTTAGTTTAATCTTTTCTGTTCCAGGAGGAAATAACAAATGAAAGATTTGCTTAGCTTTAATCCTTGTCAATATTTTCCTTGTTACTGGTGGCTCAAAATTAGAAATTTAATTTACGATCAAAGGCTGAAAAATTGTTAAGACACGCTAAAACCAAGGGACACGGCTAACCCTACTTCATGGATTTTAGGCAAAGAAAGTATATATATCAAACAGAAATGATTTCTGTTTTTGTTTATGGTGTGATACATAAAAGAAGAACCTACTATGGCTGATCACATTTAGATTTTTTTTTTTTAACAAATCAGAGATAAGAATTTTTTTTGGTGTTATTGTGCTGAAAGTTTGATTTCTTGAAACACGCAGCAAAACTTCTTCTAGAATAGAAAGTCAAGAAAATAGATTAGAATAAGCATCATTTAGACAAGTCAATTTCATACATTTCAGCGCATTATCTTACACATTAACTGCATATATGCGTTCTGTAATTACCAAAAAACAGAATGTTCCAATTAAAAGCTATTAACCTCTACATAGGATTTGGATTTCTTGAACTCTTTTTCTCACTAAACTCCAACTCCAAACAAGGCAGTCATTAGAAACTCAGAAAGATAAAAATATGCTGTAAAACAGGGAGCCTGCGCCTTTTAAAGGTTGGGAGTCCTTCTGGATTGGCTAATTTTCTCTTGTCCACATGGTTTTCTATCAATTTTCTTCTTTTTCCTTCTTATCATTTCTTGTATGGTGTTCTGGAAACTAATCGGTTGAACACGACAATGTCTAATGGCCCCTGTTGACCAGAAGAAGAGTCAATTAATTAACAGTCAATTGGTAATTTCTGAATTCAAATACTTCTTTAGTCAAATCCCTCAACTCAAATGCAATCCTATTGATCAGACCCCACAATAATGAAGTATTTGCTTCAACATTTGATTAATCAATTAATCAAAAGAAACTAGCATTGCAATGTTGGAAACATATGATCAACTCATCAACATAGAAGTTACAACGTAAAAAGAACATTAATAGTCAAAGCAGCAGTAGAAAACCTGTACACAAGGACTCGTAAATTATTATACAAGGCAATAAGGTCCAATACAATGATAAAAACAAAAAAATCTTAAAAACAAAAGAATCCTTGAAAGATTAGTATAGCTTCAAAATCCATAGTCCTCGAACATCACAGCCCTGATAAGATCCTTGTCTCGTTTTCGCAGCTCGTGAATGGTTGAGAAATTAGGTGCTGCAGCTGCTGTTCCTCCTGACCCTTTAAGAACCAGCCTACTACTGTTACAACGAAGAGCAAATCCATTGAAGGGCTTTTCTTGATTTTCAAGAATCTGATGGCTATGATCTTGATCATGAATATCTATGGAGTCTTGCTGCTTCTGAGATTGGAGGGATGCAGGCAGTGTTAATTCTTGTTGCGCCTGCTGCTTTTGGCTAGTAGTATTAACCGGCTGAGGTCTAGGGTAGTAGAAATCAGTGGGAAAAAAGTAGTACTGCAGAAGGCCAGCCATTGAGGTTTTTGCTAGAGAAAGAATAATCTGTGGAAAGAAATATAGATGTAGAATGAAAGATTTTATTTTAGAAATTGAAATTTTCTATTCAAAATTTATGCATGAATCTTTTGTGTATTTATAGAAAGAGATCGTCAAATCCTGATGTGCGTTGGAATTTGTCCTAGTACAATGACTAACTTGGGCTCTACGTTTTTTGGGTTGGAAAGGCCGCGGATCTGTGGTTGTTTTTTCAAATTTTCTAGAAAAGAATGAGAAAGGTTGGTCAAAAATTCAATATAACGAGGTTGATTTTGGTTTTGGACTTTGAAAAGAAATATGCCGCACAGAGAAACCCGAATATTCTATATATATTTCCTCTTTCTCTTTGGCATATGACCACTGTGCATGGTGGTGGTTTGGGCGTTGGTGTTCTATAGTTTGAAACTTTGAAGATCAAATTTGCTGGTACTGAATACTCTAGAATTCCATTTTTCCTTTGCATTTTTTCCAACGGTTTGTATAACGGGGCACTCGTTAAGATATATTTCAAGTGTAAAATTTTTAGAAAATATAAGGTTAATTAGGAAAATCATATAAATGCAAGAGATTTAATTCGGAAAAATATATAAATGCAAGAGAAAGTAGTAGTAATTGGTAATGTGTGTGTATATGCATGATAAATTGGGTGGAATGTGAGTGTATTAATGAGTGCGTATAGAGCATCCGTTAGAAAAATCCTTTTTTAATCGTATCTAATGGGAAATCATTAGCGCACCCAAATCACAAGAAAAAAAACCTTTTTTTTTTAATCGAATCTAATGGGCACTTATTAGCGCACCTAAATCACATGTAATCTAGCATGCGAATGATCACTTTAATAATTATTGCACTCTCTTGTATTTGTATCCCTTCCTTAATTAATTTTACTTTTTCTAAAAATGTAATACTTGAGTTGTATCTTAACTAGTGTTGCCTTTATTTTTTGCCCCCTTAGATAGAAAGCAGAGAATTATTAGATAACAAAGTACATCCAAATAGGATTGTAAATTCTTTTTTTAGTATGGAAAATAAAGATTATTTATCATAGATAACAAATAAGGGAATTTGAATACAGATTGCACTAATGGTAACACACAATTTATCATTCAAGTATATATTCTTTTTTTTTTTGTCAAACATTCAAGTATATATTCACATTGATATTTTTCCCCTTGCATTTGAACATCTTCTTGATTGAGCTTAATTCTCTTAAAAACTTAAGCCCCATGATAATTGTTACCTGGTGCAGATGGGCTCTAGGTAGAGTGTAAACAAACCCAACATGTCCAGTCAAATTAAATTATTGCGTAATTTGAGCAAATCAAAACATGAAGTAGATTTATAGGTCAAACTTTCACGATCTAAAATCTAAAACAAAACTTCAAATTAGAATAATTGGAGACTTGGTTTTCTCTTTTTTCCTTTATGCTTTCTTGTCATAAGCAAATCAAAGTCAGAAAATTCTTTTCGAATTAATAACTTGTGATTAGCCAGAATCAGCAAGGATGGTGACAATTAATTTTCCCTATAATCTCAGGGGGTTCATTCAGGTGGTGTAGGTTTACAATTTAGGTATGCCATTACTTTAGGGATGTTGTTAAATTTGTCAAATTTCACTTTTCCAAGAATTACCTCAGTGCTACTATTTTATTTCATGTTCTTAAAGAGATTTTTTATTTTAGGAGCAGTGTGTAGCTGCATATTTATTTGACAAGGGATTTCTTTTGTAATTAATTTTCCAAATTGATCAATCTAATCTACAGAGTGGATTGTTTAGGTTTCTCGTCAATTCAACTAATTGGCTCATGATTGTGAAGCCATTTATGCAATCTTGAGGAGCAGTTTGCAGATTAGTCGATTCTGGTACAATGAAAGTTGAGGGTTTTTTAAGGGCTAAATTTTCAAGAATAAAATCTAGAAGTAGTCTGGCAACTAGGAGTTGCATATTTGCATGAGTTTCCTAACTTCTTCTGCAACTCAATGAGCTTTTTTTTTTTTTTTTTGAATTTGAAGACCAAAAATTTGAGGAACCATATTACATTCCTATGATTTGTCAGTTGGTGAAAACTCACGACTCTCCATCATAGGCTTGACTTAATTGGCAAATACCAAGAACTTGTAATTTTTTGGTATTATCTTTTGGTATCCTATGCTCTGACAGATGCAGTGGAGAAATGTACATAAAATGCACAGAATGGACCACTTAGGTTTTGTTTTTGTTAGTATTATGTGTCTATCTACGGCAATCGATTCAAGGCTTTGCCAATTCAAGAATTTGTCTGTGCATATATTTGTTTACGATTAGAAATTTTTTGTAACATTCCATGTCTGCTTTGCTAAACATTTGTAGCCTGTGTTTATCACTGTTTTGGAGGCTATCAAAGGCTGGTTTTGAATGGACATTATACAACAACAACTACCATTCTGTACCTGAAGTTTAGTTTTTCAGGGCCTTTTCCTTAATCCTTTTATAGTCCTTGTAAAAGATGTCTTCCCAGATGATCAATTTCTTTCTCTGCTGTCTGTGAATTCCATCAATATGGCTAAACTTCAAGAAAACGTTCTTCGATCTGTTGCCAATTTCCTTGGTTCTTTTCGCCGCTACTTGGTGATTGCGGATACAAATCAGTGTTCCTGAGAACCAACTACTCAACTAGTATATAGTTTTCCCAGCTACTGGCAACTATTTTGAGGCTGCACCTATCCTTCTCCAATATTTCTTAGGCTAGCATCCCAGTAATGAAACAATAATAAGAACTTGGGTACAATACAACCATCATTATTTACTTCAATGTTGACTCCAAAAGAATACAGATACAAAAGAATTATTTATGAGCTTTGTGTAATGGTAATTCAACCACTAGAATAATCTTACAAAAGATAGTTCATCACCATCCTACAGTGTAGTCTACACAAAAAGAATGTGAAAATAAGCTATACGCCCTCTTACAAAATTATGATCTTTGAAGGCTAACTTGTATCAAGCTGCTGCAAAGACATGTGCTTGGGAAAGATGAACTACGTCTCGTTCCATGTAGCTTGAACTTTGGAAGATGGTCCCTCCACACAATCTGCAATAACATTCGTTAATCAAATTCTGATTTAGGTTGCTGTTCCAAATCGAACTGCTTTTTCTGCACATTTCACTAAATAACTGACTAATTGCAGTTCAAAGGTTTGTACCATGTTATGATCTGAAGGAAAGGTGTCGATATTATTGGCAGAGAAGTGATTCATTTTCCTGAAGACATACTGGCTTCTACAAGTGTTGGCAGAAAATAATTTCATACTAGTGGTTTAAAGCATCAATATTCATAGGTTTATTTTCATGTATCCTTAACTACAATGCTCCATGTTCTTACCTGTTTATGAAAAATTAGTGTTTCATCAACGATGGCAGTTCTGTTGATTTTACGTATCAGGCAGTGGAACTACTGCTTCAAAAGCTTCGACCAGCATTGCCACTCTTTTCTTCCGGGCTGGTGTTAGTTTAGTGACAATATGCTGAACTGCATAATCAAGCATCCACTGCTCCGCTTTCCTCCTCTCATCCATCATTTGATGCCTTAAATCAACTTTTTCAGGTTCTACATCTGATGGCAGCGGCAGCGGCAGCTGCTGTGGTGGTTTCAACTTCAGGTTCCTGGCTTTTTCCATTGCCTTGATTGATCTCTTCAGAAGTATTAGCTTTTTTAGCTTGCTCCAGTTCTTTGCCTTGGGTGGATCAGATTTGCTTTTCTCCAGAGACTCTGCTATCCGGCAGTCTTCTTCAGTATTAGCATTATTGTTTGACCCTTTTCCTCCATCTAATGAAATGCCCTCTTCACTCCTGTCAATTTCTCTTGCATTTTGCTCTGTGAGACCAGTGGAACTTTGTTTAGCACCTTCACTACTATCTTTATCCGAAAGCTCCTTATCTGGAATAATCTCACTTGAAACTGAGTGTGTGTCAGAAGAATCATCCTGAATTTCTGGACTAAGGATCTCTTGAATAGCCTCTTTTACAAGTTTAAGCACTTGACTTCTGCTGAATTCAGCTCGGTGATAGCTTGCTACATCAATTTCATTGGCCATGCCGTGAATTCCTTTAGGAGTGCCTTTACGAGAGGCAGGAGTTTCAATGCCTGAAACCTTGCTTGCATCTTCTGCTTCTTCATCTTCTTCCCCCAGCAGCTCGATTCCAACCTTGTTGGCAACACTTGATACCACATGCTGACAAACTGAGTGCCACATGCTAAGATAGTTTTGTTTGTCCAACTGTGATTGACCTGCCTCATTCTCCGTGTAATTGGACGCAGAATCCAGTGGTGGAAACTTTGAAACAACTAGAGAGTTTGGCCTGATAGTTGTATAATTATGTAACCCCCGTGAATCTACATTTTCTGGCTCGGTGTTTGTACTGTTTTCTAGCTCAGGTGCTCTGAAACTGTCAGCAGTGTCCTCATCCGAAGCTGGTAAAATGTTCTCAGTTGCTATTGACTTCCTACCAACATCGCAAGTTTCACTCTGGATTGAGTGAGACCGCTCACCTGCAAGACCACTTAAATCATCTTTCTTCTCATTCTTAATCTTGAATTCAAAACCACCAGCAAAATCTTCACTTTTCAAAGAAGAGAATTCTTCAACATTAATAACTCTCTGAGATTCATTCAGAGGCGCATCATTGGAAGAGGAGCTTTTGAGGTTGTCCGACTTCAAGTAGGTATCTGTAGAGATGTCTGCGGCATCAACCGCAGGCAACTGATGGTTATTTGTTTCAAAATGTTCCACATGATCTGAGCTGTTTCCAGAACCATCCCGTCTGGAAGTGGCATCATCCCGAGCCTGTAATTTTGCACCCTCCACATCAAATATAGATATGTATGTTTTATTTCGGAATTCTAAAACATGCATGCATATTCATCAGTATCATGTTGGAGCAGAGGATATATCACCTGAACATTGCGCTCTTCTTGAGGGGGAACTACAGTTTCGAATGCTTTTACAAGCAGTGACACTTTCCTCTTCTGAGTTGGAGCGAGTTGACTGACCACCTGCTGCAGTGCATAGTCAAGCATCCACTCCTCTGTCCTTTTTTTATCATCAGCTGTCTGGCGCCTCAAAGAAATTTTTTCTGCTCCAGAGTCCGTCTCCAACTGCAGTTGCCGCGGTTTTCTGAGGTTGAGTTTCCTCACCTTCTCCAACTCTTTGGTGAACCTTTGAAGAAGAATCCATTTTTTCAGATTACTCCAGTTGCTCGGTGATTTCTTATCTGATTTCTTCCCCGAATTTGCTTCTGATTTCTTTATCTCTTGTTGACTGGTGCTATCATCAACCTGATCTTGTGGTACTCGATCAGCTGGTATATTTTCACTGTCAGTGTGGTTCCGACTATGGCAGCCTTCATCAGGACCTGTACAAGTTGAGACTTAGATACAAGCAACCTTAAAGAAGATAAAGAAGGGATGTGCATGAAGGAAGGAGCAGAAGAAGAAGGGGGAAAAGTGAAAAGCATAAAGACAAGAGAGATTAGTAGATACCTTGTTGATTTCTTTCTGAAAGTTCTTGGTCTTCAACAATATCACTTGTAACTGATTGATTTTCAGATAATTGGTCCTGAACTTCTGGAAGGAGAATCTTCTCAATTGCTTCCCGTACTAGCTTTACGGCATAAAGCTTGCGGATTTCAATGTCTTGATTCTCTTCGTCCTGATTGTAAGTGCGAACATCTGAATCAGAAAAGTCTGACCCAACATCAGAACTTTTCTTAGCAGTGTCCTTATCAGCTTCTTCAATTTTCCTTCCCTCATCAGCGCCCTGAAGTGGCCTGGTTCCACCATCTCCATCTAGACCGGATACCATATGTTTGTGAATCAGATGCCACATGCTCATCTTTCTCCCCTTGCCAATCTGGCCTTTGTGCACACCTGAAGAAACTGCTGGTTCAGAATCTATGGTTGAAACTTGTTCCTTACCTTCTGAATCTCCAGCTGGAGCAGATTTAGAGACAACTACCCTGGTTGGCTCCTGATTTCTGCTTGTTTCTTCATTTATCTTACTTGAAAATAAGTTCCGTGTGATATTGCAGGATGCATTATTTTCACTTGATTTGCTGTCTGAGTCACAATCACCGCTGATGCTGACCTGGTCATGTGGCATACCGGTATATTTTAATAGAGAGGTCCGAGTAAAATTATCATTATCACCATCAAGGGTGACATTATTATGTTCTCTACCACCCTTACTTGTGGTAGTTTCATGACCTTCTTCTGATACAACACCCAGAGCTAGATTATTCCATTTATCCTCCTCTTTTCTTTCTTGGTAGCTTCCAGAACTCCATTCCTTCAGTTCAAAATAGGTTTCTGGAACGTCTTCCTCCTGTGTGGAAGAATTTTGGAGTTTCTCAAGACTCTCCTGATTACCCTTTTCTGGATGTGATGTTCCACTAAGAGCTGTCTCAATGAGATTTGAATCTTCAACAGCCGCATTTGCTCCTTTCAAAAACTGAGCTCTTGGTTGTTTCTTAGCACCTTTCTTCTTTTCCCCAGAACCCTTCTTTCCAGTACTTGGACTGGCACTCCTCTGTGGAATTGATGATTGGCTTTTTCTGCGTAAAAATGGCTTCTTTGGAATTGGAGGCTCAGGCTCATGGCAATGCCCATTTAAAGAGCAATGATGGTATGGACAAACTTTTACAAATGAAATCCTTTCTGATTCTGTTTGTCCTGGCTCAAGCTCCACATGCTCAGGGAACCTCGAGTCTTTTATCGTGGAAGAACACGTTGCTCTTTCTACACTCAAATCCTCCAAAATGTGAGAATGCTTCGGTGGAGTCCTCCTCTTGGATTTAAAACTGCTTTTCTTGAACAGAACTTTCACGGCCTTTTTGCTAGATGACATTGTCAAAGTCTGCAAAGATTTCTGACCAGAATAATTAGTCTTTAATGGTGTATAATGCGGACTTTTACTATGTACACTGCTATCATAGCTAGATTCAGAATCATGGTGACTTGCTTGATATCTTGTTGCCTTCAAAGATAATGGTGATGCATCTGATACTTCTGAGGAACATTGATGTCGAGGGACTGCTGCATCATCAGACATGGTAATAGAGGGATACGCAACTCTGTCTGACCACCCACAGCCACAGGATGAAGAAACCACTGAATTCACATCATCATACTCGCTTCCTTCCTGCCCCAAAAGAAGAACAAGAAAGTGAGCAAATTAATCTTTTGAAATTCCCTTTTTCACCATTTATTCTATGCAATCTCCAGTCCAATTTGGCATCGTCCCTAATTTATTGATGCTTAGCAAATAAAGAAGATGATACCTAGCCCTAATTTAGTGAACACTGTTTTCTGTCATCAAAATCAAGGCTTTTAACCAAAGACTCTAAACCTCAAATTTTACACCTTTTTAGTATGATGTTTCCAACTAGCTGAAAAAAAAATATCAAGGAGTAAGCAGGTGACCTTAACATAATTTGGTGATGAATCTGATAATGCAACTAGACTTGGTTGGCGCCGGCTTGAAGTCCCCCTGGATTCATCAACCGGGAGCCATTCGAATTGGGACCTTGATGATTTTGAAGATTGCCTCAAGTAAGATCTTCTTGCCAACCTGATTGACCTCTTCCTCCAGAGTTTCCTCTTGGGCTCAGTTCCTCCTCTGTTTCTGCTGTCAAGATTCTGAGAAAAGGTTGGTTCAGCAGCCATCAACCCCTCCCTGATTAAAGAAAAAAAAAGCTAATGTAAATCAACTTGGTTCTTCAACTATTTGTTTTTGTATATATGGGTATGGTTTGGATATACTCTATTTTTCAAGAATGAAGATGCAGGGAAGGTATGAATTGGTCATGAAATGGAGGCTGCACTTGTTTAATACTGAACAGAAATGGCAGCTGTAGTTGTCTGGAAGGCTAGAATGGTACTAGCAGTTTTTGCAATGAAATTTGCATTGATTAGAGGGGGGAAAAAGTCAGATTCTAGCAGATTGGATGTTGGCTTCTTAATTGATTGGCATGTTTTCTAATTACTTGCATTGAAATTTCACCTGTTTTTGCATATGAATGAGATTGAAAATTGAGTGCTGAGACTTTGACTTGTACAAACTATTTGTTCTTGACCTGGCCAGTGGTCGCCTTTATAGGTTGCAGCTGACTCCTGCTGACTTGACTCATTTATTAAGATGCCCTCAATTGAAAGATGTCATATGCTGAGTAATTCTGTAATTATAATAGTCTTTGGCTTTTAATATCAGCTCTTTTAGCAGTAAATAGATCCAATCTTAGAGTAGATCTGGTTTGCAAATTAATTGTTTGAAACCAGGCCTTTTGTTTTATTGTGCTTTTTAATGGTACAATCCAGGGGAAAGGGGTTATTCCAGAATGAATAATTGGGTTTTGTTTCCGGTGTAAATTTTCGTAATATCTGATTTTGTCCTAAACGACCTTTGTTTAGATCGTCATTTTTTTTTCTAAAAAAAATTTGTGCTTTTATGAATTCATTTCTCAATTACCTTTTTATTGGGTTGTTATTTTTTTGCCAAAAAAAAAAATTACATTTTTATAAATTTATTTTTCGATTACCTTTTTACTCTATGCTCCAATCATAGTCTAATTGATTAATTAAACATTTTGATATTTACAATGACCTCCCTTGCAAATAAAACAAATATGTCTTCAACAGATCACTAGAAAGGACTCTAAATGAGGACTTTAAATTGGTTGGTACACAAAGTCTTCTTAGTTAATATCAGAATTAAAAATCTTCTTAGTTAATATTACAATCGAGTCTAGCAAATAAGGAAGAGCTGATGTCTCTTTCATACAAATTAATAAAATGTCTTCTTGATAATGTGTCGGTTCGTCCACCGTCAAAATATATACTATTAAGAAAGGCAGTATGCACTCCATAGTGAGTCTAGCATGCAGCAGCAGAGCAGCTGGAGTTCGACTCGAATTAAAATGCTTGTACTCAAATTCGAGTTCAATTCTAAATTCTAAGTTCGATCAAGTTTAATTCAATCAAATTCAATTGACTTAAGTAATAGATATTAACATTTTATAGTTTTTTAAACAAAAAAATACAATAGACATCTTATACTAATAGATATAAAAAGGTTTAAACTTTTATATTTAAGACTCATTTAAACTTGACTAGTTCTCTATCCTTATACATATAGGCTTGAGTTTGAACTTGTTAAATTATTTGAAATGGCTGAGTTCGATCAATGCCAGTTCGAACTTGAGTTTCGACAAAGCAAACTTATGAACACCTCAATTAAATTCAATTGGTGTGTATCGTAAAGAGACAAGAGAAGTGGAAGGATTTTGAGAAAATCATTAACGTTTCTAGAAGAATATTGTTCATTAGGTAGAAATTATACAATGAAAAAAAGGCTTGTTTCACCTCATTTACTTTAGTCTTTACATGGTGTCGCTCAATTGGAACACATTTAATTGTCGAGACACACTATATGCACCATTTAACAACTTCTTTAAAATACCAAATCTCCAAAACATGTTGATTAAATCGATTGCTCTTTAGGCAAATCTGAGATTGATAAGTACTTAGACATAAAAAAATTTTGAAATTTTATCACACGTCCTTGATTTTGTACCTACAATGCTTCAATTGATATAAAAGGGGTAAAAAAGGACAATCATGATTTTTTTTTTTTATCGATACGATAGCTTCCTACACTATGGGGAGGGAGAAGACCTGAAGAGGTCCTGAGATTACCTGGAGGAGACTGAACCACCACCGGACCAAACGGGTGCACTACACACCCGTTTAGATTTTTTAAGCAATGACACGTTTAATTATAACAAATTGGTGGAAGGTAAAATTTGAATTCTTGCCATCCACCTCACCAAACTTTAATGCATTGGTGGTGGCCACCAGCCATTGGGCCGGTGGTTAAAAAAAGGACAATCATGATGCTAAGCAGCTAAAGGTTAATTTAACTGTAAAAGTTTCTGCATAGAAGCCAAGTAGATAACGTGTTGGCCTGCTAAAGTTTCATTTATGGTTTCTACTTTCTACTAAATATATGTTGGAACTTTCTCCGAAACTCCTAATGAGATTAGATAAAGATCGTTCTCACAATTTTTTAATACCCAGACTTACTCAAGAAAGTGGGCATAGGAGAAATAATAGACAACATCCATTGATACATATTAATAGTAGCATAATATTTTTAGCTTCAACAGCTTGGGATAAATACCATTTTAAACGGTTTGCTTGTTTTACAAGCACAAGCTAATGATGACACATTGTATTTTTAAAATGAATTACAATTTTCTAAACAATTCGACAAGTTTGTTTTAGACCAACGAGAATAGTTGTATGAATTTTGTTTTCTTTTTTTTTTTTAATAGTGACCATGTATACCCCAGTGGGTTGAATGTATTTCACATGTAAAAATTATATATATATATATATATATATATATGTATATTGTTAGTGTAAAAAAAACTAATTTTAATTATATGACACATACATAAATAATCTCCATTTAATTTTAGATTCATTTTTGTACTATTTATAGTGGGAGGTCTCGAACCCTCCCCGTATCACTCTACTCAAATCTTCCCCTAAAAAAAGGATTATTATTATTTTATCCTCTTAACGTTCAATGACACTATCAATTTTCCTCTTAACGTTATATTTTAGTTACTTTACCCCCAAAACTAACGGTCAAATTTAACGGAATTTGTTAATTAAAATGAAAAAACATGTTTAGCCATTAAAATTATTATCACTTTACCCTGATAAACTATCGTCTCATTATCAATTTACCTTATAGAATTATTTTTTAGATAATTTATCTCACCGTTAAACCAACTTAGCAAGTTTAAAAACTTTAAAACAAAGTACCCTCCTCTTTATATTATAAAACAATAAAAAAATTTAGAGTAGTTCTTCTCCTTTTTAATATAAAAAAAAATCAAAGCATTAATCTCTTTTTTCTTGGTAATCTTATTAATATTGAAAAAAATAGAAAGATGGGGAGGGGAGGGAAAAAGAGAGCTCAATTCTTTTTTTTTTTAAATACAAACAAGAAAGAATTAAATATTTTTATTATTTTAAAAATTATTTTACTTTTTTGTTTACCACTCAATTTCAATTCTAATCCCAACAATTTTAAAGTAATACAATACTATTAAACTCTTCTTTATTTTCTCTCCTTGAAAAATCTAATTTTCTATCTGATTCTTTCCTATCTCTTTTTTTCCTAGTATTAATAAGTGTGAAAAAAGAAATTTGAGAAATTCCTTTTATTTTTATATTTTTGGATCTCTTAAAGTGAAAAAATGAAGAATAACCATTCCATCTTTTTTTATTTTTAATTATATATAAAAAGGGTAAATATATTTAAAATTTTTTGACCAAACTAGTTAGATTAACGATGTAGTAAAATACCTAGAAAATAATGTTAGGGATTAAAGCGATTGTATCACTATAATTTAAAAGGATAAAGTGATAATAACAATGTATTAATGCTATAGAATAAAAGAGTATTTTGTCCAAAATTTCTTAACATATTGAATTGAATTACTTATGGGGGTGAAGTGACTAAAAAATAATGTTAGAGAGTAAACTGATAGTAATGATATAGTTTAAGATGGTAAAGTCATAATAATTCCCAAAAAAACTCATATTTGCAAACATCTATAGATTAATTTCAATTTTTTTTTTTTGTTAAGGTAACTCCGAATAGTGATCAAATGGCCAGATTACATTTCAAACTTCATTCCAAAAGAACCATCTTTTGCAAAAGCTTATTTTTGGCTGGAATATGGTTGGCATTTGACTGAGGATTGATTGAACAATAAAATCTAGAATCTAGAAGCCTAGAATTGCGGAAGAAGATAAGGTAATCGCCAGCACACAATAACTCCATCCATCGAACGCATTCAATACACAATAATGTTATCGTTTTGAAAAAAAAAAAAAAAAAATTCAAACGCATTCAATTCATCCGACGCATTGGATATTTTGCAATGTGACCCGATTTTTTAAAATCTAATAGTTCAAATTATTCCACGTCATCTTATTATCTCATCAAATGCTGTAACACTATCTCGATGATTGAATTTTTGAAAAGTGAATTTATCCAAATTTTGACACCTGGAAAATGGTATTGATAAACTGTGAGTGAAGATTACAAGAATTCTTTATGACACACTCGTGATTTGAAAATTTTTAATATCAAGGAGTGGATAAAAGAAAACGAAAACAAGTAATGCGAACATTATTTATTAAATATTTTACTCGTAAATATAGTTAAATCGCACCTAAATTACTATATAATTGCATATATTAACATTTATTGTATTTTCACATTATAAATTTTTGTCAAATTAATTACATTTTTTGCAAAAATTGAATGCTTTTTAACCAGCGACTACTTTAGTCCCATAATAATAATTGTTCTTTTTTGGCAAAATATACGATAAGAATTTCCTTTATGAGTTGGCAAGCATCAAAACCGTGACGTGGAAGCATAGGAGTGGTTGTTGGAAATTCTGGTCTCTTTTGGATGGTTGATGGTGCCACTGCCCCACACGGAATCATCCGAATCGCGGGCCAGATTGCCTGCCAATTAGTGGACTGGCCCTTCAGCAGATTGGAAAAAGTTTGTGTCACTAGTACCTTGGACCTCATGCGGCCCAGGTTCTTTTAGGTGTTATTGGATACACTTTGTTTCATTTTGTTGGTATGGACATTAAATGGGGGATCGTAGTGTTACTCCTATTCAAATCTTCACCCTTTTTACTTTCTCAGGGTATGATTTAGAATATTTCTTTAGACCAAAAAATGTTATTACTCGTATCAAAATATATCTATGAAAATAATATTTCTATCAATAAATAGAAGTTCATTTAAACATCAATAACATTTCTTTGAAAAAAATTTAGAAAAATGAAATAGAAAGAGGGAAGAAATGCAACATCAACTAATTTATTTGAATTCGGCTCATTAAAAGATATTTCACAGTTGAGAAACTACAAAAACTAATGTCCAGCTGGATTCATTGTGTAATACACCTGCTAAATTTAACAACATAATGAAATGTTAAATGCATAAATCCACATGCATAATAATTGATAGTTAAACCTGTTATAGGGGAAGGATAGATTGGGTGGTTTAGAGAAATGGGTGTAAGTAAAAAGTCTCAGATTCAAGCCTTCTCACTTATACTTTAAAAAAAAAAAAAAAAAAAACTATTACAGGTGGAGGATTGAATTGGATGATAAGATGGGAGTAAGTTGTAAACGAGTCAAGCTATTTGTGAAAGGTAGGATTAGGTTTGATAGTAAGATAGGGGTAGGCTGCAAACGAATCAAGCTAATTCGGTCAATATCGAACCCGAACCAACTAAGTTGAACTATTGAACTTGAGCCGAGCATAGAGAATAATATGTATGTATGTATGTATGTATGAATTTTTTTATTTTAGTAGTGAAATTACATATATATCCATAATATTTTTATTATTTATTAAGAAAAATAACTATTAAAATAAAATAATTATTCTTTATTTTTTAAAACTCTAATAGGCTCGAATTTGAGATCTACTTTGAACTCAAACTTTACATTGAAAGCTCATCAAATTCAAGTTCGAGTTTGATCTTGATAAAATTGAATCAAGACTCGGATCAATTAGGCTAAAATTTGATTTGATTGGATTAATTTGCAGCCCTAAGTGGGAAGGATTGTAAGTATTTAAGAAAAAAAAATCCCTGTTAAAACTTAAAAATAGTACAATTAATTCACACTAAATTACAATCTTTAAAAGGTTGTGCACGGTTTCCTGCCCTTCCTTCCGTGTGTGATCTTTGTCCGAGTTTGAAGCTAAAATGCAATCAAAAGTTTCCTTTGCGCCGTGTAGCTTTTGCCCGACTTTGAAGTTGAAGTGCAATCAAAACTCTTCCTTTTCCAAATCTTTGCCATTTACTTTCCTTATGGTACTCTGCTATTAAACACCAATTCCAAGTCGTTAGTGCTTTAGGGCAAAAAGAACAACAATAATTGGCATTTCAAGATTGATTCTCTACAAAGATTTATTAATTTGTTTCACCCATGACACGCTTTACACTTCTTTTATAGTTGTCAAGAAGGTTAGAAAATTAGCAATTTCTTTTCTTGGGGTACAATGGAAAAAATTTTTTAAGAAAAAAAAAAAGATGGGAAACACCTCCAATTATTAAAGTGACCGATCCTTTAATCACGGAGAACTAAAATAGAAATCAGAAAACAGCCATTTTTCCCTCAACGTCAATGAAGTCATGTATTACGACATATGACAACCTTCGTGTTCAGGTACTCCCAATATCAAGTTTCTTCTAAAGCTTGATCTTTGAGTATGTCTTGCAAGCTACTTTTCCTAGACATTTAACACCTATCCTTTTCCAGAAAATAGCAATTTAATTGGAACAAGCGATTCTGCTGTCAATTTCTATCCTAAATATTCTACGTCTTCTGATTCGTCATGTACCAAATGCACTTGATTTTCAGATTTGTTGAATTTAGCATTGACTATATTACTCTAAGAAGGAAGCAAACTCTGTGAGCTATAAACTTTTTTTTCTTTCAAGGTTGAAAAAACATGCCAAAACTTTATGGATTTAATTCTATATACAATGATAGTATATACACTATTACGGTTGGATGCTTGACAACTATACAATTGGATGCTTTATGGATTAATTCTATATGCAGTGATAGTATATACACTATTACGGTTGGATGCTTGACAACTAATATGAATTCCAATTGTATAGTTCTCAAGCATCAAATTATAATAATATCGACACTGTCGGTGCATGTAAGATTAATTCAAACTTTATTATCAAAATAATTGTAACGTACAAACTTGTTTAAATTCAAAGTTTGCAGGAGAACAAATCCTTTTTTTTTTTTTTCTTTTTTGGTTTTTGACTCTCGTATCGTTAAGACTAGCCTTGAGTCCAATATCCAAATGCCCTTGTTTTCTAAGAGTGCAGGTAATATGCATGTTATTGCAAACCACGAGATAGTGTTCTTGAAAAATTAAACCAAGCTTATTTCATTTATTAGTTTAGTTTATTAGATTTAAGTAGTTACTATAAGTAATTACATGATAGAGTATTAGTCAGTTTCCTAGTCGGATCTGAAGTTTTATTTTTTTTTCATGGTAGATTAGGAAATCTCAAGTCAGTAAGTTTTGGTTTGTAATTATGTTTATTTAGGATGTTTTATAATCTATAAATACTATTAATCTAGTACGTTGTTAATTGAAGAGTTGAGTTGAATTGAAACAAGTCGTGAGATAGAGGAAAAGCCTCTAAGAATTGTTATTAGTGAGTTGTCGTAAGTGAAAAGTTGCGACTTGATAGTGTTATTATTAAGTCTAAGAATTGTTATTAGTGAGTTGTAAGCGATAGGTTATGACTAAATATTGTTATTGTTAAGTTTTGATAAAATAAAGTTATTGAGTATTTATTAGTGTTTATTCTCCTCTTCTTTCCACATATTTTTATGTGTGTTAAAATAGCTTTCGATGTGCTTGTGCATTTTTGTGCTAACAAGTGTATTTTCATGAACTAAAAGTACTCATTGTTCTGAAGGACTAAACGTAATTGCAACAAATGAGATTGTCTAAATAACACAAGGATTTGCACATTTATTTTGTGCTTAACTAGAGGATTTTGGAGGTGTCACATAACTCTCAGTGATCTCATAGCACTTGATTTCACTTTATTGAATTAATACTTCTGGTTTGTCACCAGACGCTTTAGCGCATTATTGCAAACTTTACATTTTCTCCACAGACTAATTTTCCTAGTGAGGTTCTTATTGTTATTCAGTAATTTTAGAGCTATCAATTTTTTTTGTTTTGAAAAGTAACTAAAATTTCTATTGCAAAATGTAGTTTTGCTAATTGCCGACAAGTCTTCTTTCCCTTGATTGTCCCTTATGTTTTGAGACATGTTTTTCACATTTTGGAGATTTTGTCTCCCTCCTCCAGAAGACAATAAAATCTCTTTCACCAAACTTTTGCCATACAATGATGTTAACTACTATTCCACTTTGACTATTTTTTGAATATCTTAATTGCGTGCATACTTTTCAACAACTTATTTTGTTTTATTGTCATTTTTAATCTACCAAAAATTGAATGAAATTAGGTTTTTGGTTAAATCCACTCTTCGATTTAAAATCTCAATTAATTACAATTGCATGAGTTTAGGCATTCTCTTCCTAAACATGCGAAATGAACATTTACAACTAACAAACTATGCTATTTTATAGTTGTGTACTTCGACTTGACTTTAACCAACTGTCATAGAGTAGTTGACCACCAAGAAAGATTTAAAATTTTACTTAGGTATAGGTCAAGGGATACATTCTAAAAATCTCCTGAAAAACGCCCATCTGAATCGGCGATGATTCAGCCTCCCGTTCCCCCTTGTTCTCTTTGGGTCACCCCCTCCCCTGGCAAAAAAGAGTAGGTAGAAAAATGAGTGGTTCACTTAAATTTCATATGTTACTCGTGTTCAAGCCTTCAAGCCCTAGTTCCCTCTCGGCCCCTTTAGGTCACCCCCTCCCCTGGCAGAAAAAAAAAAAGGTGTTGACCTTGGATATGTCCAAAATTTGTTTTCTTAGGACAATAAGAAAGAGTAGGTAGAGAAATGAGTGGTTCACTTAAATTTCATATGTTACGCATGTTCAAGCCTTCACCACTTTTTCTTTCTCTAGGTACGATTTAGAATCTTCTTTAGACAAAAAAAAAAGTTATTAATCATATCATAATATATATTTATATGAAAATAATATATTTCTATCAATAAATAGAAGTTCATTTAAATGTTAATAACATTTCTACCAAACAAATTTAGAAAAATGAAATAGAAAGAGGGAAGAAATGCAACATCAACGAATTCATTTGAATTCGGCTCATTAAAAACGATTTCATAGTTGAGAAACTACAAAAACTAATGTCCAGCCGGATTCATTGGTAATACACTCACTAAATTTAACTCCATAATGAAATATTAAATGCATAAATCCATGTGCTTGATTATTGATAGTTAAATCCTATTACGGGAAAGGATGGGTTGGGTCGTTTAATAAAAGGGGGCGTAAGTGCAAGGTCACAGATAAGAACCCTCTCACTTATACTAAAAGAAAAAAAAAATTCTATTATAGGTGAAGGGTTGGATTGGAGGGAAAGGTGTGAGTAGGCTATAAACGAATCAAACTACTCACGAAAGAGAGGATTGGATGAGAATTAGGTTTGATGGTAAGGTAGGAGTAAGCTACAAACGAATCAAGCTACTCGCGAGTAGGTTTGATCAAAGTTTGATTTGACTTCGGTTAACATTGAGTTCGAATCGACGAACTCGAGCTATCGAACTCGAGCTGACCAAAATTCGGTTTCTTAGGATCACAAGAAAGAGTAGGTAGAGAAATGAGTGGTTAACTTAAATTTCATATGTTACTCCTTATTTTGATCCATTGCTCAAAAGTATAGCTTCCTTGCTCTAGGGCCGTAGGCTTTATTATTATTATTATTTTGGGGTTGTGATTACAAGTAGGCCACAATTTGTGGAATCGTTACTGTGGTTTTGTACAAAGCGTCTGGTGATGAGGAAGACCTCATTAGTATTCCCATTTGGATAAAATATTATTTTCAATTGCAATTAGACATCTTGATTAGACTGTTAAGTGCTATAATTAAATGAAAATAATTGGCACACAATTCAGAATTCTAATGTAACGCTTACAAGTAACAATTTCCTAGATTTATGAGATTGCTTCCCTAAGCAAAAATCCTAGCCGCAAAACCGTTGCTATGAGTATTCGGCAATCATATGGCAGTTGACGGCTTGAAAGAATCGTACAGCAGAAAATAAGCGACCAGCTCCATGAAATTAACTTTTTTTTTTTTTTGAAGTATAAGCAGGAAATTAACCAAACTAAATTTCTTTAAAATACTTATTTGGAAGCGCTGTTTGGGAAGTAACAATCCGAATAATCAATTCCACCTCTCGAATCCCTTTAAAAAGGCTATTTCACTACTAATTTGAAATTTCAAAATATCAAATTAAAGGGTTTTTACACTTCTCACGAACCTCTAATAAACTTTTTTATAATATTTTGTTAAAACGTGGAACGAAGAAAAAGTTATCCTTATAAGTTTCAATGTATAGAGAAGGAAATTGAAGGAGTTTTTGAAATGAGTTTGCCTGTTTGAGACTTGAAATTATATTAACAAAAAGATAGAAAGATGAAGAATATAGATAAAATGAGACTTTTGTTGGTATCAATTGGGTGCTAATTATTGATTTCGTTAGATTTAGATATATCCGGTCGATGCTACCACAGTTTCTTAATCCTAAATGCTTAATTAAATCTGAATTTTATTTTTTTCCCTCACATTAATAATAAATTGTAGATAAATGACAAAGAATGAGTTGTTATCTAAAAATATACATCGTACAAGCTCAAGCACATGTGAATTTTATTGGTCCCCTAACAATTCTACAAGAGGTAAATGACAAAGAATGAGTTGTTATTCTGCCACATTTTCTTTATTCTAAATGCTTAAGTAAACCTGAATTCTATTGGTTCCCTCACATTAGTAAATTGTAGGTAAATGACAAAAAATACAAGTCATTATGTAAAAGTGCTTGTTGAAAGGTAAATCATCTGTGAATTTTATTGGTCCAGTGACAGTTCTAGATGAGGTAAATTGTAGGTAAACTACAAAGAATGAGTTGTTATGTAAAAATACATGGGTTGTGTTTAGATTGTGATTCTTTTGGAAAAAGCTATAGGATTATTGCTTAAACATGTTTTCCAACCGTCTTTTATCTTACATACATCACGTCTCAAAATATATTATAACCAATAAAACAAAAATTTTAATTGTAAACTACCACAGTTTCTTTATCTTAATACTCAAGTAAACCTGAATTTGATTCTCCCCTCACATTAATAACATGAGGTATTTTGTAGGTATATGACAAAGAATGATTATTATGTAAAAAGTACATGGGGTATTCTTGAAATTCAAAAAAAATGTTACAAGCAATATTACAAAAAAATTTTCCAAATATAAATAAGTATAAGGTTAACAACCAAAGATAAATTGCAGGTAAATCACAAAGATGAGTTGTAATGATAATAATAAGGATTAATTTTCTATACATCGATAGCGTATAAACTATTATCGTCGAATGCATGCATGACAACTAATCTAAATGTAAATTTTAAATTTCAAATTTTGCATACATGTCATATATGTAACCGTAATAGTATATACGCTATGAATATATAGTGTTATAAGCTAGTGGTGAGTGAAGGGCTGCTATATTCTTTTTCGCTACCACGTTTAAGGTTTAAATCTTATGTTTGGCAACTGAAGGTGGAAGGGCGTGATAAAACAGGTGAGAGGGTAATAAAAAGAAAAAAAAAAAGATTAACTCTAATAATAAATGGCTAAAAGATTAGGTACATATGAATTTATAAGGTAGAGATTTTTTATCTTTGTCTCTCTCTTTTTTCTTTTTTTTTTTAAATAATGGGTAGATTGATGACCTATACAAAGAAAAAGAAAATAAAAAAGAAAACGTTAACATTCATCACGTTTAAAAGCATGCCAAATTACACAACCAATGGGAGAAATACACTACTACTGCTAGAGACGAGACTGCCGTGGCTCTCTTATCTCCAATCTCCCCCATACGTCCAAATGAGGATGTTGGCATTTTTGGACAATTCAAATTTGGCAGGACAGGATTCTAAAATATTTTCTTCAGTTCAATGCATGGCGGGGCGATGCCTATAAATAGTAGTCCGACACCCGGCCTTTTATTATGCATTATCCTTAGTTGTTGATTCAACCACACGTCAACCTAACGGTGAGACCATTTCTTTATCATTATCGTTTATCTGATCCAAACTTCTGAAGACTTTTCGATTCCCGATGCCCCATCAATCCGTCCCTGTTATTTTATTACTTTAGTATTTTCAATCTCCATCGTCTTGAAAAAATTTATTGGCCGCCAATATTTTATTTTTCTTAGTTCTATTTTGCTTGGCTCTTAATTTTGCTTGGCTCTTATAATACGCAACCAAAAAGAATTAGGTTCTTGTTCTGTTCATACCTTCTTTCACCAGCAATTTTCCGGGAACTTGTATTTCTGGGAAAATTTTCTTTATTTTGATCCCACAAGTTTTTTTTTGGAAATATTGAGTTGATTCGAGGACCCATTTGGTTATTGATAAAAGGGTCGTTTTCAAAATTGAATCTTGGGGGTTCCATCTGGACATTGTTTTTGATTAGTTTTCCTGGAAAGCTCTAGTTCCTGGAAGAATTTCATTGCTTCAAGGTGTAACTGAAAGACGCTTTTGGCTGCCGATGATATGTTGAGGCTTGGCAATTTGATGATATCTTGAGGCTGAATTTCTCGAATTCGCATGCCCCCAAGAGGTTGGAATCTTTTTCTTTGACTTTCCTCAACATATTTAGCTTGATTAAGTTCTAGCGTAACTTTAGGTTATTTGTTTATCGATTCCCATCCTTATTCTTCAAAATTTGTCAATTTGATTAGAAAAGCAGTAGCCAGACTTCTCTCTATTATAGAAAATTCAGCTTCTTTAATCGGAATTGGATTGTTTATAAGCCAATAGAGAAACAAATTCTCGGGATAAACTTCTCTCCGCTTAGGTATGGATGTAAGCAATGAGGCAAGTGTTGATGCTTTCTCCATTGGACCTTCAAGTATTATGGGAAGGACCATTGCTTTTAGAGTCTTATTTTGTAAGTCAATCTCACAATTGAGGCATCAACTGATTCATATGTTGTTAGTATATTTGTACAAAGCTAAGGTGTATTTGAATACCTACTTGACCCCTTTGATCTCGTGGCTTCATCCGCGGAACCCACAAGGGATATTAGTATTGGTGACATTAATAGCTTTCTCATTGAAAAGATACACTAACTTGAAAATGAGGGCTGAGATGGTTTATAGGAGGAAGTTTTGGAGGAATATGATGAGAACTGCCTTGACCTATGAGGAATGGGCTCATGCTGCTAAGATGCTGGATAAAGAAACCACTAAAATGAATGAAGCTGATCTGTATGATGAAGAACTTGTAAGGAATAAACTTCAAGAGCTTCGGCATCGTCGCCAAGAGGGGTCTCTCAGGGACATTGTATTTTGTATGAGAGCTGACCTTGTTCGGAATCTTGGCAATATGTGCAATCCAGAACTTCACAAGGGTAGGCTTCATGTTCCTAGACTTATAAAGGACTATATAGATGAAGTCTCAACTCAGTTGAGGATGGTTTGTGACTCTGATTCAGAGGAGCTTTTATTGGAGGAGAAGCTTGCTTTTATGCATGAGACGAGGCATGCCTTTGGTAGGACAGCTTTGCTTTTAAGTGGGGGTGCTTCTCTTGGAGCATTCCACATAGGTGTGGTCAAAACATTGGTTGAACACAAGCTTATGCCACGGATAATTGCAGGGTCCAGCGTTGGGTCCATTATGTGTTCTGTTGTTGCAACTAGGTCTTGGCCTGAGCTCCAGAGTTTCTTTGAGGATTCCTGGCACTCTTTGCAATTCTTTGATCAAATGGGAGGAATATTTACAGTTTTTAAGAGAGTAACGACCCAAGGTGCTGTTCATGACATCAGACAATTGCAAATGATGTTAAGACATCTTACGAACAATCTAACTTTCCAGGAGGCCTATGATATGACTGGCAGGATTCTAGGGATTACAGTTTGCTCCCCAAGGAAGCATGAACCTCCTAGATGCCTCAACTACTTGACTTCACCTCATGTTGTTATATGGAGTGCAGTCACAGCTTCTTGTGCTTTTCCTGGCCTTTTTGAAGCTCAAGAGCTGATGGCGAAAGATAGAAGTGGAGAGATCGTTCCTTATCATCCACCATTTCATTTAGGACCTGAGGAGGGCTCTGGTACATCTGCACGTCGATGGAGGGATGGTAGTTTGGAGGTGGATTTACCCATGATGCAGTTGAAAGAGCTTTTCAATGTTAACCATTTTATTGTCAGTCAAGCAAATCCTCATATTGCACCTTTACTGAGAATTAAGGACTTAGTAAGAGCCTATGGAGGCAATTTTGCTGCAAAGGTTTGTTGTCTCAGTCTTTATTATTTGCTTTGCAGTCAGTTTTGATAGGCCAAATGAAAGCCATTTTTCAAATTTCTAGAAGAGATACTGTAGTTATCATTACTACACTTTTAGGTGGTCTATCCTGTTATCCATTTTCTTATTTATTAACAATTATGCTGCAACGACTTGACATGTCAATGTAATTATGACTGTCTAGCTTGCTCATCTGGTGGAGATGGAGGTGAAACACAGATGCAATCAAACACTGGAACTTGGTTTCCCACTGGGGGGATTGGCCAAGCTGTTTGCTCAGGATTGGGAGGGCGATGTGACTGTCGTTATGCCAGCAACTCTAGCTCAGGTACATAAAGATATTTCTCCACTTTAAACTTAGGGAAGTGTTACTCTTACCAGGAGTGAAGAATAAGACTCTTCCAGAGACTAAACCCAATTCCCTTCCCAAAAAAAAAAAAAAATCCCACCGCCCACCTGCCAACAACAGCAAAAGCAAGGAGCTTATTCAGAATAACACATTATTGAGAAATTTTGAGAATTATACTCCATCATCAAACAGGATGAAAAGATATATTCACTTTCCAATTCTTGCCTCTCCATGTAATGGTTTTAAGTGTTTCATTCAAGATGTAGTTCTCCTAAGAATGCAGCTAGGTAGTAGCTGGCTTACAAGAACTGATCGGCTAGCTCATTACACCATATAGTTTTTTCTGGGTGATTCAATTCCATTACTTCTCTACACCTGGGTGTTAGTTTGTCTGTTCTAGATAGTTGGGAATGTTGTTTTCAATCCTTTTAGACCATGAATTGTCATTCGTCTTTTTTAGGCTGATTTGTGATTATATATGAATGTAATTTCTTTAGAGCGTTGCACGAGAGGTGCTTATATCCGTGATCTGGATAAGATTTTGTTGTAGTTATCCAAAACCATCAAGTTTACTGGATTAGCAACCCTGTATCAATTATTTGTAGATTAATTTTTTTCTTTTGAAAAAGACTAAACTTGAGCATATGCGGTTAACTCTTTTCTTTATTCTTTCAGTATTCAAAAATCATTCAAAATCCCTCTAATGTGGAGATTCAGAAGTCAGCCAACCAGGGAAGGAGGTGCACTTGGGAGAAGCTGTCAGCAATAAAAGCAAACTGTGGAATTGAGCTAGCTCTTGATGAGAGTGTTGGTATACTTAACCACATGCGAAGGCTCAAAAGGAGTGCTGAAAGAGCTGCTGCTGCTTCGCATGGATTGGCCAGCACAGTCAGATTCAATGCATCCAAAAGGATCCCTTCTTGGAACTGTATTGCACGAGAGAACTCAGCAGGATCCCTAGAGGAAGATCTACTTGCTGATGTTGCTTCCTCGTTTCATCATGGTGGCAGTGGATCGGCAGGACCTACTGGGAGAAATTGGCGAGCCTGCCGAAACACACACGATGGAAGTGATAGTGAGTCTGAAAGTGCTGATCTCAATTCTTGGACAAGATCTGGTGGCCCCTTGATGAGGACGACCTCAGCTGACAAGTTTATAGACTTTCTCCAGAATTTGGACATTGATAGCAGGTTGAACAGAGGAATGGTGGTTCAACCTGGCAGCGCAGTGACCCAGATGGGTGGCAGAGATGGACTACATCAAGTCTCATGGACAACGACTCCAGATAGAAATTTGGAGACAGAATTTGATCAAAGAGAGTTTGGTTCCAGAGTTCCAACCACTGGTTCTAGCATTATGGTAGCTGAGGGTGACCTGTTGCAGCCTGAAAGAATACGCAATGGAATTATGTTCAATATTGTGAAGAAAGAAGATCTAACACCAACAACCAGGAGTCGTGAATCAAGTATTAGTTCTCCACGTGATTCACCGCATGATCCACTACCTGAATGTGTGCAACTTGAATGTCTAGAAACAGGACTGGATTCTAGCTCAGTATCTGAATCCGATGATGATCCTGGTGAAGTGGAAAATAATCTAAACGAACACGATGCTGATTGTGTCCCTGATAATCATCCTAATGTAGATCAAGGTAACAGCTAGTATGGTGTAGTTGTATCAGCTACCTTGATGATGTAATACTGGAGTTTACAGATTCGACTTTAGCAGAATCTTACTCAGATGAAAGCAGAAAAGAATAGAAATTTGTGAATCAGCATTTGTCATTGTGCTAGAGCTTATTCCAATGAGATGGCACTTGTATATAAGCTGTAAAACTGTGAATAGAATTACTAGCAGGATCTGGATTTATGCTTGGTTGTACTAAATCAAAGTTGTAATGGTTTCTCTTGTTGTTCCACCGGTATGAGAAGTTCTTCTTTCTCCATGTCAAGTATGAGGACAACTTTGAAAATGTGTTTATGAACTTTTTCTGATTTCATAGTGCCTCTCAACCCTTTTTTTTTTTTAATATAATTTTTGAAATTTGTCCAAATATTAGTTGGGCAGAAGGCAAGCAAGTCAATGTAGAATTATCTATTATCGAATTTATCCTAGAAGCTAGATGGTTGCAATTATTAACCCTCAAAACTTCATTTTCAAGAAAAGCTCTGATAATCACAATCGGAAAAGGCTATCTGGTAAAGTGTTCCATCTATTGTGTAATTGACAAATTAAAAATTAATTAAAAGGTGTCTAATTACAAAACATGCTTGACAAGTTTTATGCAAAATGAGAGAAAATGTTTAGAAAAATTGATTTTACAATTTCTTGTATCGAAACTAAGAATCTTATGATCACTTGATCAATGTCGATACCAACTAAGTTGGGTTGTAAGGACATTAATTTTGCTAAATAAGAACAGAATCCAAGCGGGGAACATGTAGATTGGACCTAATTTATATCCATTTATTTGGGCCTGAAATGCTTAGGGTAATTTGGGCGTTTAGGAAGGAATTGCTTTGGGCTTCAACCTGCAGGCAGCAGCCATGCATTGTTGCAGTCTGAAAGAGTCCACTTTAACAATTTGGCTAAGGAAACTGTTCAGGAAAAGTTTTCAACATTGACATTGAGAACTGGGGCCACTGGCCTTTAATTTTCTTGTTTTTTTTCCCTCTGTTTTTATTTTTTGGGCACAAAGGCTGGCTGTTTATGTTGGTTCTAGGATGTCTATTTCTTTTCATCAAACAGTTCTTCTTGTTCCATGCTTTGGGAAATTGCATGTGGATGTTGTTCACCACGTTGAAGGCATTTGTAGCATGGCAAAATTGACATCAATTTTCCAATCTATCTTCCAAAGTGGGAATTTGTAGTTTCATTTTAAATAGTTTAAAATCAATAAAGGGCACATGTTTGAGGAAAAATGTCTCTCTTTCTTTTTCTTTTTTTTTTTTGGGTTCGAAATTGATCCTGAAAATGATAAAATTCAAGAAGGTAATTTGCGCTAGACGGTGACAATTATGGAAGTAGTGCCTAACATTAGTTTTAAGGTCTAATTTTAGCCTTCAGAATGTGATAAAATGTTCTCTATGATCAAGCCAACTCTTTTTTTTTAGACATTTACCATGGATGTTCGTGGACTTGCATCTTGTCATTTCCTAACTTAAAAATAATACCTTGTGCATCTAATGTGCCTGCTAATTCAATAGAAGCAGCAACAAATATTTGTGGCTATTGTTTAGAAAATGTTTGGCTAAGGAGAATTGTCAGTTACAATTATTTTATCACCAAAAAAAAAATGAGCAATGCCTCGTTCCCTAAGGAAAGAAGCATAAATTCCTCCTCCTTGATCTTGAAGTAGGAGATTTTAGCAATTTGACATTTAACTAGAGGTGTCAAAATGGGTGACTTGGTCGGGTTTGGGTTAGATAAAATGAGTAATGGGTATAAGTGAGTCAACCCATTTATACCTATTTAATTAGATAGATATAAATGGGTAAGTCAAAAAATGAATTGGGTAACCCAATTACCCATTTATTTTAACCTTTTGTAAACTCATTTAAATTCATTTTTGCAAACTAAGTTATCAATTTATACCGCTCTTTGTACCCATCATTAGTTTTCAATATTTACTTATAATGTTCAATAAGCCTAATTACCTTTTTTTTTCATTTATACTCTATGTCACAAAATTACCTATTATTTAATAATTGAATAATAAGAATATAAAAAATTGAACTAATTACTATAAAAACTTAATCCAAAAATTTTGAACCCCTAAAATTTTTTGATATATAAATTTAAAATTTCATTTTAGAAAAATAAGAAAATAGACTAAAATTTATCATAAATTGGTAATGCTGAAAAATGAGCAAGTTAACAAACTAAGAGAAAATAAAATAATAAGATAAAACCAACAAATAATAATAATAATAATAATAATGAAACAAAAGTAGTTAACATCATGATAGAATGAAAAAATTTTTAAAAAATGGGTGGGGAAAAAGAAGAGACTTGGGAGGAAGAGAATTCTAAATGAGTTAATTGAGTTTGATAACCCATTTATACCCATATACAAAAATTTAAGATACTCATACACATCTATTTATGGACGGATATGGATAAATTTAGTTAGGTGGATTAATTTACCACCTCTACATTTAACGGAGCTGAGGAGGGGGGCGCTACCGAGAAGCGGTACAAAGATTAGCAATTGCAGAGTCTAATTTACGGTCAAATTAGATTAAATCAGGTCAGGTCGATCTGATCTGTGCCGTTCATTTTTAATTCTTTTATTTTCGAAATTTACAGTCTGGGCTCCAGCCACATCATAATGCCAGCACGATTTAAGCCACAATTGATTTGCATAGAAATCACTCGTAGTGGAATGACACAACTGCCAACTCCCTCCACCAAAGTTGAATAATGTCTTGTCAATAATAATTCACGAGTAGAAGTGGAAGATTTTTGCCAAAAGCTTCCAGTCTGAGCCACAGTCGGTCTCCAAATAACCTTCTGGTTGAGAAGTCACAAGACTCGTTAAGTTGAATGAAGCATCAAAAATTGTAAAGCAATGGACACAAATCGGTCAAACATCATAATTTCTCTCTATTTCCCAGCTCCTTCTCCCCCATTTCGCCATATTTTTTGGTGGTCCAAATCCAAAAGCAGCAGATTTGCACGTTTATTGTTGGCTTCTTGGCTTTATAGATATGGATGAACAAAAGTGACCAGTAGTACTCTGAGCCAGAGGAGATTGGGCATCATGCTGTTGATGGGCTGTCTGTTAGCGTGGCTACGTCTTTAGTTTATGAAGTAAAACACTTGCGTCACGCTTTTTGGAAGTCGCCACGCTTTATGGAAGTCGTGTGTTTTCCGCGTGCTGACTGACTTGTCGGGCCCCAAAGCTTTTGTCCCACTCCCCCCACTATCCTAGGTCAAAAGGTTTTCGATTCCAAAGACCCCCACAATACACTTCCCCTCATCCAATACCGGTTTTTCCTAAAGAAAGCAATTTTCTAACCAAAAAAAAAATGATTATGAATGAAGTTAATATTAGGGTCCGTATTATTCGTTTTGAAATCTCGTATTGGTGTTTCGTTTAATATAGCTAGCAATGCTAATTTAGTCATATACAGTCATGATTCTTCATCCAAGTCCACATTTTTAACTCAGTAAAATCTGCTACTTTTTCTTTCTAAGTCCACTTTCTTTAATCGTGTAAATCCCTTCTTCAGATTGGCACCTCATTCTAATTTAATAGGTTATCTACATCTTTAGACACGAACAAAAAAAAAAAAAAAAAGTAACATGTACGAATATGTGGGCTGAGTATGCATCCAAAGTGGGCAGAAATGACGTTTACTAGTTGAAACAAATATATATTTTTTTTTTTACGGCGCTTTTCTGTGCTAGTGTACTCTTAGCTGGTTTTATATAATGCTTTTCCATGTCTGGATTAACTGTTACAGAAATTGTTGTGCAATTTCCTCCGGTCGGCTTTAAGAAAAATTTGCACAAAGTTTGTTGAATAATCTTTAAATAATGCGTTAAAGCATAACAATTTTTACATCCCTATCTTGATTTATTGTGCAGCAAAGTTGTCCCCCATAAGCTTGAGCTAAAAGCTTATAAAAAACATGCATACTTAGTGAATTTTCTTCACAAAAAGTCACATTCTAGACTTTTAAACCTATACTTACTGCCAGCTAAAAGGAGACTTAGATGGGCAATAAAATGATTTATTAAGTTAAATTACATTATTGTTATCAACCCGTGATTTGTGGAAGAACAAAGTCTTTCTTAAAGAAGAGTTCCAATGAATGATTGAAGTTCCAAGAATTAGAAATCGTGCAGCCCTCTCCACTTTTTAAATTCCACCCTTCTCCTATTAGAGGAAAAAAAATGTTCTAGCGAAATATGTTGTTCTCTCATGTCTGTGTATTTATATTCCCATTCCCTTGCAAAGATCTTATATTTAATCCTCCTCATTCAAAAAAAAAAAAAAACAATGATTAATCCATTTTTAGAGTGTAATTAAACCTAAGACGTTATATTCTAGTTGCCTGGTAACTTTCTACATGAAATTCTTTCCAACATTCCTTGTTTATAACCTTTTTTGTAGCTTTTTTTTTTATAAAATAATCATAATTTCATCATGCTCTAGTGACAGAAATCATATGAAAGAATACAACTGGGGAGGGCTGGGTTGGATTGGATAGTATGGTGGAAAGAATTGTAAGGATGAGGTTCTTGATTCAAACCCCCTACTTTTTATATATATATATATAGAGAGAGAGAGATAATTTCGTTTCTGCAGCTTTTGAACAACAAAAGTTGTGCTGCCAGTAATTTTTTTTCTCAAATAAGTAAATTTATCCATGAGATAGTCCATATAAAAAGAGAATACTTCATATGTAGGAAAACAGAGTAATAAAATTACAAAATTTAAAGATTGGTCTTACAACTTGTTAATTAACTTCTTAGAGAGCTTCTTATTTCCATGAAACTAGCAACCAAATTAATTCATCAGAATAAATATCAAACCAGATGATTAGAACATATGATATTATCCCACTTCTTGCATCGCATAATAACAGTACTACGATTAACTTTCAAACCTCACATATCGTTTCTTGAACTCAAGCTTATTTAAGGGTGTTTAAGCTACTCGAGTTAGGTTCAGATAACCACCAATACTCTGTAGTATTACACAAATGGGCGTTAAACCTCTCGTTACACTTCTCAAGTTGGTGATAACTCTAACACAATTTACACCAAGTATTAATTTACACCAACTCAATGAAAAGATATACCAACTATTACGCGATTTATAGTGTAACGGGGTATAACACATGAAAGTGTAACAGAAGATCCAGAACCGGTTCAGACTCGGTTCATATCATACAAATGGGGGGCTGCCTGGTTCGTTAAACTCCTATTTGGGGTCATTTTTTGGATTTTTTTTTTTGGAGAATTGACGAGTTTTATATAACAAAAATAAGAATTTACAGTCTAACCGTTAACTTTTCCCTCTTATCTTCCTCTACAATTCTAAGAAGATCAGGGGAAAATTTGACTCAAAAATAACTTTATCCACCCTATTGAAATAACTAGTCATAAAGTCAGCAGTTTGATTACATTGGCGATGTACAAAATATATAGTTAGCTCCTTGAAACATGAGATTAAATCCTTTATATCAGAATATGCAATTAGAGCCCTCTAATTACAATCACTTTTGCTGTCCAAGGACAGTCATTTTTTGGATTTTGGATAAAAACAAACGAGGTCTAGCTGCGTTATCCCTTGCTTTCTTTTATTCCTCTCTCTCATGTGCCTTTTCTTCTTCATCGGACATAAGTCATTTGGATTTTATGGAGACAAGTAGCCTGTCAATTTGCTTCTCCTGTCAAGAAATGCTCGTTGATTGTTATAAGATGCTCTAAAAAAGCTGTGCATTTTTCGGCTGCACATTTTGTTCCATCATCTTTTCTTTTTTCATCAACGCATCTACACGTTTTCTCCTCTTTTTCTTTTGTTTCCTCGCCTTTTTGTTGGTTCTGTGAGATGTAGCTTTTCGCTTTATGCACATTTAATAAGGGAAAAAAAAGAAGCAAATTAAGGGAAAAAAGTTAGCATTCTCAATGGGTTTAGAAAACAGTTTTTTTTTTTTAAAAAAAGAAAAAGAAAAAGAAAAAGAAGTGCTCCATTTTTGTTCCAAAATTTTGGTCATGTGATGTGTTCATGTACTTTTAAGACAAAAACTGGACTTTGCCAGATATGCAACACTTTGGAAGATGTGAGAGAACAAAATGAAGTACATTTTGAGTGCGAAAAAAATTAAAAGGAATAAAGGAAATGTGATAAACTATTTGTATGGTTTTCCTTATAAATTATGGATTAATTTTTTTAATATTATTGATATAAAAGTTTTATACATTGACAGGCGTAAATACATGATAGTGGTATGATACATAACTTACATTGATATCTCTATCTTTTCACACGTGTGATATACATTCAACCCGCTTGTAGTAAAAAAATGTATATGAGTTAATTTTTAAATTTGTTAAAAGTATGAGTTAATCATTTTTTGTGTGTTGAAAATTTTCACATATTTTTTTCTTAAAAAAAAAAAAAGAAAAGTAAAGAAAAGGTTCTTATACAGGGATCATGATTGAGGAGTATTGCATAATCCAAGGCGCCAGATTTGGTGCTGCGAAACACAAAGATATGGGAAGGAATAAATGCCTGATGACTTTGTTTTGGAATAATTGACAATGATTAAAAATGATTGAGCTGCCAAACCTCCCATTCCTCCATCCCATCATTCGTAGTTTCATGCTATTGGTCAATGTTCTGGTAAGTGGCACATGGTGGTGGAGTTGTTTGGCCGTGATGTGTGGAAGAATTTAAACTGAATAGAATTTTTGTTTCGAGGAAGAAATATTTTTTATTGTGATTAGTTATGAATCCATACAAGGCATAAACAATTTTTTTATATATATTAGTCATATTTACATTTAAAAAATTATTATGTTTCAAACATTTAACTCCTATATTAGTTTTAGAAACTTTTATACATAAATATTTTAGAGTATTATAATATTCATTAAATAGTATAATGCGCAAAAAAAATTACTATATAATAGGTATTCTTTGGGATAGTATTTAAATTCTCTCATGAATATGATCATGTACTACTCATATTCGTTTTGAACTCAAGACAAAGCAAAAAATTTCAGAATTTATTTTTACATGAATGAGTTATTATTTTCTATCAAAGTTAATAAACTTACCAATGTAATAATTAAATTCATACTAAGAAAAGTTACACCATATATGGATAAAAAATAATTCAAATTTATTAAAAGAGATAGGAGTTATTAGAATAGAGAGAAATTATAAGTAAAATTGATTAGAGGATAGTTAGATGCAAAAATGGATAAAACTAAAATATCTATTGATTCATTAATTCTCTTTAATTAGGCATACTAGAGAAAACAGTTGATTGAACTAAGCGTTTTTATTTTTTAAATAAAAATATCATCATTCATTAAATCTACACTAATGGCGGACATTACATCAACAATACATAGATACAAATACATTTAAAGAACAAAACTAGATACCATAGATTTGAAAAGTCAAGAAAATATTACATTGTGAAACTTTAAAAAATGCTTAATAGATAAAACACTTATAATTCTGAGATCATCTGTGTATGTTTCTAACCACGCTACTTAATATTCTCATTGTTGCTTCGTAAACGAAAAAAAAAAAATCGCACTGCTTGCTTTCCCCTAGGTGTTAATGTGAGATTTGACGAGATAAATATAAGAAATCCCAATCTAACATATAAATTGGAAAAAACTTATATCAATAAAAGAAATATAAAAATAACCAGAACTCTTACTAAGAATCCGTAGAAAAGAAGAAAAACTTAGGAAGGACTTTATTACAAATAATAATAAAAAAAAAAAACATAGGGCGAACGAAGACCAATTGGTCTTCCTCCCAAGGAAGAAGAGTTTTGTTTCTGAGAAGAAAGAATATATATATATATATATATATATATATATATATATATATATATATATATATATATATATATATATATATATATGTATGACATAAATTCACAAGTCCCTAGACTCCAAATTTTGGTAAAGGAGAAGAGACTTATTTTCTACATAGTTATGTTATACTCCATCACAGATCTGAAAAAATGTTTCTTCACCCCTTTTTTATTTCTTTTATTTGTTCTGCTCTATGAATAAGGGATGATTTCAGAAACCTTCCTTGAGGTTTCTAACAACTTCACTCAACTCCTTCGAGGTTTCAATAATTACATAAACCTCCTTTGGTGTCCTCCACTTAATAGTTAATTCATAAAGCGGCATTTAAATCCGAAAAATATTTCTTATTATTCTACGTGCCATTTCTTAATTTTATAGAACATCCCTATCAATTTTCTAATTTTTATCTTTTCCTCCCTCCCTCCATCTCTCTTTCATACTCTTCTCTCTTTTCTCCTAAACCGCTTCTTCCTCTCATCAAATACCGCACTCCATTGTTACCAACCACACCGCAATCAATTTTTTATCATCTCTAAAATTTATCTATACTTTTTTGTCTTCCTATCTCTTTCTTACTATAAAATTTGAGACCCTTGCTTTAAAAAAAAAAAAAAAAAGCTTTACTCTTTACATATGTTAGCCAATTGAAGTTACCAGATTAACAAGGTGCAGACTGTGGATTTTATTATCAAATTAGTAGAAGATGAAAAAGGTCGTAGTGATATAGGGAAAAAATGAAATTGAGAGTTGGAAGATAAAGAATAGACTATTATGTCTAATAATTAAAAAACTCATTGGTTCTCTTTTTTATTTACTTATTGATTATAGTTTTACTATGAAGGCAGATTATGTCTCTATTTCTAAGAGTGCTAGAGCAATGATGAATTTTGTTCTTAGGGACATGGGGACATTTTTTGATTTAGTATTTGATAGGGTATAATTTGTTAGTAAATTTATTATTGATTTCCCTTTCTATCCCTGACAAATATTGTGTTAATTGCTGATATTTACTCATATTTGGTATTTGGAATCAATTTCAGGAGTGAAGCAGAAAATTACCAAAAAGGAGGGACTTGTATGGAAAAATGCAGACTTCTAAGGGCTTCAACCTTTAGGTCCTTGAATTGGTGGGGACCACAAGCTAGTGCAAGGCATTTAGTCATTTGGGCTTTTCAAAGAAAGCAACGTAGAGAGACTTGGAACAACAAGTACTTGGGAGTCTTTGTCCACATGTGCGGGGACCACGGATAAGAAGCATGAGTCATCTGGACTCTAGGAAAAGAAACGTACAAGACTTTGAATTTGGTGTGGGGACCACTAGAGATAGCATTAGACTTCCTTTTGGCTTTAAAAAGGGAGACAAACGTGCAGAGAAAGCTTATCAATCAATAGTTTTAGTTTAGACAGTTTTTAGCATAGTTTTAGTTTCGTTTCTTTCATGGCTCTTTTGATGGCCTGGATCTCAATGAAATTACTTGAAGATTTTCTCATGAGGCGTGGCTAAGTTTGTCTGGCCAAGAACAACGAAGGATTTGGTTCTACTAAATTTGTGAGATCGAATTAGTTTTTATTTATTTTCATTATTCACTGGTATTTGTCTATCTTCTGCTTTATGTTCATATGGTTGTTTTATTATTCGATTATCCAGGGCCCGGATTCTAGATTAATTCAATAACCTGAAGCCAATTAGGGTAGTTAAATCCGTAATTGTTTAATTATTCTAAACTGGTGGCAACTGGCATGATTGGGTTTGTGTCAGGGAGATAGACAGGCTAACTTAAAGAGACCCTCGTAGCGTGTTGATTGGTTAGAATTAGACTCTTCTAATTATTCATGCAATTAGGGAATTGAACTTCTATGGTCGTACCTAGGGTTATTTCCTGATTAGAGAAATAGTCAACGGTCGTACCTTGGCTATCGACAAATTGAGGAAGAGTTGGTTGTTTATCGCGTGTATGACAACTATAACTAATTTATCAGATAGTAACTGGAATAATCCTTGCATCTGTGATCGAATTAAGTGAACCATCTCCGAAATTGTCTCTTGGCTAGAGTTCGTCCATTATTATTTTTATTGTGATAATTAGTTATTTGAGTTGTAGTTATTTTATTTTAATTAATTTATTCCAAGTAATTTAGTTACTATCATTTTCAAAACCCCCCATATCTGGAACTTGAGAAGAAATTAAATTATCCCCCCATATTTGTATTTTATTTAAGCAGGTATTTATTATTGCACAGGTTTGACGCCTGTCAATTTTTGGCGCCGTTGCCGGGGACTGGTGCCTGATTAATTTGTTTCTTTTTGAGTTTATCTTGTTTTCATTTTTTTTTAATTTTATTTTTCTCTTATTTTTTTTTCTTTTTTTTATTATTTTTTTATGGCTGCTAACATTCCATATTTTGATGATAGACTGGACTTTGTTCCTGAATGGGGTTATGAGACTCATGTTTTCCCTAATGATCAATGGGCTGTTGCAAATTGTGGAACTTATTTTGATTCACGTTATTCAACTGACACATGCCCCGCATTTCAAGATAATCTAAGCGCTCCAATTGATACTTTTGGAGATTTTTCACCCCAATATCAAACGCAGTATGACCCTTATTCAAACGGGTATGATCAAGGATGGTGGGATAATTCCAATTTTGATTATGCGACTGGGCCAATGGATTTTCAACAACAAGAGTCTCAGCAATCATCCTCTGTGTCAGGTATGTCTCTTGAAGAAATGATGGGATTACTAATTGCTAATATAAATCGATTTCATCAGGAGACACAAGCGAGCCGTCGCGACCTGGCGGATCAAATGCGTCAATTGACATCCAGGATAGAGCGATTAGCTTCTCACTTTGAAGAATTGCCCTCACAAACCAATATCAATCTTGAAGGAGATGAGAGTGCAATTATTCTGACAAATGACATGGTACTGCAAGAGTCTCGAGAAGAAGAATCTAAAGATGTAGTTGAAAAGAAAGTTGAAGAGCAAGAATTGAGACCCCAACATCAAATGGTTCAAGTGAATGAATCCAGTGAACTATCTCCAAATGCGGTGAAATCTCCTCCATTCCTTGATCAATATTTTCCTGACTCTTATTTTTTAATTCCTGTTAGTCAGATTGATTTTATTATACCAGACGATTTTGAATTTCATGACAGGAATAAATTAAGAGTGGCGATGGCAAGATATCTTGTACCAATAAATGCAAGTGAGGGAGGAGTGAATGGAGAATGCAAATTATCATCGACTTGTTTGATGCCATTTACTAGTCCAGGGAAGACCGTAGCTTGTGAACTCAAGGATTACTCTATTTACGAGGGTTACCAGGATCATATTGAAGATGAAGTATTGAAGCGAGCTACAAGATTTTATCCTCCGTGAGCAAGCATAGTATGTCTAGCCAAAGACGTTAAAGAAAGGCGCTACTTGGGAGGCAACCCAAGACTATTTGTTTCAGTTTTCATGCATTTTTGAAGTTTTAGTTAAGTGTTAGTGTCAATTAATAGTTTGATGTTTGGTGGCAGGAAATTAGTAGTTAGGCGTGCCCACGCCAAGTGGTCACGCCTGATGGAAGGAATTTTCGTTCAGGTTCTGCGGACTCTATGGCAGTTGAGCGTGCCCACGCTAGACTGGTCACGCTAAAAAAAAAAAAAAAAAAAAGAGTGAAAAAGACGAAAATGCTCTTGGTTTACAAAAAAAAAAAGAGAGAAAATGAAGAGGGAAGCATCGGTTGACCTATTCTTTTTTTTCTTTTTCTTTTTCTTTTTCTTTCTTCTTCTTCCTTCTTTTCTTTCTTCTTCTTCCTTGCTCCCTGGGCCGCCGCTTCTCGCTTGCTGTCCGCCGCCGCTCCACATCGCGCCGCACGCCACCCCAGTCGAGCGGCCAGAGCACCAGCTGCCAGCAGCAGCCGCCAGCTCAGGAAGCTGCGCGATCTCCACGCCGCCGCGCGCAGCTTTTGCGCGCTGCCGTGCGCGCGAACCATCAGTTGCGCGCCGCCTTCTGCGCAACTCAGCCGCAGTCACGGATCGCAGCCCGTGCGCGCAGACCGCGCGCGCGCCGCCCAACACCTCGCGCGATCCCCCCTCGCAGGCAACCCCTCCGCTCACCAGCCTCCTCCGCGTCCAGCTCCAGCTCCAGCAGCAGCAGTCCAGAGCGGCCCAGAAGCGGCCATCCTGCAGAGCTCACGGCTGCCTCGCACGCCAGCAGCTCGCCACCTGCGCACCAAGCAGTCAGGCGCACAGCATCTGCGCGCCGCCACTTGCAGCTCAAGCACGCCCCTGCGCGCGACCAGGACAGCCTCCACCAGCTCCATCGCGCAGCCTTCGTGCGCGGACCACCATCGCGCAGCTGCCATCAGCAACCTCTGCGCGCCACGCCTCCTGCACCAGAGCAGCAGTGCGCACCCGAGCTCCTCCTCCGTCAGCGCCCACCCTGCTCTTGGCGCAACTCCCAGCAGCAGCCGCCATCTCCAACGCGCGTGCTCGCCACGCGCTTTCCTCTCCCTCTGTTGTCACCCCGGCTCTCTACTTCACCCACTGCCAGTCAAAACCTCCGGTGATCTCTTTCTTTAATTTACTGTCACTAATTAGCTGAAGCCAGATTATTAGTTCTAATTAGCTGAGGACAGATTTTTAAATTGTTAGCTGAGGCCAGACATTTTTGTGGTTGATTTGAGTGCTGTGATATCATCTGTGGTTGGTTGACACTATTTGTCCAATTTTGGGGTGGAATCTGAAGTAATTTGGGGAAATTTCATTGTTTCCATGTTTAATTAGGTTTTGAGTGAAGTTTTTATGTGTTTATCTACTTAATTGATTTTTGGGCTGTTTAGTTTCTATTTGTTCAATTGTTGGTGTTTGGAGCTGTGTTCGGAGATCCCTATTGCACCCTTAGTTGGGTAATTTTCTGGGTTGGTTTGTTGAATTAGTATTGCCATTGGTTGACTCTAAGTACCTTGTTTGGGGAGTATTCGGTTTTGTGATTTCAATTGCTAAGCTCATTGGAGTACTTGCCGAGATTTTGAGTTGCATGATTTCTGCATTGACTAATATTCGGACCACCACTGCTTATTGTTTGTAATAGTTGCTTTGTTGAGACTTTCGCCTAGTCCTTAGGTGCTTGAAGTTTCCATTTTCTTGATTGGGGTGGCCGTTTATGTTGCTTCATTATCTGTGGGATGCACCAGTGGTACTGGTTGGGGTATTATAACTACATTTGTTGCCACTTGGTTCTAGTTGGTGGGCTACTTGATCGAAAACTGCCAAGCGTTTTGATTTAGTTGTAGTCCAAAATTTGAACTACTATTGCTGGTTTTGACGGTTTCTTGGCTCATTTGCTAATTTCGGTTGGTTGAGTTGTGTAATTTCTTATCCAATTGGAACCATTTGGACAGATTTTGGGTGGGCAATTTTTTGTCGCTCTCGGTTGATCTTTGGGAGGCATTTCTGACCGTATTCTACGTATTCAAATTGGTTGAATTCACTGCTTTGTCGAGGTTATTTTTGGTATCACTTGAGTTCTACTTTGCTGATTTCTGTCTTGCGTCCCTTGAAGTGCCTTTGGTTGGGTATTTTCTTCATTTGTTTGTTGAATTGGAAGGCTACTGTGCCACTTCCATTGATTATTGCTGTTGGTGGCGTCTAATTGACTTGCTGGAGTATTTTACCTATTGATTTCAATTGCTAAATCTTTAGGGCATTTGTTGGGATTTTGGGTGGCTATGAGTCCATTTGCTGAAATTCGTTGCTTTGTTTAATCAGTCGCATTGCTCCTAGTTTGCTTGAGTGAACTTGGTTGGACGTCCTTTGCCTGTGGAGTTTAACTGTTACATTGTTTGGAGTGGTTTTTTGGTACTGATTGACTTGTTGGGTTTAAATTGCTCAGGGCTTTAAATTGCTAATTTGGTGAGCCATTTATTATGCACTACCCTTTTGAATTGGGAGCTACCTGTGCTTATTGGGTTGATTGTTGACTTCATTAGAGGATATGGATTTCTACTGATCTGCATTTACTTGTTCCTCTATATGTTGGCAATTTTGTTTCTATTGATTGGGTTACTTGTTAGCGGCAATAGTGAGATCAAGGTTCTCTTCTAGGTCCAGAATCTCTTGACCTTAGCCTACTCCAACCCAACTCAACCATTCCCCGCCTCCCTCACTGCTGTGGCCCCGCCATGGTCCCCGTGATTTCAGGGAAGTACCGTTGCTCTTTTGCTTACTATTATTGTTTATTTATCACATTGAGGGCAATGTGTGAATTAGGTGTGGGGGGATCAGTTGGGGTGCTAGTATTTTTGTTTTTAGTTTCTAGAGGTTTTTCCTTTGTTTTAGTTTGATATTTATCTCCTTGTTCGTTTGTTTTCTTTTCTTTTCTTTTTCTAGTGGTCAGTCTTCATATGAATACCAAGTTTGACACTGGATTGTTGTCTCTAATTCTGCTATTGCCAAGTTTATTAATAAAAAGGTATCAAGTTGATGTGGTTGAGTTCAGGAACATCCCTCTGGTGAATATCAGTAATTGCTTGACTTTTCTAATTTTTGGTTAACTTTTCTAGGCATAAAGAATGATAGTTGGCATTTTTCATGTGAATTGATCCAGTTATTAATTTTGGTTCTCCATATTTGGAAATTTGAGGCTGGCTGCTGTTATTTTTTATTTTTAGTTATTGTGCTGTATGGTTGTAAATAAGAGTTGACTGTACTCCGCTAGTGATTACTACTGAGTAATCGGGAATCTTCACCTAAAGTGTCGATTTTCGCGTCAAAAGGTAGTAGTTGCTATGAGTGCGTGGTCCTGTAGCGATTGGAGCTGAGTAACCGGGCTCCTCCATCTGTCAAATGTTGGAGTTCGCGTCAAAAGGCTCTAAGGGCTATAGACTAAGTCTTTTGTCACTGGTAAAAAAAAAAAAAAAAAGTGAAGTAAAGATTGTGTTAGTATGTGAATAAGTCAGCTTGCCGGTTTGTGATCTTAGTGTCGAGATTTTGGTTAATAGCTGGACCATTTACTGATAAATGTGAGCAACCATTCCTTTTTCTTAGATTAGTTTGCTTTAAATTGGAAAAGTTGGTGGTTGGGAAGCTAACTGGGGGGATGCTTCTTGGATTTTAATTACTAATGCCCGATATATGATTCTCTCTTGAATATCTTGGCAATTTGGTAGATAGAGCAATGACCATTATCAAATTTTGGTGTCTGTATACTTTCCCCATGCTTGAGGGCAAGCATGATTCAGGTGTGGGGGGAATTGATAGGGTATAATTTGTTAGTAAATTTATTATTGATTTCCCTTTCTATCCCTGACAAATATTGTGTTAATTGCTGATATTTACTCATATTTGGTATTTGGAATCAATTTCAGGAGTGAAGCAGAAAATTACCAAAAAGGAGGGACTTGTATGGAAAAATGCAGACTTCTAAGGGCTTCAACCTTTAGGTCCTTGAATTGGTGGGGACCACAAGCTAGTGCAAGGCATTTAGTCATTTGGGCTTTTCAAAAAAAGCAACGTAGAGAGACTTGGAACAACAAGTACTTGGGAGGCTTTGTCCACATGTGCGGGGACCACGGATAAGAAGCATGAGTCATTTGGACTCTAGGAAAAGAAACGTACAAGACTTTGAATTTGGTGTGGGGACCACTATAGATAGCATTAGACTTCCTTTTGGCTTTAAAAAGGGAGACAAACGTGCAGAGAAAGCTTATCAATCAATAGTTTTAGTTTAGACAGTTTTTAGCATAGTTTTAGTTTCGTTTCTTTCTTGGCTCTTTTGATGGCCTGGACCTCAATGAAATTACTTGAAGATTTTCTCATGAGGCGTGGCTAAGTTTGTCTGGCCAAGAACAACGAAGGATTTGGTTCTACTAAATTTGTGAGATCGAATTAGTTTTTATTTATTTTCATTATTCACTGGTATTTGTCTATCTTCTGCTTTATGTTCATATGGTTGTTTTATTATTCGATTATCCAGGGCCCGGATTCTAGATTAATTCAATAACCTGAAGCCAATTAGGGTAGTTAAATCCGTAATTGTTTAATTATTCTAAACTGGTGGCAACTGGCATGATTGGGTTTGTGTCAGGGAGATAGACAGGCTAACTTAAAGAGACCCTCGTAGCGTGTTGATTGGTTAGAATTAGGCTCTTCTAATTATTCATGCAATTAGGGAATTGAACTTCTATGGTCGTACCTAGGGTTATTTCCTGATTAGAGCAATAGTCAACGGTCGTACCTTGGCTATCGACAAATTGAGGAAGAGTTGGTTGTTTATCGCGTGTATGACAACTATAACTAATTTATCAGATAGTAACTGGAATAATCCTTGCATCTGTGATCGAATTAAGTGAACCATCTCCGAAGTTGTCTCTTGGCTAGAGTTCGTCCATTATTATTTTTATTGTGATAATTAGTTATTTGAGTTGTAGTTATTTTATTTTAATTAATTTATTCCAAGTAATTTAGTTACTATCATTTTCAAAACCCCCCATATCTGGAACTTGAGAAGAAATTAAATTATCCCCAGTCCCTGTGGATTCGACTCTGCTTACCGCTATATACAGAATTTATATTTTATTTAAGCAGGTATTTATTATTGCACAGGTTTGACGCCTGTCAGTATTGGTAGTTGTGGTAGTGAGTTATATTAGGAAGAATTAGCAAGTAATGAATTTTGAGAAGAATTGGGGTCGTTGGACTTTGTTTGCTTTTGTGAGTATGCTACGTATAAGAAGTTAAAGATTAAAACCTTGTTTTTGTTTTGTCTTATTCTCTAGAAGAAGGGTATTTTAGGATATTTGTGAAAAAATATAGGCTATTGAGTCTATATTGTTACGTAAACCTTAAAAGCGAGGGAAGTAGGTGTAATTTTTGAAACTTGAGGGGAGCTCTCTATAATTGCTGGAAACCTCAAGGGAGGTTTTTGAAATTATCCCTATAAATAACTTTAAATAGCCATTTTATATTTTGTAAAGACTGAATGGCTTTTTATTTTTTGATCTTTTTGTTTAAAGTGAAAGAATCTGTTACGTAAGATACTGAGACTTATTAGCAACAACATTATTCTTTACCATTCGCCATTTATCTTATTCTAGCAAATCACTTCAATCAATTAGTAGTATTGGTTACGATATCAGAGTTAAAAGGCTTACTCCTTGTTATCTTGTAGACAATGTACTTATGTTTTCTCATATAACAAAAAATTTCCAGCCCATAATGGGTTCAGCTAAAAACTTCCATTTGGCCAGCAAGAATTGCTGCTCACTGAAGTTGATTTTCAAGGAGACACAGCATCAATTCTTGAGAAGTACTTTCATACTTTATAGTAGTAATACCTAATATTGTAAAAAAAAAAAAAAAAAAAGAGATATGAAAAACTAATGTATCTAGGGCATGAAATTGGGTACAAAAGCAGTTGGCCGGGTTTCATGTATAAAACCTCTTTTACCCTAAGATATACTCCTATAATGGAGCAAAAATCTCCTTTTAGAGTCACATAATGGGAAACACGACTCGTTGATTTTTATTTGATTCATGGGAGCAACAAGCTGTAATTGCTTAGATTATGAGACTTTTAGTGAATAAGATTAAGGAAAGTGTTGTTGGGAATTGGGATATGGAGGTAGGAGGGTTCATTCCTTATTACCGGCCAGGCCATTACTAGCCAATCAAACCACTAATTGCAATTATGGCCTGGATCAGTGTCCCATCACACTATTTTTTTTGGTTAATATGGCATGAATACTCGTTATAAAAAGGACTTAGATGTGTGCTCAAATCAGTATTCAAAACTTTCACACACATCCCAGTACTAAATATTTCTCATTCCAACATCAAGTCCCTTAACCTTATGCCAAAAGGTGTCAAATACAAACAAAATGTTTCAGTGGGGAGTTAACCATCAACAGGGGATATATAGGACAAAATTTGCTATATATATATATATGTAGGATCACCAAATTATTTATCAGAGCTTCAGAAGGTATCAAGTAGACCCGTGATATATGCTCAATTATTTGGGAAGGACAGTTTGGATTCCACCACACAATTCACAATCAGAATGACTTAATGATTGTACGTTTCAATTAAAAAAAAAAAAGGACAAGATTTGTTACTTAATCAAAAAAGCTTAGACACTTACAAAAGAATCTATCATTGTTGGGTTCCTAGTAGATAAACTCTGTAAATATTTTGAAGGCGTTGGGTTGGGATTACAGAATAAGATCAGAATCGGATCCACAAATCCCACCATAGGCATAGAGGCATAGACAGACGGAACCAAAAAAATATATTTTGCGGGAACAAACTTTAACATATCTAAAACTTTGGTATATGAAAAGTTTCAATTTACTTAGATTTTTTTTTTTTGGACTCTTTAATTTTTTTTAAGGGAGAAAAGGCTAGTTTTTTAGAACTTGGAGGAGCAGTGGCTCAGTCCTGCGCCTCCCTAGTTCTGTCCCCAACCATAAGCATGAATTTTCATCTTTCTTCCTTAACTATGGATTTTCATTCTACTAATGAGTTAACCACTATGAAACTCAAGTCGAACAATAAAGGGTAAAATATAAGGGAAAATGACCGGTTTCATCCCTTACATTTCACAAAAATATTCTTTTCGTCCCTCACTTTTAAAACGAAGCAATTTGGTCCCTGACATTTAATAATTAAACCTATTACATCCTTGAACCCAATTATCAATCTGAATCAAACCATCTATCAACTTAATTACAAATTTTGGGGGGTATAATTTGTAGATCACTTGACTAACTCAACTTGATATTCACGTGAAGTTTAATGAACCCAAAAATAAAAAATAAAAAATTATAACATCTAAAAGAAGAATTAATCTTTCTTACAATGTCATTGTATACACTGATGGGTTTATGTACCTGCCACATCATTTCAATTTAAATTTAAACGCCACATTTTGTATTTGTGATATACATCTAGACTCGCAAGCGTATATACTAACGGTACATGAAAAGATTTTCCAAAAAAAAAAAACTCTATTATTTCAAGACAAAGAATGACCTTTTGTGATCTTATACTTTTTATTTTTTTTGGTTCAATAAATGTCATGTGAATATGATGGAGTTGACGGAATGATCTATCAATTCTATTTCCGAAATTTATCACTGGGTTATTGGATGGTTTGATTTAGATTGATAATTAGATTCAGGGATGTAATAGGTTTAATTTTTAAATGTCAGGGACCAAATTGCTTCGTTTTAAAAGTGATGGACGAAAAGAATATTTTTGTGAAATGTAAGGGATGAAACAGGTCATTTTCCCAAAATATAATAACAACTTTTTCATTCTCATAGAATACTTTTTATAGTAATCTGCCCAACAATAAGTATAATATCTGTTTGGATAGAGTATTATTTGAAATAATTACTGTAGTACTTTTTATGATGTGATATATGTGAGATAAAAAAATAATTAAAAATATAAAAAAATGTTGAAAAATGTATTTACAATACAAACAAAATTTTATTTAGAATAATTTGCTATCCAAACACACACTCATATCCATTTCCAACCCTCGTACGCTTTTATCAATGACTCCCTTACATTCCTCGAGATAATTATTTAAAGGCCCTTGCTCCTCGAGGGGGAGGGTTTCAATGTATTGAAAATTTGATTGGGAGGATGAATGCACCCTTAATCATGAGCCCATTTGTTTACAAAGTGTACTACCCTAAAGAATACTACTAATTAAAGCTAAAATCTACCCTTTCGTCGCGTGGAAAAGCTGTAGAAGGCGTGGCTAAACCGTGTGCGGCGTGCAAGAACGATTATCTTTTGGTTACTTACCTTTTGAGCATGCAATATTGCTTAACTGTGTTCAGCCCATATTGCCAGTAGATTTCCGCGTGCTGCCGGAAAGCTTGTTAGGTTAGGTCAGTCCGCAGCTTTGAGCTCTGTGAGATCATGGAACTATACACCCCACCTCCAGCTCTATTTCCACCTTAATTCTTTCTGTTTATCCAACTAAAAAATTTCTCTCTCTCTCTCTCTCACAGACACACACACACGCAGTAAACTATGGTTTGCGTTTGATTTGCCAGCAGCTTAACCTAGATTGACATTGACTTGTTGATTTGATTCCTTGAGTGGCATTATAATTTCAGGATAATTTCAAAAACCTCCTTGAGATTTTTGAGAATTTCAGTGACCTCACCTGAGGTTTGGGAAATTACACTGATCTCTCCTAGTAGAATAAGGGGCGCTCATCTTGGATGAAATTACTCATATACCCCAATACATTATTTGAGATTAGAAACTCAAATCTAAGAATTAAGTAATTATGATACAAATCAACTAATTAACAGAATTATTTGTTAACAGCATGAACAATAGCGTGGAAGATACAAAATAGCGCCAATTTGCTACATCAATTGGCGCCATTTTGTGATTGATAGGACTTGACATGACCACATTTCAATCGTATACAAGAAAGGTTCACATAGAACAAAGGAAGTACCGAGAAAAGAAATATAAAAACAAGTTTGTTCTTGAGGATTTTTCCCTTAATTTAGAAATTAAAGAGATGGCGTTTGTATCAAGGTAATTTCATGGAAGTGGCTGAGAAAGGAGGTAAAGAAAAGACAATATTGGAAGTTTTTTTCAGTGCAAAATCACAAAAGGCATACCCTAAGTCAGATAAATGATCTCTACTATTCTCAGTTTAATATTTGAAAAGTATAATCTTAGTTGAAAATCATGACATTTTTTGAGACAATTATAACTGCAATACATCTTGACTGATAATTCTTCTTACTAATACAACTTGACTGAAATGCATAAAGGCCATTTGTGAGACAAAATTTTCATCTCTCTCCTGGAAGTAATTTTTTAATCATACTTTTTCAAAGATGGTCTGATTTTGTTATCAAATCATAAATCTTAAGGGAGGTTAGTATAATTTTACAAATCTCAGGAGAGAATAGTGAAATTGTTAGTAGCCTCAAGGGAGGTTTCTGAAATTATCCTTCCTTTCCTTATGGCTAGACTTTTATCCTAGGGTGCATGAATCTGACACTTTTAATGGCTTAACCTTGTATAAGGGGCTTAAACCATAGAGATCAATCTTTCACAATCCTTTCTCATTGCTTCGTTTTTTTTTTTTTCTCCATTCTTTTCGGTGTGTGTGGAAATAGTTAGATGTAAAGAAGTACTAGTAGTTAGTCTTTACACTCTTCAACTTATCATTCTGCGTTGCAACTTTATCCACAAATTAAAAGTCTTCATCGAAACAGCTTTAGCTAGTGACCTCTAATACATGCCATTTGGATTGATTATTTATCCCAATAACAAAGAGCCTCCTGAACATGCCCTTGGCATGATAATTATTAATTAGGTGCTCCAATTTCATCTCAGGAAATATGAGAGTTTTCCAAACTGAAACTTGCTTCTTTTTTCTCTCATATTAATTTTAGAATTTTTATAACGAATGCCCGGAAAATGAATATGCTTACAGGAAGAAGCTTCATAACAGGTTAAATCATTTCACTATCAGCCAGCTGTTTTGAACGAGCCAATTCTTATGGTACATGGAAAAGCTAGAGTGCAAGAGGGGGGTTCACAAAGTTGGGCTCCTCCATGTTCGGAGAAATTTCAGGGTTTTCTTGGACAGATATGATAACTAAACAACATAGTCTTATCATCAGCCGACAGCACACGGTTTGTACTAGTGTTGATATAATGATAATACTTAGTCTTGATTGATAATCCAATTTAGCACTTAAATTTAATGCATTCAGATATTAATATATTCAAATCATTTGATAACCAAAAATTGAACATCTAAATTAATTAAGTGACACTGAATTTTTTAAGTAAAACTTGCTTCCAAAATTAAGTGATAATCTATTCACTTATCACTAAATATAATATGCACTCAAATGTATTAAATTTAATATTTAACAATTCAATAATTTAATAGATTCAGAGTTCAGATTTTAGATTCAGATTTCAGTTTTATCAAACGTACACTTAATATCTGCTTCTTTGATCCATTTGTACAAAGATGACCTTGATCATTTGCACAATAAATTCTTGATCAGCTCAAAAAAAGGAAAAAAAGAAAGAAAGAAAAGGTATTGGGAGCCCTCTGCAATTTTATTTTATTTTTTGCCCTTCTTCATCTTTTCAGATGAGGAACTTCTCCCATAAAGTCCAATGTGCGGTATCGGCTCAAATTTCTCATCTAGCACACCGTTTTAATTAGCGGTCAGACACCAAAACGTGCTGATTTTCACTGTTAGAACATAGTAACATAATAATTGTGGGCATGCGGAAGAGAAAAGGAATGATAAAATGATGAATTCATTGATCTTGATTGTCCTTTTATATTATTATTATTATTATTATTATTATTATGAAAAATAGTTTTGGCAATGAAATTTGTGGATCTCAGTGTAACTTAGAAAAGAAAATATAAATTCGAATATCGAAATTCTGTTTTTGCAACAAATTTGAAAAATCTTTTGTAATTGAAATTCAACGAAATGAAAAAACTTTTGGTTAAAAGCATTTAAAGCCATAAAAGCACAAGAAAAGCTGCAAAGTAGAATATCAATTTTTACAGTGGTAAGACATGAACTTGGCTCAAGGGGGAAAAGATTACAAATTTGTTAAATTCGAGAAATTTTAACTTGATAATAAAATTACTCAAACCAAGAGAATGGTCCATGTTCGTTCAAATAAACTTCGTGCCCTGTGACCATTAATGGTTATTCGTTCTTGGGATTTGGAATTGGTATACACTAGACTTTTCTATTAATTGCTTGCATAAATATTTGTAGGAAATTATGGAGTTCTATAAATGTTGTCTTTTAATTCTTCAAATTTGAAAGATATTCTTCTATCTCTTGCATTTGTTTGATATATTTTCCACTAGTAATGTGGCTTTGATGTCATCATTTCAATTATTGAGAGTTGAAAAGAAAATTTCCCTCATCAAAAAATCTTGAATCTTGATTAAGGTTGAATGGACCCAACTCGGCCATCTTCTATTTTGGGTTCTCTCTCAGTTTTCGCGGAAGGAGCAAGCAAGGCTTGTCAAAATTCAATCATCATGTCTTATCCCATAGTCCCACTGTGGGATAACCGTTACAAAAGAAAATCATTATCAAAGAAAAAGTATGATAAACTTTCAAATGATTTTCAACCCCTTTACAATTTGGAATTATTTTGTACAGTATAATTTTTTTCCCCCCTTAAATAAAGATACCTTGATAGAGGAAGAAATTCTCATCACCCTACATTATAATTATATTTTGTTACTATGTGACAAACTTCGGATTTATTTACTGATATTATACGAAAATTTGTTTATCACTAATCAAAAGGTTTAGTTTCAAATTCTGAACTTGACAATTGAGGGTGGGAAGGATATAGCTAGGGGTAAAAAAAAAAAAAAAAGATTGAAATAGGGTCGTGATGATGAAGGCTCAATATTACAACACAATCACTAGCATCTGCAATTGTATACCAATATAAGTTGTCTTAGTTGATAAGATCGGATCACTGCCTTACAAAAGATCGTGTGTTCTTATCCTGCTCCGTATAAATGTCCAATAAATTTGACAATGCACTCAAAATAATGCGTACCAATAATCTACTGGGAGGTTCTTTTTTGGTTTGCCCTACCAATCTTGTCAAATAAACATCATCGTACATAGGAGCTTCTAATGCGTACTAATCGGTCACAAAAGAGTGGGATGAATTAATACAAACCCCTTTTTACCCCAACAATCTTGTCAACAAAATCTTTTGCTTTTGGCTAACTTACTTGGGGAAAAAAAAGAAAAAAGAGGGAATAGATGTAATTTTTCTTAATTTGATTACTGTCCAAAAGTGAATTAGTATCATTTTTCTACAAAAATTTCAAAAAATAGCAATCCAAATGAATTCTTAATCTTTAAAAAAAAAATCCCACTTTACCTTGGAATAAAATATGGCAAATAGATAAGTGTGACGGCTTCCAGCCTCCTCCCAAGTTCAAGGAACTGAAAAATCAGTAGTCCAATGGGAAATCTAAACAAACCATAGACGTCTGGTTCAAAATTGGAAAAGTAATCGAACCATTCATACCCCACTATAACCACCTCATACCAAAGACCAAAGTAACAAATTCCTCCATGGCTGCCAACAATGTAGTTTCTTAAACCAATAAAATTGTCATTCTCATTTATACCAAATAAAAAAAAAAAAGACCGGGTGACAAAATCATTCAACAATGATTTTTAAATAAAGTGATAATTGTCTTCATCTAGCTTAAATGGTAGTTATCTTGCGTTTAAATTTTCCTCTGATAATCACTCTCCCAATGATGATAAAAGCCACCGTTGTACTTGTATACATCATAGGTATCAGATTTGGAATCCAATCACCTTCTTCTCCATCACTTGGGAAAATAATTAAAAGGACAAATTTGCCCAAATCAAAATCACACATTTAGGAGAACCCATTCCACACTAATTAAAGAAGAAGGGAAGCAAATTCCCTTTTTTTGGGACAAAAAATAATTTCACAAATGTGTTTTTCAAGTGCATAAATTAGCTTTCATGCTGCATCTTTTTTTTTTTCCTTGATGTATATTGCAACTCTTGAAAATACATCAAAACCTTTTAAGGTTGAGAGTCAATAACATCAGTGAACTAACTTTGTTTGGATTGCATTTTCCTGGACTTTTTGTAGAAAAATTACTGTAACGATTTGATATATATGAAGTAAAAAGGTGATTAGAAAATATGTCCATGAAAAACGTAACAATTTTTCAAAGAAAAATTGCAATCCAAACACACCAATTTTGCATGAAAATCAACATACACATTGCAAATGGAAAAAAAAAAAAAACAATTGCAACATTAACTTTTTACGGTTACTCTTCACTTAAAAGCATTTCATAGGTACTTTTTCTTTTTGTCTCTTTTTCCATTTAAATGAGACGTATTGTTTTATGATTTTAGAAATTGTAATGGAGCGAAATGAGAAATTGTCAACGAGTTTGAATAGTAAATGTCCCAAGTAAGTTGGTTGTTAAAGTTTTGATCAGTGGATTCTGATATCCTAATACTAACAAAAATATGGTTTATGTAAATAGTGAGCATTCTTTAAAGACTCCAAGTATTAATTTTTTAGAAAAGTAGTAACGCCAAATCGAAACAGTAATTAAAAGTAAAGAGAGCTATAAATGGAGCTTGAGGTAACCTTACCTAAATAGCGTATACGTTTTTAACTAAATTATATTAAATTCATTACAATCAACATCTATTTTTTTTTTTTTTTTGTAACAATGATGTAAAAACCTAGTATTGCTCATTTTAGAAAGTATAATTCGATAATATTCCAGAAGGGTTCGGTTAGGTGGTAAAAAAATAAGAGATTGTAAGTAGGACGTTTTGAATTCAAAACCTCCTATTTACAAAAAAAAAATGTTATTACCATTCAATTGGTATTTTTGCCTTGGCAAAATCTAGTTCATGAATAGGTCTCTAGTAACCGTGCCCCTTATCTTCTTCAACGTGGTAAAAAAAGAGAGATTGTAAGTAGGACGCTTTAAATTCAAAACCTCCTATTTACCAAAAAAAAAATTACTATTACCATTCAATTGGTATTTTTGCCTCGGCAAAATCTTAGTTCATGAACAGGTCTCTAGTAACCGTGCCCCTTATCTTCTTCAACGAATTACTGGAAAATCGTCAAGTAGGTCAACAATCAACATAACAAATATTTAAAACAGAAATTTACATCAAACTTTCTAGATGCAACGCCCAAGAAAGGGGAAAAAAAGAAATAAGAAAGTAATAATTGATGAAATTGAGATCCTCCTATAAGATTAATTCTCTTTCGGTTATACGAAAATCAAGAGCATGTCTCACGAAATTTCACCTAGCATTTCTACGAAGTTTCCTTTCCATCTTTAGTCTCATGCAAATCAAGAAAGTTGATTTTGCGACTTTATCTGCTAGTATTCCGTGAAAAACTGATCCACAAAAGGTAATAAAGAAAATCCCTAATCAAACGAAAGTCAGTCATTGGAGTAATTTATTAGTAGAATAAAAAATTACTCATAAAATTGAAAGATTCGAGATTCTAAATGCTAATAATAAACAAAACGGCTATTCTAATTCCAGTTGCCCCCCAAAATATTTCTAATAACATAAATTAATTCAAAAAATATTAATTCAAAAAAAATTTAGAAATTAATTAAAATATTTCTAATACTAACAGCTTTATTTCTAAAATATTCTCTAAGAAGAATAGAAAACCGTACCAATACAAGTACGCACGTCGCACAGTCAAAATGGAATATGTTACCAGACTGAACCAAATTTTCCTACTTTTTTTTTCAAGTCCAAACGCAACCACTTGGCTTTGGTCCAATAATCAGGGAACGTCCCTTTAAATCATTCTTACTTTTATTAGGGCTTTGCTAACCAGCGCTCTCGATCCACTCACCAAGAGGAGCTCATTTTTTTTTTCCCTCGTTAAGATGGGTTCAGTTGTTAATTTTTTAGTAAAAATATATTGAATTTTTTTCTTAAACAGATATCCATTAGATACTCGTTAACACATTAAAAATTTATCTAACTTATCATATATATATATATGCACAGACTAATAATTATTATCTTCCTTCATATTTATATATATTTTTTAATTAATCTTATATTTTTAAGAATATGACACCTAAAATAAATATATCACACTCGTTGAGATAGATGGGCTCAAATATATTTATTTGGACAAAAGTGTTCTAGTGTAAGAGGTGTGATAAATATAAGGGCAAATTATCCAATTGGCCCTTTAACTCTTTGTCTAGGTAAAATTAAGCCCCTCACCTATTTTTTGCTGACTTTAAGCACTTGAACTTGTAAAAGTGGGAAACCGTGGCCCTTTTAGCCAGTTTCTCCGGTTTTGCAACCGGAGGACCAATTCACACGAATGCAAGTGTGCTTCTTCAAAGGGCATTTTTGTCCGCATATTCTAAGCAAAAAGGGCACAACTCCTCCCTCCCTCCATTTTCCTAACCCAACCCAACTGCTAGCCGAAACTTCACAGCAACAATGGAGTGGCAAGAGAAAGATTTTCTTGAGATTGGAGACAGAATCCATGGAGTTGGAGAAAAATCTTTCCTAAATTGGTTCGTCCCCCTTCAAAACTTATCCGCCTCCAGCCTCTCTCTTAGCCACCTCGTCCAACTCATTCTTCACACCGGAAGGCGAAGGTACAAAAGCGGCCCCATTATTCGACTGCTGTCGAGCTCTGGTTTACAGACCATTGTGGATCGGAGGGAAAGGTACGGGCGGCGGCTTCTCACGAGCCTGGCGCTTGGACGAGGTTGTTTGAGGAGTCGAACTGCTGCCGCTGCCGGTGGTGCTTGCTTTTCTCTTCTGTCCTCCGCCTCTCCTCCTCGAACTGGCAGGTGCATCGGTCACCGGAGCCTCGACCGATGCAGCCGCCGGCGGTGGGGTTCCGGTGTGCTTTTTCAAATGATGTTCTGTACAAATTATCTTATAGAATTTGCCCATATTTATTTATCAAAAAAAAGAGAGAATTTTACTAACCGCCTCCTTTTCTCTCATCTTTAGTTTTGTCTGAGATCTTGCGACTGGTAGTTCATAATGTTGCCAAAATTGGTGTATTGCGGTATTGTCTTTAGATCATTTGATACTTGCACGAAAAGCGAGAATATTTGGAATCATTCTGAAATCTTGTTGAGCATTCTTAAATTTGCTGTAGACGAAAAGCAACAATGGAGTGGCAAGAGAAAGAATTTAGCAACAAGTCGAAACTCCTTGTAGGAAAGATTTTCTCTTGCCACTCCATTGTTGCTTCCATTGTTGCTGTGAAATTTCGACTAGCAGTTGGGTTGGGTTAGGAAAATGGAAGGAAGGTGGAGGAGTTGTGCCCTTTTTACTTAGAATATGCAGACAAAAATGCCCTTTGAAGAAGCACACTTGCATTCGTGTGAATTGGTCATCCGGTTGCAAAACCGGAGAAACTGGCTAAAAGGGCCACGGTTTCCCACTTTTACAAGTTCAAGGGTTTAAAGTCAGCAAAAAATAGGTGAGGGGCTTAATTTTACCTAGACAAAGAGTTAAAGGGTCAATTGGATAATTTACCCTAAATATAATATGGTGTGTATTGATTTGATAAGTTAGGTGAAATTTAAATGTCTTTAGAAAATCTTTTCCAATATCCAAACCAACCAAAAGCAACCCAAATATTAAAGTCTAAACTCTAAGTCCCTAACCAACGTATTTAAAACCGAATCCAACTCCTCTACTATTCATCAACCTCCTCTCTCTCTCTCTCTTGAAATTCCCACTCTCTCTCTACGAAACTTCCTCGAAGCTCACTCATGGCTCTACCCAAATTCCCATTTAACCTCCCCCGCTTCCTTTCTCTTTCCCCGCACACTCGCCTTCTTTCTTCTCAGCATTTCCCTTGCCCTTTCCGCAACAACAAGGAAGAAATCATTTCTTCTGCTGCTTTACCGTTCCAGCCACCATGAAACTGGCCAAGATCGTCCCGCGAAAGCTGCTGAACAAGTACAAAAGATCCCAGTCTCGATCCGTTTCGAGATCCGATGACCTGCTGAACTCCTTCAGTTCATCCGGCACCTCGTCGTCTTCCGATTCCTCCTCCTCCACTTCCTCTTTATCCAACTCGAAATCCGTCAAGAAAAAGCTCAGGACCAGCAAAGGCTCCCCCCCAACGCCGACGAGCGTACTCCCGCCGACGCTGTCGAGCGAAATCACCGCCGACGAGTGGTCGGAGATTTCGGGCGGCGTTTACGAAGACGTGAAGGAGGCGTTCAAGATGATTGACAAGGACGGGGACGGGAAAATCACTCGGGAGGAGCTCGAGGCCCTGTTGAGCCGGGTGGGAGCCGAGCCGCCCAGCGCGGAGGAGCTGAACATGTTGTTGAGTGAAGTCGATAGGGATGGAGATGGGTGTATTAGTTTGGAGGAGTTTGAAGCGATCGGCTCGGCTTTTGGGCCGCCGTCTTGCGACTCCGAGATGAGGGACGCCTTTGACTTCTTCGACACCGACCACGACGGGAGGATTACCGCCGAGGAGTTGTACAACGTTTTTAGAGTGATTGGGGACGGGCAGTGCACGTTAGATGAGTGCCAGCGCATGATAAGCGGAGTAGATAAAAATGGGGTTGGGTTCGTCTGCTTCGAGGACTTTTCCCGAATGATGATGCAGCTCCATAGATGACTGGTTAATTTGTTTCTTTTTTTTTTTATGGAAAAGAATAAATAATCAATCGTGATCTTAATTCTGGTCCTGGTTTTCGGGGAAGGAAGAAAATGTTCAAAGTCTGCTGTAATTCGATCATCTTTCTCTCTCCTTTTACTAATTTTCTTCGAATTTTCCGTGTATTAATCGGGATAAATAGGTGGGTGTATCTCTTTTTTTTTTTTTAAATGTTTTTGTTAATTCAATCAAGGGGTTGGGATTACTGATTAGGGATTTAGATCCGAGGAGGGCCAGAAAACCATTGAGCAATTGGACGGCTGGGATTGATCTCTCTTTCTCGAAGTAGTTGTTTCAACTTTCATGTTGCGGTATATAAAAAGAAAATTGAGCAAAAGAAAAAGGTTTAATCTTCAAATATCTATTGTGTGGACTCCATCATATGCTTCAGATAGCAGATGTTATTCTGTTTATTTTTTTCTTAATATTTATATTTATTATTATCTTTACCTTCTCGTCCCTCTCCACGTTTCTAGAATCTAACACTGAGAAAACTTTAAGGCCATGCTTTGCTTGTTTACGTTGAAAAATATTGTCGTTTTTCGTGATCACATTTTTCTTTTACCTTTTTTCCTTACATATACTAAATCGTTACAATAATTTTTTCATGAAAAATGACGAAAAATGTAATTCAAACACAATCTAAGGAATTTTTTTTTATCGGTTTAGTTTAATTTAAAAGTAGCAATAATATTTATATAATTTATTCTAATTTAATTTAAAAAAACGAGAGTCGACGAACTAGAATAATTTAAAAGGGCGGGAGTCGACGGAAAAATAGAAATTTTTCATCGGAGGAAACTATAGTTAGGTGTCATGTTAAGGACTAGAATAATTTAAAAGCACGGCAGTCGACGGAAAAATAGAAAATTTTCATCGGAGGGAGCTACAGTTAGGTGTCAAGTTGAGAGCCAAGTTCACGGTTTTTTTTTTTTTTTTTTTTTTTTTTGTTAATTATCATTCCTATTTTTACACCTACTCTAACTACAGGGAAGGCTCAATTGAGACTATGGAGGATCGATGGGAACAGAATCACTACCGAATCAGACGGGTGCATAACACACCTGTCTGAATAGCAGAGCCACAAGAATGACATTTTAATTGAGCCTATGGAGGATCGATGGGAACAGAATCACTACCGAATCAGACGGGTGCATAACACACCTGTCTGAATAGCAGAGCCACAAGAATGACATTTTAATGAGAGACAAGATCTGAATTTGAACCCTTACCTCCCACCCCACCAAAGCCTTAAGGGCTTGGTGGTGGCCCAAGAGCTGGTGGTTAAGAGAAGACTTGAGTTGATAGCACAGTTTACTAATCATTTCGACAGTGGAGAAGACTCTAAGCCACTAAGTCGACTGCAGTGGTTTTATTCTGGTTCACTAATTATCATAACTTCCAGTGGTAGGGAAGGGAAGACTCTAGTCCTCCCTGACCAACCACTGAGCCGACTGCAGTGGTTTTATTCTGGTTTACTAATTGTATCATGCATATGATTATGTTTTGTATTTGTATTTGTTGATTGGTTTAGTGTGAATTTCTCAAATTAATTGTCGTTTGGATAATTAGTTTTATTTTATTGTTAATTGTTATTTCTGAACCTTTGGTTTAGGGATCCACTTGATGAATCTGGCAATTAACGTGATTTGATAAGCAAGAAAACATGGAGAAGGGAGATGCTTGATGATAAGATAATTTAGATAAGGAGTGGTGTATTATTGGGCGAGCGAAGGGTCTAGAATCTTCTGCCCTCGAGATTTTTTGGCGATTTAGTTGATTTTGTGGTCTTCATTTTGATTGCCTTTTATGCTTGTGATTTAGCCGAAATAATAGATGTGTGACCGATTCAACGGGACATCTGGTGTAATGTCATTGGATCAATCCTCATTTAAGAGTTTGAGTTATTAATTGAATAACTAAAACATGCAACTTAGAGTGCTTAATCATCTTACCACATCTTCTAAAACATATTTGAGAAGTGCAATTTTATTATTTTGGCCTAAGACTTTTTTTAAAAAAATTTAAAAGTCTTGAATTCGAAATCTCTCATTTTTTAGGATCTCAAGCTTTCCTTCTCTCTCTCTCTTTTTTGTATAAGTAAGAAGTCTTGAATTTGAAATCTATTACTTGTACTCTTTTTCTCGTACCGCCGACTCATCCGTGTCTCCTTCCTCCGCTCCAGGCCTTAGCTTGCACCAAGTTAAGTGACCTTAATGATTTCTTTTGAATCTTATAAAGTTTGAAGTATCTTGTTGAATGAAAAATTTTAAAAATTATAAAATGTTAATAATTTTTCTTTAAAAAATTCTTATGTGATCATATATTTTTTATTTCAAATATGTCAAATAGTTATGATAAATTTTTTTAACAAAAACTTCTAAAAATAACATTTCAAACGATCTCTTCCTGATCAAGTTTAAAAGTCAGTGCTTCACTCTATGTAATTGTGTTGGAATTAATTTTGGTAAAACTCACGTGTCAATTTTCTAGAGATGACATTGTTAGGATCGAATATTATTTGAAATAATTATTGTAACATTTTTTGTGATATGATGTATGTGAGATAAAAAAATAATTAAGAATATAAATATGAATTAAAAAATGTGTTTATAACACAAGTAAAATATTATTTGAAAAAAATTTGATATCCAAACACTCATGTAACAAAAAATAGATCTAATTACCATCCCTATTTACGTTTATCCCTCTGCCAAAAAAAAAAAAAAAAAAGCCCTGAAAGACAATTATATATGAAGGCCGGGTATTGATGATATTACCGATGTGAAATGGTCAAAGCAGGCCTGTTTTCTTCTTGTAAAATAGTACTGCTGCATTGAATGGTAGTTTAACTTTATAGGTTATAGCAAATCTTTAATTTTTTTTTTTTTGGTCTTCATTTTCCAGGATTAGCGGAGAGATGAAACATTAACTCAGGAAGTGATCTTTACACAGGTAACAGTTGTGTTTGAATGCGTTGGTCGGTGGTTACTGATTAGTCCAGCACATTTATACTTTGGCTATAGGGCCCTCATTCTTGTTGCTTGAAAAAGTTTGTGGGAATTAATTCCTTTGGCAGTGCCCAAGTATAAAGATCATTAATCATCACAGGTAGTGATTCCCATCCTCTTTGGATTGCAATTCTCTAATTTTTTTTATAAAAAAATATATTATATTAATTTAATATATATGAAATAAAAACGTGATTGAAAAACACGGTCACAAGAGACGTAAATTTTTTTTTTTTTTGATAAAAAATGGCTTTCCAAGCAAGGACTCGTGCATCTTATATGCCATGGATCTGCAGTTTATCTTTGGTCAAGGAATGAGTTTCACATTATTGTGTAGTTGTGGTGGGCATAATTCATAAACGTAAAATTGACCACTAATTGAGTCTTATTCTATACACGTTGTAGACATCTGCATTAGTAATCAAATTTGTCTTGGATGCCACTAGATACAGGAAGTGATTCATCAAGAATTATATGAGCAAAACTTTTGTTTTCTAAGATTGTTGTCATCCTAATGAATTAGGGCCAATTAAAGAAGTAATTAATCCGGTAATTGGCGGGAAAATCATAAATGGAAAAAAAAATTTAATATTGCAATTATATGTGAATATCTCGAAAACCCGTAATAAAATAAATACTGCTATTATATGAGAATATCATGGAAAATTACATACTTGATGCATCATTTTTGTTTTTCTAATAGCATCTTATTTGTGTATTTATAGCTTTGGAGCCTCAATAATCATCACATAGATTGTTGAGATTTAGTGATAGAGCACTGTTATTATTAACATTCCATCTTCTTTGTATTTTTTTTTTGTGTAAAAGTATATGAGAAAAATTGAGTTTTATTAACAAAAAGTGGAGGGGGCAATAACTATAGCTATTTTTTGTATAGATATAATCTTACATAATCTTCTTTCAATTGAAAGATACAAGCTTAGATTCAACATTCATGAACACAAAATTATTTATTCTCGTTATTTGAGGCCTTAAATTAAATCCCAAAATGATGCATTTATTCTTAACTTTTGTCCTTATGAGAGTGTCCAAATTTTTTGGTAAACATTAACAAAATAGGATTATTCTTTTTGGTGTTGTTTTATTTTGACAGAAATTAGGGTTAGGAAGTCATTACTCTCTTTTTTGTCATCTTTTCTTGTCGCTTCTAAATTCTAACAATTAGTTAAGGTAGCTATCGTGCTAAAAGATGGTATGAATGCATGTATGTCAACGGAAAGTTTAGGGCACTTAACAATTGAAATGTCTTTTCTCGTTAAACTTCCAAGAAACTTCAAACAAGAAATGGAAAGTGAAAAGGCAAATGTATGGAAAAGTTAGAGAAGAAATTCAAAAGAGGAGTTCGAGTACGGCAAAATAAACAAAGCCAAAACCGGCAGTTTTTTAGACGGAAGGAAAGACTTCGATCATGTCAAAAGTTGCAACACATTTCAAAAGGGGTTAATACCATTTTGTCCCCCCAAACTTTGGACGATTACCCACTTCAGTCCCTAAACTTCAAAATGGGACACTTAAGTCCCTAAACTTATAAATACCTCCCATTTAAGGAAAATTGTTAACAAATCCTGAATGCCGTTGATGGTTGAAGTGTCCCATTTTATAAGGGTTTAGGGATTTAAGTGTCCCATTTTATAAGTTTAGGGACTTAAGTAGGAGGTATTTATAAGTTTAGGGACTTAAGTGTCCCATTTTGAAGTTTAGGGACTGAAGTGGGTAATAATCCAAAGTTTGGGGGGATAAAGTGAAATTAACCCTTTCAAAAGCCATTAAGTTACTTTCTCTAGATGCTGTACGCTTCACTAGTTCACACACCTTGGTCATCTATTCCTCTAGAACACTACAAAGTCAAAACAACCAACAAATTGAATCTATGTCACAAATTGAATCTTTCCTGATTAATTTCAATAATTAAGCTCTCAAATTAGGAATGGTTCGAACAATTTCTTCCAACCTTAAAGGTACTAACAACTTCTCGATTCTGCAAATATCTTTCTTTATACAAGTTTTATTGATTTATTTAGCATCAATAGTTTGGACTGCTATTTTCTGGAGTTTTTGTAAAAAAAAAAAATGTGTTATAGTGATTTGATATATATATACTCCCTCCCTTTTTTTATAACTGACGTTTAAGGTTTTGCACATCAATTAAGAAAAGTTTTTCATTGCTTAAATCTGTACACTACTTTCCTTTTGTACCCTCATTAATTGTCCAATTCACCCATGTTTTCTCTCACTAGAGTACTAAATGGTATTGTTTGACTAGACCAAAAGCAATGCAATAATTACTAGGAGTAGTAATTAAGAACCCTGTATTGGAAATGAGAGATAAAAGGGTAAAATTGTGAAAAAATAATTAATACTGTATGGGGATAATAAAACGACATATAAAAGTACACTAGAGCAAATTTCTTAAACGTCAGTTATAAAAAAAGGGAGGGAGTATATATATATATGTCTCTGTGTGTGTGAAGTATAGAGAAAAATTACAATCCAAACAAGAATTTTGGGGAAAGAAGCTTAATTTGTTTCACCATTTATATAATCAGCAGTTAATGTATATATGCAAATAAATGGTTAATGACTTTCTCTGTATATAGCCTATGTGCCTTACCTCCAATATTAAATAATTTTCCAAGTTGAATTTTGTCGTTGAATGTTCTGAAGCCTTACTAATTACTCCCAAATTTTGAGTGGTAAATGCCATTACTTGAATTTTGAGGAATAGACAAAATATTTTAAAGTTAGTGGAGTTGCATAATGTGAAGTAAGGTATCATGAGGTTGTAGTTACCAAATAGAAAAACGGATACTCATCATTTGAAAAGTTGAGCTTTGAACCGATGAAAAAAAAAAATCTGATAAGAGAAAATTTCACCCAAAACATTATAGCTATTCTCTATACTTCTAGATTAAGTTAACCTGAAAAAAGAAAAAGAAAAGCTCATTCCAGGAAAGACACCTTCGAGGAAGTTTTAGACGTAAATCTTTGCTTTTCAAAAGTCCTAAACACAAAGATGTATACAGAATCTGAACTCCAAAAAATCTGACAAAGGAAGAAGGAGCTCTTAATCTCAAAGTCTTCAACTTGATCTTTCTTTTTATTGTTTGACTAAAGACTTACAGGTTGTGCTTGGAAACATCTAGTTAAGATATTTTCTGAGATGAAATTGACTTGGTGTACTTAACCACCAACCCCCCTTCCCCCCCCCCCCCCCCCCCCAACAACAACAAACAAAAAAAGAAAAAGGAAAAAAAAAAAGGAAAGAAGACTTGGGTACTTGGTTAGTATAACAATCCATTGAAGATGTGTCAAGGGAATTGACCAACCAGCATTGATTTCTTGGGTTCAGAAATTCTTCTTATAAACCAAATCGGTTTATGGAAGTTTGTTATCGAATTGATTGTAGAGATGACACTATGACTGTTTCTAGCGCTAGATAAAGATGATTTAATCAACCTTGCTTGCACTAATTATGTGATAGTGATCTTTAGGTGACACGCATTTTCGAGTGGAAAGAGACTTGTATAAATTGATGAAAGAACATTTCATATGTGATACTTTCAGCATTTGCATACTGTATATCAGAATTTGTATTTGTATTATTGAAAAGGTAAGGTAACCAATTCAGTAATAAAATGCTGAAGCTAAGAAAAAGAAAAAAAAAATGCAGCGTAAACAGTCGTGTAACACTTGCTTTTTTTTCTTTTCTAGGTATACATACACACGTGTATATATATAGGATTAATATTTTATACACTAAATGTATATGTTTTTATATATAAAACATACATACAAATATATATATACATATATATTTTGAGTATCTGTACATATGTAAGTGGATGTATACGATTTTTATGGAAAGATTCACCTAAGTAGGTGTGCTTTATGATTAATTTTCAGAAGATATTGCGTTGTTACCAAAAACTTTTGTTTCTGGTCTTTTGCTATCTAAAACACATTTTTTCCTGTCTGCTCATAACCAGATTGAACATTTTGATAAAGGGCAGCGCCTTCTCATTTTACAACAGTCAAAAGTTCCTTGTCCTTTTCGACCTGCTCTTACCCTTCTAAATTATTTTATATAATACTTACGGTGTGTTTGATAAAATTGAAGTCTGCAAACTGAAGTCTGAATCCATTAAATTATTAAATATTAAATATAATACATTTGAATACATATCATATTCAATGATAAGTGAACAACTTATCACTTAATTTTGGGAGCAAGTTTTGCCTAAGAAATTCAATGCCACTTAATTAATTCAAATGTTCAAATTTTTTGTTATCAAACGGTCTGAATATGTTAAGATCTGAATCCATCAAATTTAAGTACTGAATTGGGTTATAGCCTTACTCTGCTATATGTGGGTTTAATTACATATTAAATAAGTAAGTAGATAGATCAATTATATTTCCACCCAAGATCATTATAAGGGTCCTTAATTTTGTACAACCATATGCAAGGAGCTTTAATTCAGTACTGAACCCACATGCTTCTTGGTCAAAACAATCATTCTTGATTCTCATTTTGGATTGCTTAATTTCCTCACATGGTTTCATGTGCTTTGATACACATTTACAGTTATTTTGGTTAAGAAGGTATGTTGAAGCAACAGCATTAAAGTAGGAGATTTAATTTTATATTGATCTCCATGTGATTCTTGAAATTCATTCCTTGGCCTAGCTGTGAAAACAGGTTAATTAAGTATAAGAAATAATTCAAAGTTAAACTAAATATCAAAATAAATAGATGGAGGGCTCATGGCCTTCACATTACTTAGCATTATAAAATTCATTGTAGGCTCGTAGTTCGAGAATTGACAACATACTTTTGTTGTTTAATTTGTTTAACTTAATCAAAGTAATTGACCAATTTAAGGGAATGTATGCAAGAATGTTTTGGATTCATTTGTTGTACTTAATTGAATTAGTACGTACGACATGACATAAACTTCAAAAAGAAAATAGATTAATTTAGTCATAAACTTCACAAACTTTTTTTGTATAAATAAGTACGAGCTTGTTGTACCTCTTCCATGTGGCTAAGCTACCAATCCTTTGGCTTGCATGTGATGTGACCGTCAAAAAGTAGGATAAAAAAAATGAATAGTTTCCTTAATCTTTGTATGAGTTCTTGCTTGCATAATTTTTTTTTATACACAATCAGCGGGTAATTTTTTCACATTAGCATATTTAAATTAATAGTACATAACATAAATTTAAATTTGAAATTGAAACTTAAAATTCAAATTATGCACATATGACAAACGTTTTAGCCGCTGATGCAAAAAATCAGTATACTGTCAATGCATAAAAAGTTAATTTTTATTATTTCGATTCCTTATGTATTTGTTGAGACACTATTATAGTTTCTTGGATCTCAATTCTCCTAAGGCCACAATATCAACTCTAATATAAGTATTTTATCACTTGTGTTTGATTTCAATATGTTATAGCAAAGAGATTTGCAAATGACTATTCATGGTAGATACCAAAGGCAAAGTTTGCAGGTGAGGTTACTCTTGATTTTTTTTTTTTCAAGCTAAATAGTTGGTACAATTGATTACTAGAAGGCTTAGTTAGTACTATAACATGGACGTTAGTTAGTACTATCTGGTGAGAGGTCATCGTAAATAATCAGAAACCTAATGATTCACTCAAAATTACGTGCGGAAAAGGAATTTCTGAGGAAGGTGATAAAAATAGCTAAAAGGGAATGATTGTGTGAAAGAAATTAGAAAGATAGACAAAATTACCTAAAAATAGATATTTAGACTGTTGAATGAAATTGCTTTCCAAAAAATTCCGCAGCTCTATGATACTCTGTTGCTGATGTATAGGAAAATCTTGGGTTATGGAGATAGAGTAGAAGAAGCACAATATAAGCTTTTATTTAGAAGATGGATTAATGGGATACTATTCGTTGGATCATACAACTATAGGTAGTAACATTTAGTGACATCACTAGATTGCCATAACTAGGCATTTTGGACCACACGACATACAAAACTACTGTGATTTCTAAGCTTAGAGTATTAAATTACTGTAACACTTTTTTTTAAGATGTGATATATGTGAGATAAAAATATAATTAAAAATATATAAGAGAAATATTTACGAAAAATGAAAAGAATTTTCTCCACAAAATGGCAATCCGAACAAGGCCCTAGATTGTCAAAATAAAATATCAATAGAGGTAGATTCATTAGTGTTGAGTCTTATAATTAAGGTAATTTTACAAACCTCCTCTGATCTTTGAGACAATTCAACTTGGCGCCTCTGAGCATTACTATTAAACCTGGCCCAAGCATCAACCTAGCAAGATCACTGGTTCAATAGGTTACTGATCACCAATGGTTTACCGGTTGAACCGGTGGTTATATAATGTAATAAAACAATAGACTTGAATTAATAAAAGAAATATAATTATCGAATTGGTGATTGAACTGATTTTTATTTTTTTTCCTTTTGTTAGTTTAGTAAACACGTTCCTTCCTTGTATAGTCCAGTTACTAACCCATCCTGACGAAGTAGTAGTTGGTTTATGGCCAGACCGGTTGAACCGTCAGATTGGTACCGGTTTCAATAACTATGCTGATGAAGTTCGACTGTTCTAGTATTAAGATGACATCTCCTATTTTGAGTTTCAATACAACAAACTCAACTCATCAACATAGATGTTCATGTAAAATCTAAAATGCATTACTTTTCCAAATTGCCCTTACATAAGTCATTAAATTTTCATATAACACATTACAATAAAAACAAAAAGACTCGGAGATGCAGAAAAAAAGAGAAATATTTATCTTGAGAAAAAACTCATAGCAAGTTGCAATGACTTTTGATAAGGCAATTTGCACGTTAAAAAGCTTTTTAAAATTTTGTTTTAACAAGGGAATGGTGGGATTTAAGGAGCGAAAAAAGAGAAGAGGGATTAGAAATCAAGACCTTTAAGTTTTGGGACTCTAACCTTAGCTATTAGAACAAGGGAAGAATTAAACATATGAATCTTTGATATTTAGAAATACCTAATAAAAGTACCAAAGACATTCATTTCAAAATGATGCAATATTCTTACCTATTTTAGAGGCTTTGAAGTGTAACATCAAGCACTTCTTTGATTTTAATTTTGTTATCTGAATTTCTTGTGGGTCTATATATTTCCAAGCATTAAGATTTATCAAATATCAAAGGTGCAAAGTAAATTTGTCATAGACCTTATGAAACATATAAATTTGTCATAGACCTCATGAAACATTTGTGAAATCTATTTCTATATACCTATTCATGAGTTTATATCTTCTAGAAGGTTTCTAATCCTTGACATGTATCATTTTCTAAGATTATTGCATTTATTTTTTTCGTTAATAAATTTTTGATGATCCAATGATTATGTATTGGTTAAAGTTCAAAACATAGCACGGGCATAAGTGTAAATGTCTAAATACTTATATAGCATGGAACATATATTTAAATGTCTAAATTCCTACTTTATTCTGAAATTTAAATTACTTCTAATCATTTATAATTCCTGTACATAACACGTCAAATAAAAGCCAGTTTCGTTATGGATTAACTTTTTATATACCGACAGTGTAGTAATTTTTTAACACTAACTGCTATAAATATATGCCACATATGCATAATTTGAATTCTAAAATTAAATTCATATTATGTAATACAATTTAAACCTGTTAATATATATAAAAAAAAGTGTACACTAACAATGTATAAAAACTGACTCTTAGTTATCCCTGAAATGCAACTGAAGATTTCTTGTGCATGGTATCAAACTTTTCTGGTGACTCCCACCTTCATTTTTTTTTCTTAAATACTTGGGGCATGTGAAAGGCCATATAATAAAAGCCAAAACAGAAACAAGTAAAACACATTGGAGAATGAGCTTTCAATTTCTTCAAGTCCTCCGCCCCTTCTGATCTTTTTTTTTTTTGTCAGCAATGATATACTCGTATAACCTACTCTATCCTAATCTAGGAGGAAGGGGGAGTCTAAGGAGGCTGTGATAAGGGGTTAGTGGATATACAAATCCAACTAGATCAAGAGAGTGTTATGACATAATTCTTAAAGTTTTTTCGCTGTAGATAAGATTTTAATCCTCACCTACAGTCCAAAGAGAGACTTAAATCCCTCCCTGATGACCACTGAGCCATTGGCCAGTGGTCTCTGCTCCCTCTGATCAGAGTCCAAAGGTCTGTACTTTCGTACAAAGATCAAAAAATAATACATTTCTCTGGACCCCTTTCCACGCTTATTCCGTCTCAGTTGGAGAAGTTAGAAAAGTCGTAGCAATTGGGCGGTTTGGCGTGAAGTGATGGTGAAACGTTTTGTTTTCTTTGGACCATTTGTACAATATGATGTTAACGTGTCCACGACTAATACAAGCCAACAGTCATTTGATCTCTTGATCATCTCAAAACTTTTAGTCTTGATTCAAAACTTCAAGTCTTGATTGTGAATGGGAAATAAAAGATTCAAATCTTGCATTCTATCAGTCACTATTTGTGATGCTTCCATCCATCTGTTAGGCTCTCCTTCTCTAGAATAAGATATAGAAATATTATTTTTAAGAATATATATGACACAGCTTTTAATTCAATTTTATACAATTGTGTCTAGATAAAAAAAACGTGGACAAGTCCACTGTTTGGACAAGAAGAAAACTCATCAGTTTCTCTGCAAAGGAGGCGTCTATTCCAACGTGTGCTGTCTTGATAGGTTTGCTGGCATTTGATCTTTTCTACCTAGAAAATTTAAGAGGAACTTCACTTTCCTTGAAACTTCTTTTGGATTTGGATGACAGTTATATTAATTGTATGAGGGGACAGAAAAAATTGTCTGCTGACACTTTCTCCTTTGGTGACTTGGGCATGGGATAAGGGCGTCTCTTTTTTGGACTTCCGGGAAATGAGATGTGAAATGAACTCTTTGGAAATACGCCTAACAGTGACCATTTGGAAAATGTGGCCGTTCAAATAGGCCGAACGGCCACATTTTCCCACGGGGAAAGGAGGCGGTGGTAGTTTTAAAAGTAAAACAAGACTGTAAACACCTTGGGATGGAGAAAATTGGTGAGAAAAGGGCACTTTTCCCTGGCTCGTGGGTCTTGAGAAGTACTCCGTCCCTCCCATTTTAATAGTTTTAATTTTTTTCACATAATTTAAAAAAAAAAATTAACTTTGTTAAAATAATAAATTTAAATTACTATTTTTTTAAATTATTCTTATATTAAATAGAGTACAACTTTATATTAATTATTTATGAAAACTTGAATTGATGATCAAGAAAGAATCAATCCTCATTTTACATTGTTTTACATTTTCTCTTGAAAGAATAACAAAGCTGGCTTTTCATACTCCCTCCGTTCTACTTTGATAGTCCTGCTTTCCTTTTTCGTCTGTCCCAAATTGTAGTCCACTTTTCAATTGAAAAATGTAATTATATTTTAATTTTCCTAAAATACCCTTATTTAATGTAAGTTGTCATTACTATAAACCTACCTCATTTAATGAGAGTTGATTCTTTTTTTACCATCAATTCAAGTTCCCATAAAGTTGTACTCTAATTAATGTGAGGGTATTTTAGAAAAATAGTTATCTAAATTGATTGTTCTAACAAAGTTAACTACTTTGTCTTAAACTATGTGAAAAAAAAACCAGAACTATTAAAGTGGGACGGATGGAGTATATCAATATGTTTTGGAAAATTTAAATATATTAAATGAGATTAACAGTCTATATTAAATAAAATATTCCCTCCGTCTCACTTTGATAGTCCTGGATTTTTTTTCATACAGTTTAAGAAAAAGTAGTTAATTTTGTTGGAACAACAATTTAGGTAGCTATTTTCCTAAAACACCCTCACATTAATTAGAATACAACTTTATGGGAACTTGAATTGATGGTAAAAAAAGATTCAACTCTCATTAAATGGGGTAGGTTTATAGTAACAACAACTTACATTGAAAAAGAGTATTTTAGAAAAATTAAAATACAACTACATTCTTCAATTGGAAAGTGGACTACAATTTGGGATAGACGAAAAAGGAAACAGGACTATCAAAGTGGGACGGAGGAAGTAGTTTATACTAATAACAACCTATATTGAATAAGGGTCTTTTAGAAAAATTAAAAAATAACTACATTCTTCAATTGGAAAGTGGACTACAATTTGGGACAGACGAAAAAGGAAAACTGGACTATCAAAGTGGGATGGAGGGAGTAGAAAAGAACAGAAATGCAAGAAATCAGATCCTTTCGGCACCAAATTTTGACAAAGGCAAAGTGAACTTTAGTGATGAAAAGTTGCTAGCTACACATATGTTTGATAAGTTTAAATTAACAGGTAATTAACTTCTAGAAATAATTAATGCTATTGTATAGTGTTTCCTCTATTTTCTATCCTAAGCTCTTGAGCAGATGCACAATTTTTTAACTTTGTTTTTCACATTTTCTTTTATGCATATGAAAAACATTAATGGGAGTGAATTAATGACCATTATGTATCAAATCAAAGTAATAGCATAATTCTTAGAGCTACTAATTTATATTGTCACAAATATTAAGATAAATGCTGTAACAATCTCTGTAGGTGCGGTTGAAATCCCCATTCTCCCTCCACACTTTCTAAATTTTATCCTCTCCTTGCTAAAGGAAAATTTTAAGTAATACAAAAAAAAAATCTCTGCAGATGTACATGCTTTGTTGTACAAAATCACAAAAATCAAAAGATGCCCTTCTATATTCAAAAAGGTGGATACTGCAAATCTCATATGCTCGTGATCTAGTTCGATTGCGATACTGCTTATCCTGTGGGTGAAGTGTTGGCTGACTACATGCATGAACATGCACAAGCAAATTTTGGCATGCAGCACGAGTTGAAGGACCAAATTCAATTGAAATAAAGGTTGGAAGTTCATTTGGCCGACCTTAGAGTGTAAAAAATTGTAAGGACTACAGACAACGTCAAACAAATGCCAGTCCACCCTATCACCACTTGTTGTTTTGGTGTTTAACTGGTATTCATTCTATCAATTGGAATCCAACTTGCCAAGTTGGTAAAATTTGAACAGATACTATTGTAGGAAAGGACTTCGACCAAGAAGTCAAGTTGCCATTGTAGGAATAGGAAATGTACCTTCCAATGAGCTTTGGAGAGATTGAATGGCTTTTCTGATCGATGAACTAATTCCCACTTAAAGAAATCGTGAGATCAATAATGTGTTAACAAGGTTATTTTGGTTCTCCATCAACATTGAAAACTGAACTAGCTAAGAATCACAATCCCATGGTTATGTAGTTTTCAGACTAACAGATCGAAGTGATGGGAGACATGAAGTGACAGAATTTGAAGCCTTAGAAAAACAGAATCGAAATATTTAAAGTGAAGACAAACACAAAAGCATGCACAGGTTGTAGTTCCACAAATTGAGGGATACTTGAAATCAAAGCCTAATCTTCAGTGTCATCGCGTTGATTCGCAAGCAAATGAGATCTTGAATTGAAGCAGTTAAGTCTAATTATGCTAGAATAAATTTTCCAACATTGATATTGGATACACTAGCAATTCTAGATGCATGCTATTATATTTAAAACTTAAAGTTTGAATTCAAAATTTATACATTTATCATGCATTCAGATCTGCTGATATATACACTGTTAATATAGAAAAAGATTAATTCATTATGTTAAGATTTGATATGTCCATGTGTAAACACACTGTTAGTATATATATATGGTTGAATCTCAATACATGACAAATGTGCTGAAATTGAATTTGAATCATAAATTTTGCATGTGTGACATACATCTAAACTAACTAGTTTATACACGGTCCACGGTCACGTAGGAAAGGTTTATGCATAAGTTAATGCTGTCCCTCTAAAATTGCTTCAATGGCTAAATTAATCTTGAATATTAGCTAAAAAAAAATTAAGGGAGTTCTACAGTCCCTTTATGGTACTGTACTGATGAGATTAAGTTCACCGTCGGTCATAGAATAAGAGTTATCAACTCTTGAATTATTTCAAAAGTTTAAATTACTAAATGATATGAAAAGATGTGAATGGATTAAAATCATGGGTGCCGTACTGCAAAAGGGACCGTAGCATTATACAAAAAATTAATCTTTTGTATCACTGGAAGCGTAAATTCCTCTTTTAGTTCCACAGCCACTAGAAGTATACCTGGCAATTGGGCGGGTTGGGCGGATTTTGGCGCGGGTTAATGTTGGGTTTTCATTTAAATGGGTTACACCCAACCCGCCCAACTTTATAGTGGGTTAATTTTGGGTTGGGTCATATTGGGTCATCTCAAACCCATGACCCAAATATGACCCAATATATTAATTAATAGATTTTGATACATAAACTCTCTCAAATACATTTTTACATACAAAAAAAAAAAAATTCACACACATAAACACATTTTCACATAGATACACATAATTTTACACACTAAAACACTCATAGACACAAAAATATACTCACTTCTTAAGCTATTTTGAAATATGTTATTTTTACACATACAAACACATTACAATACACACTAATATACTTTCACAAATACACACACATACTAACTATTTAAACTACTTGGATGAACTCTCTATTTTTTATACAAGTAAGGATTTTCAAACTGGGTATAGCCTTGGTCCAAACTAAGAGATATTTTAAAACTCAAATTCTTATTTATTATTGCATGGGACACATGTCAATCAACTAAATAATGTAACGAGTGTAACGGAAAAAATTATAACAAAGAATCTCTTGTCAAATAATTAGCTTTCAATAAACCATATCTTTATAATTTCAACATTTAGCATAAAAATCTTTAGTGAAAGGATTAACAAAAATTTGGCTATTACTTCAATATTTAATCGCTCCATAAACGAATTTTTACAACACTTGTCTCAGAAATGTTTATTGATATATATTTGCCATAGGGACGACTCTCGGTCAACTAGTCATAGGCTGATGATTCTTGCTCTACAATAGCAGAGGTCAAATTACGTTTAAATGATAATTGCTAACCCCCTTACTAAACCATCAAAAAGTCCAACCAAAATACAGGGAACTTACTCCAAAAATTAACACTTTTTTTTTTTGCCCCGGGGTTTTTTTGGGGGGGGGGGGAGGTGGTGGTGGTAACACTTTTGTACACAAGAATGTCTTTTTTCATGTGTCAACAGGATGTGTTATACTTGCATAAAAAACATACAAAGAGGGAAAAGTTGGGTAATGGGTGCCCAACACAAATACCCAAACCGCCCAAAATATATATGGGTTTTTATTACCCAACCCAAAATTTACCCAATACCCAACTTACCCAACCCAACCTCTTAAATTAGTGGGTGGGTTGGGTGGGTTGTTGGGTTTTGGGTATAATTGCCAGCTCTAACTAGAAGTGAAAAGGACAACAAGTTCGATATGAGGCCCATGAACACTTTCTATAAGCGTCCTAGGCCCACAAGGCTATGGATCGGCAAGTTGGACGCCGCAACTTGCAATTTTGCAACTTGATGGATACTGGTTACAACCTTTTTTTTTTTTTTTTTTTTTTTTTTCCTTTTTTCAGGTGGAAGATATCGTTTGTAGCTTGTAGGCTAATTTGCCAACAAATTATTTTACTCGTCATCTACCGTAATTTCCTCACTATTACCCATAGTTGTCAAAATCGCGATCCGGATCGTAGGATCGTACGATACTACGATCCGGATAACCAAAATCGTTCCGGATCGTATTCAGAGTCGCAAATCATATTAATCTCTGTAGGATCGCATAGAATCGTAGCAGGATCGTAGGATCGGTAGGATCGTATGATCCTACAATTTTTTTGTAAATTTGTGAAATACGAAGCTCCATTTTGCAAGTAAATGAAAATATTTGTGGTATATTTAATTTGTAATTTATCAAAGAATTGCAACCTTTAATTGCAATTAGGAGCTTTTGGTAGGATATTACGATTCTACGATCCGATCCTACGATCCGATCCTGTGAAACTAAAATCGATCCTACGTAGGATCCCGATTTTACAAACCTTGCTATTACCACATCATGAGGAGGATAGTATGAGGATTTTATTGGAGCCAAGCGCTGATGCAAGAGAGATACGATTCTTGATTTCTTGATATAGGTCAATTTCATTAATCTTCATTTCTAGTACTGCAATAATTAGGAATGATTTTATAAACCTCCTCTAAAATTTCAGACATTTGAACTTGGCACTTATGAGGTTTCTAATATTACACTAGCCTCCCCTCTTGATTTTCAATGTAACAAACTTGAATCATTTACATATATACGTTAGTGTAAAATCTAAAATGTGTTATTTTTCCAATTTGCCCTCACATAACTCATTAAAAATCAATATAACAAATTTCAAACAAAAAATGATTTGAAATGCTGAAAAAAGAGGAGAGAAGATTGTCTTGAGAAATTACTGATTTTTTATTGCAAAGAGTTTAGATGAGGGTCATTATTTAGAGGGTTACAATTTTGAATCTTGTGTCTTGAAATACTTAATAAAAATACCACATTTTACATGGACAAAGACATTACAATATTTTTTACATGCTATGAAGTCTGATCTGAGGTTCCGGAATATGATTGTGTGACTTGGCACATTATTGGCAATGAAGATTAATTTTTCTCCTTTTTTCTTTAACAATATAAAGTTGTTTTCTAATTTTAAACTCGCTATTTCAACTTCTTGTTGGCCTAAATATTTTCAAGCATCAATAATTATATATAATTTTCTCAATGGCTTGCTTATAACTTGTCTAGCTTCCTGTAACCTAATCAACCTTCTAGATCCATTTTGCAACCAAATGACCATATTCTTCTTCTTCATTTTCAAGTAAAATTTTAGTGATTTTTGTTATGAAAAATTTGTAACGAGCCATGCAACGATATTCGGGATGAAAAAGTTTTTCACATTTTATATGGTTCTTTTGTGTATATAGGTGGGCAGAATTTGTTGCATCAAAACTCAAATAAGAGAGGTAAGTGTAACGTTCAAAATCCCGAAAGTGCCAAGTGAAATTCTTAGAACCTTGAACATTTCTGAAATTATCCCTAGAATGTGGCTCAGCATTTTTCAAATTCTTAGAGAAAACCCTTTGTGTTTCATTATATCCTCTGTCTAAATCAATTGAGAATTGCGTGTTCATCTTATCCTATTCACAACAAAAGCCAAAACAAAAACAACTGTTAAATTTGTGCAAGTCATCCGTCCTCTCAGATCAATAATCCAAATGCCTGTCGCTCTGGACAAAAATTAACCAATAATACATCACTCAATCTGGACCATTTTGGACGCTTTTTCCGTGGAGAAGCATTTGGGCAGTCTGGCGTGAAGTGATGGTGAAGTGTTGTTTTTGTTTGGGCTATTTGCATAATTTGATGTTAACATGTCTCCACTATTATAACAAATACTTGAACAGAAACCAACAGATCTTGATTGGAAAAAAACAAAGGGGTCTTTAAAATTTTTGGCTATGTGCGTAAACTGGAGAGTTTTTGATTCAATTTTTTGCAATCTTGTCTAGAAAAAATATGAACAAGTCCACTGTTTTTCACAAATGAAAACTCTCCAAAGAGGCGTTTATTCCAATGTGTGGTGTTTTGATAGTATTTTGACTGGCATTCGATCTTTTCTCCATGGACAACAGGGACTTCACTTGAAACTTCTTTTCTTTTTGAAACTTCTTTTCTTTTGAATTTAAGTTATGATTAATCTTCTATATACTGACAGTGGATACACTATTATTATTGGATACATAATACATAGTCTGAATTTGAAATTAAAGCCTAAATTTTACATATATACCATGTATTCAATCGTAATAGTATATACATTATCAATGTGTGTTTATATATTTATATATTTAGAAATCTCTCAGTCGTTACTTTACGTCTTTTTAGAATTTTAAAGAATCATGAAAGTATCCAAAAATTTGACAGTGGGAATACCTAAAACTCTCTCATTCAATCATTCTTTTGTATCATTCGAGATATGAATAAGGAGATGAAATGACATAGACTCGGAAAATTAGTAGCTAACATAACTTTCAAAGTCATAGCGTCTGGAACATTTCTTATTTTCCTATTCTGAGAGCTACTAATCATAACTGTTGTAATTACCTCTGCGGATGTATCTGGTGCTTTGTAGTGAATCACAAAATCAAAGAATGCACTTCTATATTCTATAAAGCTGGATAGTGCATATACCATATCTTCATCATCAAGTTCAATTGTTATGCTGCTTATCCTGCGGTTGAAGTGTTGCCTGAGAAAATGCATGAACGAGCACAAGCAAATTTAGGGCACATTTAATCAATCCTAATAATGTAAAAGTTTCTATACTATTATGTGGCAACTTTTGGGTTCAAGTTTGAGGCAATTTCCTTATTTAGTAGTTTGAATCTAATTTTTTTTTCTCTATCAGAGGAGAGGTGAAATTTAAGAAATGAAGAGAGAAACAGGTGATTTGAGCCTGAAAACTTTAATTTATAGGGTTTCAACCTTAGCTATCAGATCAAAACCTTTTCGACTTGTAGATTGAGCCTAATGTTAGGCAATCTACTCTCATTTATTGGGTAATGTTGATCACATGTAGGGTGTTTAATTATTGTCTCTAATTGAAAAGAATAAAAGTTTGGCCGACCCTGGAGTGTACAAAATCATAAGGACCACAGGCAACGTCAAACAGAAGCCAATCCACCCTGCCACCACTAACAAGTTTATGCATTTGGCAGGGTGGATTGGCAGACAAGTTTAGGTTTTATATTGATTGAAATCCTGCTTGCCCAGCTGGTAAAATTTTGAACAGGTACCAGTAAAAAGACTTACTACCAAGAAGTCAAGTTTCTGTCGTTGGAAAAAGCCAATATGTGGCTTTTTAATATGATTAGATAATCATATAGATGAATTCAAAGCGATTCAAAGACTTTTTTGAGCTATATATGAATTCATTCCCACTTGAGGAAATCATGAGATCAATGATTAAACAAGGTTCTCTATTTTTGGTTCTCTGTTATAGTAGTAGTATCGAAAATAAATTGAACTAGCTAGAATTAGAATCCCAATGCAGTGCATTTTCTCAGACCAACTGATGGAAGTGATGGGTAGTTATGATTCAAAGTGTTATGATTCTTGTAGTTTGTAGAGAAGATTATGTACTGGACTTGTGTCAAAAAGACTAAAGCACTAGTTAGCATAACGTGTCCCTAAACCCTAAACCCTAAACTCTAATCGTGTTAATATTGCTCCTCTTAAAATCTTGAGAAATGGTAATCCCTTGAAACGCAATATCCTCCTTAATTTCACAGGCAGAAGAAAATAAAAAAAATAAAAGAACAAACAACACAGTTGAACAAAATGTTACTCTTTTCTTGTATTTTGAAGTTAAATCTTAACACACTTATTATCGTTAAAAGACGACATCAGGCCATTCTAAATTCATGCCTGTTTAGATAGTTGAGTTATTTCAAATAATATTTCGCTTGTATTATAAACACGTTTTTCAACTCACCTTTTTATTTTATATACATTACATCACAAAAAGTGTTACAGTAATTATTTATTCCAAATAATATTTCAAATAAATCATCATCATCATCAAAGGCATGGATTTAAAATTGAAGGGTTTGGATTGAATCCCCTTTATTCCAAATATTGCTTTAATTGGATTTCAAATTATGATGCAGGCCCGCATTCATCTTTTAACTTGGGCTCAAGTATGGTTTTAGACCGCCAACCATATTGATGCTGCAACTTGCAAATTGATGAATATAAGTTTTAAACTGTGAACCTTTTTTTTTTTTACCATTGAACTCGTTTGCTTGTCATCTTCGTGAATAGAATTTTCAAATTCGTAATAGTTGTCTTGTGCCTATTAATCAGATTTCAAGTATCATTGCTGCCCAGAGGAGTATAGAAATAAATAAGAATAAATAAGCTCATCAAAACTATTAGATCCGGGCCTAAAGAAAAGGAGCAGATCACCACAAATATGAAATTTTGGATTTTTTTTGTTTATTTACCTAGTGCGTACTCTCGGGTAGTGGTTGTAGATTTTCTTATCAACAAAAAAAAAAAAAATGGAAATGATGATTTTTTTAGAATATTACCTATTAAATCAATCAATTATTAAAATTTAATCTCCTTAATAAAACCATCACCGTACTATATGATAACTTTAATTAAATTGAGTTCTGACTCTGTCTAAATAATTAAATTAACATTGATTATCAAATTTGAGACACTATCATCCTTCAAAAAGTTTCCTATTGATTAACATCATATACATCCTCTACTCAATTAATTAAAAAAAAGCCGGAATAATAGGAAAGAAAACTCTTGATATGTTGGGGGGGGGGGACGTTTGTTGGTAAAATGGAAAAAATTATAACTAAGAGGTATCAAATTTAAAACCTTTAACTTGCGAAAAAAAAAAAAAACAGAGAGGTATAAAAAAAACTCCTGATGTATTAACAAAATGCACCACAAAAAATAATGAAGCCCAACTAACCAGCCCAATAACTAAGAGGTTAAGCCCAATGAATGAGACACTCTCCAAACTTCCAATCACCGCCATAGGAGCTGCAGCTTCGCTTCATTCAGGCTAGGTGGAAGTAAAACAAAAACCCTAAAATATCGAATTAGGGTTTTACTTGTCGAATTCGATTGAAGCCAGCAATTAAGTAAGGCACGAGCTAACAAATTAGGGTTTCATCCAATATTTTTTATTCTTAATTAGCAATTAAAGATGTCGTCTCTGAGGAATGCGCTTCCGCGGAGAGCTCACAAAGAACGGGCCCAGCCGTAAGTACTTTCAATCCTATTTCGGTGCTAATTTTTTCGTTCTTTTTTTTTGGGATTTTCTTATGATTGTGTAATTTGCGGAGTAATGTTTATGAATATGTTGCAGGGAAGCTAGGAAAAAATTTGGGCTTCTTGAAAAGCACAAGGATTATGTTGTTCGAGCCAAGGCTTACCATAAAAAGGAGCAAGCTTTACAGGTATACAACTTCAGATTGTATGGAATCTGGTTTGCAATTTGTGGCTTTACCATTTGAGTTGTCAAATTGTGGAAGAATTTGCCTACATGATTCAGTTAAAGGTGTACAAGAACAGTGTCCTTGTGTACCATTTTACAGGATTTGGACGTTGGTCCTAAATCTTAGGTGTATGGAAGCTGCATATGTAGACTCCAACAGCCATTCTATATATATATATATATATATATATATGTTTATTACACAAATTTGACATTTTAAACGTGGGTGAAATGGAATTGTGTGTTTGGTTATTGCTGATTGAGCATTGGACGATTGAGTGACTTTGTAGCTTTATGATCTGAGGTGGTTTTGTTTTTCTTTTCTTTTCCTTTCTGGAATAACAGAAACTCAAAGAAAAAGCAGCATTTAGGAACCCAGATGAATTCTACTTTAAGATGGTCAAAACAAGAACTGTTGGTGGAGTTCATAGGACTGAGTAAGTGATGCATTGACTCCACTGATTGTACATTTATTATCATTAGTACAATTTTTTTTGGGGATTCTTTGTGTGTGACAAAATTTGACTTGTAAATGGCTTTTGAAGGAGCGAGGCTAATAAGTATACTCTTGAGGAGCTTCTGTTGATGAAAACCCAAGATATGGGCTACATTATGCAGAAAATTCAGAGTGAGAAAAAGGTTTCGTATTTTAATGGTGAAATTTTATTTGTTCATAGTGCTCTTGTGCTTATGCATTGCATGTATTGAAAAAGTTGAATTTTTGGTGCAGAAAATTGAAAAACACGCCGCAATATTACATTCGCTGGATAATCGGTCATCAAAGGGTCATGTGTACTATGCTGAAGATAGGTTAGCAATTGCTCTTCTATCTATGCTTCTCCGGCTAGTGCTGTAGGTGATTTTAATGCAATTTACATGAATGTGTAAAAGAAAATGTATATGCAAGTAAACTTTCTTTAAAACATGAATTCCAATGTCTTGGGGCTTTCTTTCTTTGACAGGGAAGAGGCAAATGAGTTGCAGTTGAAAAAGTCTGCACATACACAAGTGTCTATTGATGAGAATTTGCCCGATCATGTGAAGCGGTAAAATATTTTATCAAGCTGATTTCTTCAGATTATTATTTCTGCCTGCAGTTCATCTGCTTTTTGTAAATATTATAATTCAATTGGATTTGCTTCCTTCTAGAACAACAAATTGAGTGTCTTCTTGCGAGGCTAAACTTTGCTTAGAATAAACTTTTGATCTCTTAGTGTGAAAAATTTATAAATAAGCCCCTAAATTGAATTATTTATTTAAGCCCTTTGCTAAATTAGGTGCGAGTTGCGTCAGTGACGTTGACTACCGATAATCTGATAGAGTTTAAAGTAGTGAGCTAGTTGGGAAAATGAGTTATTTTTTCGTTTAATAAAGAGAATTTAAAGGCGCGTTGGACATGAGCTGCCACATTGCCATGGATTTGATCACGCGCTTTTTTCATATTAGAGGTAGAGTATTAACTTATCAAAAGTAGTTTTCCTGAAAAAATAATTGGGTAAATTTGCTGGGTGGGAGTAAAGAAAACAGAAAAGGCCTACCTGTTGTTGGGAAGGAGATGCATGAAGTCTAAAAGAGTGAAAGCCTGGAAGATAGCTTCTCCAACTGAGACATTTACACAACGGAAATTGGCTTCTTCCTCAACAATGCCTTCCCTGTGCAATAGTCGGTCTAAGAGCCTTTCTATTGTGTTAGTCATCTCATTCTGATCTTTGGTGCAGTATAAATAGTCAGTTTTAGAGATTTTTAAGTTATACATGGGCTTTGAGTCTCACTGTTGATGACTGGTTGCTCATTAAGCATCATGTATTGGGCCATTGAGTTGGTTGAGATATTGTTGCTTTGTTTGTTAAATTTTGGACTTTTTTACTGGGATTGAAGGCAGGAAGTACTGCAATTTCTCGTTTCTAGAATCATTGTCTTTGCTGCCACTCCATCTTTAAATATTTCAATTGGGGGAGTTCGCTGCTTGGTCTATTATATGAATTGCTTTATCTTCTAGCTCAATCTGTATTTCAAGAAGTTAGTCCATGATTGTGTTTTCTCTGATAATTTCTCCCTATTGACATTCTTGGTATGCAGGAAGACAGCTGCTTCTTATCGGGAATTGGAGGCAAGAAAAAGCAGAGTTAATGATTTAGAGAAATTGTACATGGACATGGCCTTGAAAAAGGAATTACAGGTATGGTCTTATAACCTTGCATTTGGTTCCTCTTACTGTTTTTGTCCTTTTCTGCTTTATTGTGAGACCAATCCTAATGTTTGAGCAGAAAAAGGGTAGGAAGCGGAAACTTCGTGAAGATGAGATAGTCTGTCCAACCAGCAAACCAGTGTACAAGTGGCGTGCTGAAAGAAAACGCTGAAGAGGCCAAGCTTGTATATCTCATGAAATTAGGACTGATGATGATGACCCTGTCAAAGAGCTGTTTAGCCAGGCTGTACAAATCATTCTGGATGTGAGTACTTCTGACAGACCTGCAGTTTTGCGAGATGTTGTTCATTATTGCAGTTTGCAATTCTGTTCTTTCCAGCTGCTGCTTAGACATGCAAATGCTTACATAAGGTTAATGAATGAGTGAGGATATTTGGCTGCTTGATTGGATGTTTAAAGGTGGTGTAGAAATCATCCAGCTTTTCAGGATCTTTTGTGTATTATCAATTGGTCTTTTAAGAGCATACTTTGTTCTGTGCTGTATCAAAAAATTGCTACTGATAAAGCTCCACCATATCTATGCTCAATGACCTGAGTCTTTAAAAACTTGTTAATGTTTGGTATTCGGTCCTTTTTTTTTTGGTCTTTTGTCTTTTTATCTTCTATTAGGATTTATATGTTCGGGATTATAGCGCTCAGACAAAAAGCCTAGTTGAAGAGGATTAGAATTAACTCCTCCGTAACAGTTTTACAGACTGCCGAAAAAATATTGCACTGGCAAATGTTTTGGCCATTGGAGTTGTCCTCAACAATTTTATTTGGCCATTGGAGTTGTCCTCAACAATTTTTGGAAAGTCTGGGGCTGTGTCTGCTGGGTTTAACATGGGTAATTTTGAATTGCCAAGTTGTCTTGCCATTATTGTCGTTCTTGTTATATTGAGTAAATGTGTTATGCTAATTATTAGAAGCTCAAAAGTTCTTTGCAACTATATTTCCACGTATTGTAGTAAGCTGCTTGAGGGGCTTATACGTGAATTTAGAAATTGGCAAGTGCTTCCTCCGTCCATTGTCCTTTAGTAAACATACCCATTCTTGAGGAAAAAGTGTCATAAACCAAAATTAAATAATCTAAGTTTTTTCTTCATTCATCTTAGTGCTTCTTGAGTAGAATCAGTCAAGGGCTTGTTCTCAATTGATTATTTTACCTGATTATAGATTCTGATTTTGAATAATCAATTTTTATGATGTTCTCAATTGCTTTTGTATTCTGTTGCTGATTTTGATTATTGTCCACAATCAGTTTCTATAATTAGATTTTATAAAATCTAAAGCTATCAAGAACAAGACCAAAAAGGAAAAGGACACTTTTGGTGGATATGACAAGCCAAACCTGCTCAGCAACCATCCGTGATGGACCATAAATCCACTGATAAGAATGATATGCCTGTTTTCTGCGAGACGAACAAGCCTGCCAACATGACCGTTACTTTCAATCGAATTTAGAGCAGCAGATTAATTAGTCTTTGATATTACAAAGTCGGATAAACCTAAATGTGTGCGAGAAGTCGCACATATCTAAGTATACCCTTGATTATCATGGTAAAAACAAACTCTGCTGGTTCCAAAATCATGGTATGCACAAAGTGGTATATCTGACACTGAAGTGAGGCTTCTCTTAGTTTGTTATCAATTTGGCAGCAACATCCTCTGCAATAGCCATGCTTGCAGTAAGTCCAGGAGACTCAATACCAAACAAGTTTACCAGACCAGTGATGCCATGAATGTCCTCCCCCTGCAAAAGTGCTTGTTCAAACAAATTTAAGTACGAAAAAGAACTTAAAATTTGGAGACAATACAGTGTTACATGGCTAACAATCTTGCAGATAACAAAAGAGTTACGTTACACTAACTTTTTTGCAGTAAATAGAATGAAATTTAGGAGAATGAGATTTTTCTTGTTTTCTTTTGCTCCAGATTGTGACAACTTTGTAATGAACAAAACTCAGGCACTATGCAGACAAATAGGAATCCCCAGCACACGAATCCCAAAGTTCATGCCAATTGGGATCACCAAAGGTCTTAGTCTTTTTCAGTTGACCAACCAAGCAACATGTTTCTATAACATCTAATCCGATACAGGAGGGTTCAGTAGACAATATAAAGTAGAGCTAGACACACAAAGCAACAAGTATGAAATTACCTGTACTAAAAAATCAGCAGGGACCTGTTTGGGACCAGAAACTTTAGGTCGGATACCAGAATAACCTGGCTCCAGAGATCCATCCTTGAGGTTTGGGTAGTATTTTCTTATTTCTGGGTAGAACTGCTTTGACCGATCTTTACAAACAGAGTAATCAAACCTGCAAAACATGTATATAATGACCAAACATGGTAACTAAGATCCTTATTGACAAGCAGCAACTTGAACAATTAAAATCGCACTAGAAATTCCTATATTTGACCACTAAAAAAGTGCTTTGGCTCGTGTTGTATTGACTTATGACATTCTTAAAACTCTAAATTGAAAAGGCTGAATCAGTATGTCAGCGGTACAAATAAAAGGCACTGCTAGTTTCTTTGTTAAATGGACAATTTCCAGTGTAAGATCCTACTTAAGGATTTATAAATTTTAGAGATTTCAATCACTTTGATATCCATCAAAATGAGTTTAGCCTACTTTCTCATTCAGCTTCTGGACATGGTTCTCATCTTGTAGGGTTTATTTTCTACGTTTCATTTCTAGACATCCATATGGCAGAAGGTTTTATCCAAAACTAAATTGCCATTGCCTGTGGACCACAGACACAAAAGCCTTATCTTTTGGAAAAGCTAAAACAAGAAAGAAAAGAAAGAAACTTGGTTGATACCCAACCCATTAAGGTGAGGAAACTTTTCCTAAAATGGTTGCTCAAAAAAAGAGTAACTTGGATGTGGAGTAATAGTGTCTATACATCAGTAACCACAACAGCAGATTTTAACTTGAAAATCATTTAGCATATATTTTCATAAATGCTAAAAGACTGATCAATTTGAATAAGACCTGTGTGGTTGGAAACAACTCTGGACATGTAATCGCTAGAAAACATGTCATTCACAAACTAAATTCTTGTCTTCCCTACGGCTAGAAAACATGTCATTCACCAACTAAATGCCTATTCATCGCAAATTATGAAGGGCTATTATATCTTCCATTCTAGTTGAACACACGTTTCCACTTTCACATACTAGATCATGCCAATTTTCCATACAAATCATGGCTCCATATGCTCAAAAAAGGAACATGCCAGCTATGCCAAATAATTCAAGAGTATTATGTTAAAGAAGATGTTCAGTATTCAAGACAGTGTTCTTTTTGCAGTGAAAACTTATAATTAATGATTCAGAAACTTCTTAAAACTATATAGCACACTGCACAATTATAGGTGACCAGTCATCAATGAGATAGAGGAACAATTCAACCATATAAACAGAGTGAAAGAATATGCTTAAAAGGATTGCTCACAAATTCAGGAAGCTTGAAATATCATCTATGCAATCTATCCATTCCACGTCGGGACCAAATTTGACTTGGCCATTTAAATCTAGAGTAACATGTACTCCTAGGCCACCATCCTCAGGCATAGGATAAATCAAGTGGTGGAAAAGTGGAGTTTTAACATTTGATAGGGTGAAATAGCAACCACGAGCATAGTAAGGAGTAGGGATAACCCCACTATCTAGGCCACAGAATTGTCTTGCAAGACTTGGGGCACTCAAGCCAGCAGAGTTCACTACAAGCTTAGGATTAAGAATAAGCTCTGGATGCAATGGACTACTTGCATCCCAACTCTTAAGAGCACTGCTTTCAGAAATATGAAGTTGGATTTTATTTCCTTCACGATGACCACCAATAACTGAAGCATTGTAAGAGAAAGTTGTTCCATGACTTTCAGCTTCCCCCTGAACCCAAGTCGAGATGAGATCCCTGTCACTATATATATATAACTCTGGAATGGTAAACCAGAGAAACAACAAAATTACACTCTCCGAAACAGGTACATAGAGGATCCACAAAATATTAGTCTAACAAGGTATGAACATAATATATCTCTAATTAATCTTGTTATCCATCTGAGTTCTAATAAATGTAGAGGAAGAACATAGAATGTCATACCACTAAGGATAGCATAAGCGAATGAGTATCAATTATTCCTGAAGCAGGAGATAACAAAGCTTTTACACAATGCAACTCTGGCTCCAGTTTCATAGCCTCATACCCTTCCATCAACCTTAGACCATCAACACCATTCTCAATTCCTCGATTCAGCAAAGCATCCAATTTTGGAATCTCAGAGGACCTAGTAGCAACTATAAGCTTGCCCACCTGTTCGTGAGGAATTTCATGTTCTTTGCAATATCTATAAAGTAATTTCCTTCCTCTCACACAAAAAAGTGCCTACAAGATATGCATTACAGTTAGCCATATGTATGTCTATGCAACGGCACCCTGAGATCAATTTATCAGGAAAACATGCTAGCTTATAGTCAGGAAGATCTGAAAACTTGCATATTTGGCAAGAAGTTCATGCACCAAAAGATAAACTTAAAGGATGATATGGCAGCCTAATTACTTCCTGATACATTTCACCTTTCACTTCCTTTTCATGCTTCAACTGCTATGCTTCTTTCTTCAAAATATCAAATGACATGATAATGATGAAACTGACTTTAAGTTACACAAACTGAACAAAAGCTCAAATTACTCTCAAGTTTCCAAGATAACCTTTTTTTTTTTCTTTTTCACTTTTTAAGGGATCCAGCAGCAGAAAAGCTTTAACAAAAATAATGAATCTTATTCACATGATAGATACCATATATATAAGAAAATTCTCCTTGAAAAGGACTACATACGTTGTTTACAGACTCCTCTGCTATAAACATGCTTTGACTACAATCTTTTATTCATATAAACCTCTAGGGATCATTATAGAAATTTAACTATACAATTTTCCAATTTTATTTGCCAGAAACTCGTTCCTGCTATTGGAACGCTTGTTTCAGAGCTACAAGCTGCTCTTTTTACCAATTTATTTCAAAATTCTCATAAAATTCTCTGACATCTATTACATCCTAAACTTTTTCCATCTTCTTGATCACAGCAAGTAACAATAACAAGAAAATTCTTCTACATTTCCAGAAACTACAAATTTGATTGAAGCAGCAGGTGTTAATATGATGAAAGACCACCAATAGCTTGAGAAGCTTCCACAGACTTCTAAAAGCATGTGGCTTTGAAAATCAATCAAGAGACCGAATCAGAGAAACAAATGCAAATTTGATGAATTAGTGCTCGTAATATACGTCTAATTTCCTTAACCAGTAACTCCATCGCGTTTAATCGTTCAAGATACAAATTTAAAAAAAAAAAAATTACTCCAGGAATGTGAGGATAGCAAAGTGTAGTTTACCTCATACTCATTATTCCACCACCATCTTATCACACAAAAAAAGAAACAAATTGGAAAGCTACACATCTACGAATCTTCCTGTTCAAAATCAATAACGTAAGCACCTATTGTTCAAGAATCACCTTCACGCCTCATGTATACAAATACAGCGTACATATCTCTGGGGATTACTATGCAAAACTAACACTGATAATAAAAACTGAACCTTGAGAGAATTGAAGGGATAATAGATGCCAGCATGGATGACCTCACTGTTGCGGGAGCTAGTGCCCGTACCAAACGTTGGGCCAGATTCTACCACCAGAACCTCTCTGCCATGTTTTAAAGAAAGCTCTCTGGCCACTGCTATGCCCACTACGCCTGCACCTATTACCACACAGTCAACGCTCTCCTTTGGTACTGATTCCAATTGGGTGTAGTTATATGCCGATGAAGATATGCTTCTGATTGAAGTGGAACTGGAACTGTGCTTCGGATGGCTCCTGGAGAAAAGGTTTTGAAGCAGAGAGTTTGCTATTAAGGGATTGGGTTTTGTCAAAATTCGGGTGATGGATTTCATCGTATTTTCTTTGAATTTTACCATTCCTGCGAAGAAGCCTCAAGAGCGCAAGAAAATTGGAAAGAAAATAAAATAGTACTAACGAGCAATGTAACCCAAAAAATGGAAAAGAAAAAAAAAAAGGGAAAGGAAAGAGTTTAAAGCACTGAGGTTTGGTGCCATTTGCACTTTCTTCCTTAATGTTTAGTTTTTATGCACTTTCCTCCCTTGACCAATGGTCAACACTAACAATTTAACAAAAAAGATATTAATGATTTCAAAGTAGCACTTAGTAGAAACAATACTTGAAAAGAATTTTTTTTGGGGGAAAAATCCTTCAAAAAAAAAAACAAAAAAATATAGTCATACATTGGAAGAGGAAAAACTGCGTAAAATGGATAACTGAATTATAGAAGGAAAATCCTATTGTGTTCGGATCAAAATAAACTAAAAGATGGTCACTTCCTATTTTATAGTGATTCTGGCATATGTGTATCTACCTCGTAATCATTTTGTACTTTTTTTTAATTAAATTGTTTAAGAAAGTTTGTTGAATTATTAAAATTTAAGACTCATCTTAAGGCCAAGAAAAAGTATCTTAAATGGCCAAATACTCCATAAAAGTAAAAAAAAAAAAAAAATTGACAACAAAAAAAATGTTATCTATTCAAGTAGTACATCATGGTCCAAAAGGGTTAATTCATCATTTTAAATTACAAGAAACATCCTTAAAACATGAGAAAGATGGAAGAAAAAACTATAACTCAAGCCAAAATGCAAAACTATAGATAAAAAGATATAACACGAAATACACAGTGCTAGAAAATAAATATTAAACCTATTATTTTACTAAGATTGTCATTTTAAATGGTTTCAAAACCTTAACGGGTCGTGGATAAAAGATCAATCTATTAACTTTTCGTGCAAATTGAAGCAGGTTACAGATAAATTCAAGCAATACAAAATTTTTGTATGCCATTCAAACAACAATTTGGTTACATGAAAACTACACAGCTTGGTTTTTGAGCTGCAAATATTTTTAACTCATGGTTAGAAGTGTAATTGTGTAGAATTATTTGAAAGGGACGACAGTAATTGTCAATGTATATGTTCTTTAACGCAAACGGACCTAAACTACTGAATACATTTTTCTTTTATTACTTTTTATACTAACAATATAGAGATGCATGCCAATATATATATATCAATATATATATATATACACACACATACACACACATATAAAAGAATTTCAAATTTGACTAGAAATTAATGTTACTTAAAGCAATTAGTATAACAAAATTGTTGTATAACTAGTGTATGAAAAACTAATCCAAATTTAATTATGTACTTATTTGTCAAATAGAATCGTGACCTCTTTGTCGAACGTATTCTGGAAAATTGATTTGTTTTCTTTTTAAAAAGGTCTAATTTTGTTCCAACCTTGGCCTACCTGACGCAGCAATTACCCAGCCATAATCCCCAAAAGCCAAACGACTAAAAACCTCAGAAAAACCACTTTCAAGAAAACTATTGAAAATACTTCAAACAGTTTTATACCTCGTGCTGTTGTTCAATGCTCCTGACCTTCAGGAACTCCATAACCAGATGTCACTCCACTGCTAAATTCCCATTCCCATTCTCTCCAAGAATCCATTTTTCAACGACTTCCTTTGCTCATAACCCAAACCCCGCAAAACCCCTCACGAAACCAGACCTGAATTCCCTAGTTCTCTCCAATTACAGCCATGGCAACTTCCACAACCTCCTCCAGAAAGTCGTCGCATGCCCTTCGGTCCTCTTCAGAGCTTGTCAGAATCTCAAGCCCAATTCCTCCGAGTCTATTACTCTTGATTCAGTCTCAGCCCATTTCTTCTCCCTTGAAGAACTCTCGTCCCAGCTCAAAACTAACCAATTCAAGATTGATTCTTGCTGCTTTACCATCCCTCCATCGTCCCACAAAGGTAACTCACTTGTTCTTCCCAATTTGAAGCTTAAAGTTGTGATTGAAGCCATTCGAATGGTTCTTGAAACTGTATATGATGATAGATTTGTTACATTTTCTTATGGTGGCCGCCTGAATATGGGCCGGCATACCGCGATTCGGTATCTAAAGAACTCTGTGGAGAATCCCTCTTGGTGGTTTACTGTTTCGTTTAATAGCAACGAAATGTTTGATGCAAAACATGTTGATAAGTTGTGTCTGATTATAGGGGAGAAAATTAAGGACGAGTATTTGGTTGATATGATTAAGACGTTGTTTAAATTGAAGGTGGTTAGGATCGAGTTAGGAAGTTGTTATTTAGGTAGAGGGTTTCCTCAGGAATGTGGATTGAGTTGCATTTTGATCAACATTTACTTTAATAGTTTTGATAAGGAAATTCAAGAATTACGGCTTAAAACGAAAAAGGAGAATCCGAAATTTGAGGCTAATGAGCTTGTCGCTGGATCAGCTGACAGCCTTCATTATAAGCCGTTGAAGATTTATGTCGTTAGGTATCTGGATGAGATATTGGTGATCACATCGGGGACAAAAATGTTGACTATGGATTTGAAGAGTAGGTTTATTAAGTATTTGGAGGAGCATTTGGGGTTGCAGGTTGATAGAGGGAGAACGGTTATTCATAGCGCGGTTTCTGAGAAGATTGATTTTTTGGGGATGGAACTTCAGGCTGTCACGCCTTCAGTTTTGCATCCAGCTCCATCAGAAAAGGCCATTAGGGCACGAAAGAAGTACCTCAGGCAGAAAGAAGTGAGACTTTTGGAATTGAGAAATGCTAAAGAGAGAAATAGGAAAAAGTTGGGGATGAAAATAATGAGCCATGTGTACAAGAAGTTAAAACATAGTGATGGGTTCAAATTCGAGTTTCAGATCGAGAATGAAGTAAACCAGATTTTTAGAACTTGGGCAGACGAAGTGGTGCAAGAGTATCTGCAATCTGTGGATGAAAGATGGGAATGGCACCGTATGCTGTCAGCTGGTGATTTCCTCTCCTTGAAAAGGATTAGAGACCAATTGCCCCAAGAACTTGTGGATGCTTATGACAACTTTCAGGAGCAGGTCGACAAGTATTTGAAGCCAGTGAAAGCGAAGAAAGCATTGGAGGAAGAAGAAAGGAGAGCAGAGGAAGAAGAGGAACAAAAATATGCTGAAAGAACTATCAAGGATTTGACAACGCTACGGGTTAAAGTTGATGCACCCATAGAACTGATTAGGAAAGCTGTTAAGATGGCTGGTTTTACCAATCATATGGGTCGTCCTAGGCCAATTAGCTTACTCATGGTTCTTCAAGATACTGATATCATCAAGTGGTATGCTGGCATTGGAAGAAGATGGCTTGATTTCTTTTGCTGCTGTCACAACTTCAAGATGCTAAAAACTGTTGTAACTTACCATCTGAGGTTCTCATGTATCTTGACCTTAGCAGAGAAGCATGAATCTACTAAACGTGAAGCTATGAGGCATTACACTAAGGATCTGAAAGTGTCTGACCTTGATGGAGCTGAAGAAATTCATTTCCCTACAGAAAGAGAGGTGAAGATGATGGGAGATAAGAATCTCTCGGATCCTTGGCCTGTGGACGGCCCCTTGACAACAGCTTTGATTAAACTGGCTTCTGATGAGCCTCCGTACCGTTGTGTGGCTCATTTCTGTGATAGAACAGAGACAACTGTCTACCGGATTCGGTTATTGCAAAACCATCTCAACGAGAGAGCAATGGATGGAAAAAATTGTCATTCAGGGATTGGCTCAATTCATGATAGTCTGAATAGGAAATGCATTCCCCTTTGCTCTGAACATATAAGCGAGTTATATATGGGTAGACTAACACTGCAAGACATTGATTGTACTTCTTTTGTTGCCGATTGAATTGATTACCTTTGGTCATCCAAAGCTTGATTGTTTAAGCCAGGTCAAAATATCCGTAATATTAGCTAAACTCAGATGTTTTGACCACAAGCTTTGATTTTCTCATGTTTGGTATACTTTTTCATTTTGCCTCCCCTGCTCATGTGAGCAATTCAAGAACTTTTTCTTTCTTTTTCTGAGAAATTGGACTCAGCAACTGCATGGACTGAAATCTAAATCCCTACTGAACAGAAGCGGTCACAGAATGCAACATGGAGATATGCATCTTTTGTAGAGATTCTCGTCATGTCTGGTATCAAAACTTTCTTCAGGAAAAATCAAACAAACAAAAGAAGTTTCTGAAACTGAAGAGCAAAAATCTTCAGCATTATGAAACAGTTTGCATTTGCCGGCAAATACAGCTGTTTCTATACTGATTCGTCATTTTCTAAAAGAATCTCAGAAAGTGTTCTTCTGTCATCTTTTAGAGAATAGATTGTAGACTTTTTGAACATACTGATGGATTTTACTAGCATCTAAAATCCCCATTAGTGAGTCAAAATGCTTGCTACTATTTAGGTGGGATATTATCTCTGTTACAGGTTCATTAACCAATGATGCATACCTAACTATATAGCTACTAATGCTTGTCTAAATTTCCTACAACAGTTAGCTAACATCTCCAGAGTTCACTATGCTGTTGATTTTCCCAGCAGACAGCCTGGGAAATGACCAGTAACTTGATAATGCTTACAATCTTGTAAGTATATTTGCCAAAATTTCCACTTTTTTCACTTGCCAAAAACTAGCCACTAATGGGGAAATGTTGCAAGCTCGGTAAAGAAGGAATTTATGGTTGGCTGTTGAACCCTGCTAATGCCTAATTGCAGTTGGGAATTCACATATTTTATTTTGGCCTTCTAATAAGAATACCTGGACAAAAATTGTTGCAAGTCTGCAAGGTAAGCTTTCTGTGGGAAATGCCTGCCTTCTCCTACCTTCGATGATGACCCAGAAAGAAACTTGCAAAGTAAAGAAATGGGGGAAGTCTGTCAGACAACCGCCAGACCACCCCAGCAGATGCCGAAGCAAAGGCCGGGAACAATCGATCCTCTACTGCCCCAGCAGCCTGGAAATCGAATTGCAGGCATGGTTCAAATACTCGGCCAAGTCGTCACCGGAACGGGACTTTCCGATCCAATACCGGGACAAAATGATTTCGACATAATGAATCGTCGAGAACTGGATCGAGTAATTGAGAACTCGGTCGAGATATCTCCGAGATGGATAGAAATGATCAAATCGCCCCGAGTCATTCCGAGTCAACTCGAAATTTTATTATTTTTGCTAATTTATTTTATTATTTTTGTTTGTCATATTTTTTAAATAATTTTTAGAATATTAAATATTTCAAAAATTTGCATCTCACCAAAACCGCGACCGATATATCGAGATCGATGTGAAACGGTTTGAGCCACGACTACGACTGTAACTTTGAACCATGATTGCAGGATGCTCCTGTCAAGGGGTCATATTTTATCCACCGGACTTGGCTTCCTGTCTCCTTACAACTCAAGGACACAGATAAAGTTCATTCTTGTTCACAATTCAGGAAATTAAACGCAATGGAATGTGCACAAAAAAACACAATTTTGTCCATCTGATGACATTGTTGATCCTATCTTCACCCCTAATTCCCTTTTTTCGATTGTAGGGATAATATGATTCCCCAATTAACATTTAATTATAGTTCGAATTAAGACAAGTTCAGGTACGCAACACTACAATGAATTTAGACTTTACATACCCTCAAAAAATATATATATATATATGGACTTTACATCCCTCTCAAGTCTCAACACACTGTTCATTAGGACTGCCAAATCAGTGGAAGGAGCGTTAGCCTAGTTAAATATTTGAGAAAAGATGTTAGCATCAAAAGTACCATAGGGTATAGATGAAATACTAGGAAATTGCTTAGCCAGATGAAAAGGTGTAGTGGTACATGTTATGAAATATAAAATTTGCCTCTCTTATTTACTGAAGAAATATAGTATGATTTGTCAATTATATATCTTGATAGAGAACTCTGACTTGACCTCTTTCAACAAGTTCCGTTTTAATATTCCATTTCAGGATAATAAACTTTTTCCTTGATTCACGTTTCCTATTAGTTCAGTTTTATTTCTTTATTTTTTTCCTTTCCTTTTTACAATAAACTGTTCTGCTTTTCCATGATGCTTATTTTCTTGATTTGGCCTCTTTTAAGTTGTATTTTTGCTTATAACTAGAATCATAGCACTCAAGAAATAGCCTCATATATAAAACATTAAAGCTGACAAGTGGAAAAGCCCCACTCTATTTTAGATCATCTCTTTTTCGACCTTGCTTCAGTTGCTTGCATATATATAGTTGTATTCAAGATCAAGAAGGCGCCTTTTTTTTGGTTTCAAAAGACAGATAAAACTGTCAAACCAACTTCTAATTGTAATCACAGCTTGTCCACAATTCATCCAAGATTCGTCCTTTTCGTGTTAATGGAATCCTTTCGCTTCATTTATGCTGTTTTCCACATCCCAAAGTTCCACTCCATTCAGCCCATAAAAGTTCTGAGCTTTTACTTCCCACCAATCTCTTAAAACTTCGCCATTATCACCACCTGACAATCCCGCTCTCCTCACAATTTGTTTCATGTAAAGACCTTAAAAGCCTAAAACAAATCCATTCTTCTCTAATAGTCTCAAATGGGATTGTTTGTGATGAACCCGACTACGAAATTGCTGCAAAGTTGATTTCTTTATACACTAACTTCGATGATTTTGATAGTTTATTGGCAATATTAAAGTCTATAAAAAGACCCAATTCTACTCTTCTGTGGAATATGGCTCTGAAATCTCTTGTTAATTCAGGACTTAGTGAATTTGCAATTTGGGTTTATAAGCAAATGAGAGAAATGGGAGTTGAACATGACAGTTATACATTTCCAATAATGAACAAAGCAGTTTTCTTGGTGGATTTCGAAGCTTTTTGGCTGGGGAAAACGATTCATGGCTTAGCTATGCAAATGGGTTTCGGATGTGATGTTTACTTTTGTAATACGATGATTGCGGTTTATAGTAAAAGTGGGCGTTTTGGAGATGCTTGCAAGTTGTTTCATGAAATGCCTGACAGAGATATTGTTTCTTGGACAGCAATGATTTCGGCTTACGTTCGTGAAGACAATTTTTTCGGGGCTTTCAGATTGTTTGGGAAAATGCAAAATGAGGTGGAACCCAATGCAGTGACAATGTTAGGCCTGCTGCAAGGATGTCCTAGTATGGTCGAAGGGAGACAACTTCATGGATATATCATTAAAAATGGGTTATTGCTTGATCGCTCTGTGGAAAATTCGCTGTTGAATATGTATATTCACGTTGATAGTGTTTCTGATGCTGAAATTCTTTTTGGAGAAATGGATAAAAGGGATGTAGTTACTTGGAATATAATGTTGTCATTGTACACTTATAAAGGAGATATTACGAGGATGATTGGTTGTTTTCGACAAATGTCTGGTGAAGTAGATCCTAGCTGCGAGACGTTGACTGTGTTTGTTTCAGGGTTAGCAGAATGTGGATATCTGTTTGAAGGTAGACAAATACATTGTCTAGCTTTGAAGAAGGGACTTTTTGATGATAAATTGAGGGCTTGTTTGTTGGATTTCTATGCAAAGCATCGGGAGGTGGATATATCTGCTAAGCTATTTCAAGAAGTTCATTACAGAAACTCTATCACTTGGAATACTATGATGCTGGGGTTTATTGAAAATGGGCTGTTTAAAGAGTGTATTGCATTGTTTAAGCAAATGCTACTTGTAGGTGTTCGGCCAGGCGCTGAAATACTGAGAACTCTTATTCTTGCTTATACCCACATGGGGGCAGTACAATTGGGCAAAGGGATACATGGATACATTATAAGGAAGTCATTTGTTGACTCTGTTGCTGCTACAACAGCCTTGGAAACTTCTATCGTAAATATGTATCTTAGATGTGGAAGTCTTTCTGCTGCAGGCGTTTGCTTTGACAGAATGGTTGGTAAAGACCTTGTGGCATGGACATCAATGATTGAGGGCTATGGAATGCATGGATTGGGTGTTCAAGCATTAGAACTATTTCAGAAAATGGTGGAGGAAGGATTAAATCCAAATGACATGACCTTCTTAAGCATACTATCTGCTTGTAGCCATTCCGGCCTATTAAGTGAAGGCTGCCAGATTTTATATTGCATGAGATCAAAATTTTCTGTTGAACCTAATTTGAACCATTACACCTGCATTATCGATATGTTAGGTCGGTCTGGAATGATAAAAGAAGGCCTGGCTCTCATTTTTAAATTGGTTCCTTTTCCAGATAGTCGGATTTTTGGTGCACTTCTAGCCGCCTCTAGAGTTTACATGGACAAAAAAGTTGCTGACTATGCAGCAAATAGGCTCCTGGAATTAGAACCTGATAATGCTGGATACCACACCCTTATCAGCAATATAAAAGCAAGTGCAGAGAAGTGGTTTGAAGTTGAAGATTTCAGGAGCACAATAAAATCCAAAGATTTGATGAAGCTACCTGGTTGGAGCTGCATAGAAGCAAAGGGGTTTCTTCACGGTTTTGTCTCAGGAGACAGATCACATCCTTATGCGGATTGCATCCAGCAGACGTTAGAAATCTTGAACAGAACCATGCAAGATGTGCTTATGTAGGCTACAAACATGTACAGCTGAGTTGATGCTTCTCATAATGAAAGAAATAAACTTCCATTCCACTTCTGTTGCTTGCAATGCTTGTTGGATACAAATACTTCGTTACTCCCTCCAAGCTGCAAATCTGATTCATAGTCCACCAAACCATCATTAATTAGTATTGAATATCTGATCAAAAGTTTGACACACTAAAAGCTACTAACAAGCAAATCTGAACCATAATTCATACCAACAAAAAGAAATGCTTGAAACACCAATAATTCAAACGAACAAAAAGGGAGGGAGAGGAGTCTGTCAGACAACTGCAAGACCACCCTAGTCCATGGCAAAGCAAGAGCTAGGAACGATCCTCTACCGCACTTGTGGCCCAACAACCAGGCTGCAAGAGCTGTTAATCACGCTCTGGTCAAGCAGTCATAGTTCATCCACCAGACTTGGTTTCCTGTCTCCTTAGAACTCAAGGACACAGAGGTACGAGCCTATAGAACAGATCCTGTTCAAGTAAGGTCGTGCCATGTGTCCTTCAGCTTTTCTTATTAGTGATGTGCATTTATTATGACTTTTTCCGATGTGGGACAAATCTTGAAAGAGTATGGGGGTAATCTCGTAATTTGACAGAGGTTCAGTAACACGGCTGGTGAGATCTCTTTCTTTTCTTTCTCGATCTCAACCGTGTTTTCGGAGACAGACTACGTTGGCTAAATTCTCTGCTCAAATTTGACTCCAAGCCCACGTTTTGAAAGGAGAAAGAGGTTAGAAAGATGGCGGGTCATGGCCAGAGTCCGGGGCATATGAGCATGAATATAAGGGCCTTTGATTGGAAGGTTGGGCAGATGATAATGGTGACCCTTTTAGTGATGATAGGTTCATTTTACACCGGCACCCTTTTCGGCCGGAGCAGCAACGCGGGCAGCGGGGGCAATGTCAATTTCAACGATGTCCCACTTGAAGAGCAGCTTCAATCTTCCAATACTACAGCATTGCTGCCATCCTCTGGTTAGTGGTAGAACTTTCTAGATTTTTCTTTATCTATTCTAACTCAAGCAAGGTTGTACTTATTTGTTTGGGGGATTATCCATTACGTTAATTAAGAAGTTTGTGTATAGGTTTCTTTTAGCTTAGATTTTGTTGGACCCCGATTTGGCAGAGCTGGATTCTTGATTTAGATTCTGGGGGAGTGCAGTTAGTGCAATGGGGGTACAAGAAATAGATAGCCATTTTAGAGGGCTGTGGTTGTTAAGTGAGATAGTGGCAGTTTAGTCGAATTTATTTATTTGGAGGGCTACTTGATGGTAGAATTTTAATTGAGAAAAGGGGAAGTTTGAAGTGAAATTCAGGAAACAAATAGAAAAGCAAAAGATCCAATTTTGAAGTCAATGTGATTGTTGGGGGATTATTTCGGTATGAAATCCTGCTACCGAATCAGTGCTTAGAGTTCAACTATTTTGAGCATAGCTTATGTAATTGACTCTGTTGCATTGGTTTGTCAGAGGGTGGGAATGCTGAGGTGGATTAGGTGGGTAGATATGAAGTTCTATTCTTGCTTGTATATCCTTTCATATCTCTATGATTCAGACAGATTGGATCTCTCTGATATAAATATCCTGTCTTTATTGGAAAATAAAGTAAAGAATTTGCTATGAGAAAAAAGTGACATATCAAGGATGTGTAATCATTGTGCTAGAAACCAAATGAATTGTCTTTGACTGCTTCTGGAGATCTATCAATGTACTTCCAATACTTTATTTCTGTGCTTGCAGGAGGGCCTGAGTTCACAAATAAAGTAACTCTTTCTTATCGCACAATACCACTTACCATCCCAGAAACCGGGATAAATGTCTGCCCAATAACATTCAATGAGTACATTCCCTGCCATGATCCAGCATATGTTGAGGAATTGTTGCCAAAATTAGATCTGTCAAGGAGAGAAGAGCTGGAAAGGCATTGCCCTCCACTTAATAGGCGCTTGTTTTGTTTGGTGCCTCCTCCTGCTGATTACAAGCAACCCATAAGGTGGCCAACCAGTAGGGACTATGTTTGGCGAAGTAATGTGAATCATACTCATCTTGCTGAGGTGAAAGGGGGACAGAACTGGGTGCATGAGAAGGATCAATTTTGGTGGTTTCCAGGTGGTGGTACTCATTTTAAGCATGGGGCTTCTGAGTACATACAGAGGTTAATGCCGTTTTACTTTGTTAAACTGCATTTACTTCTGCCTTTCAAGTTTTATTCCCCATATTCACAACATTTGTATTTAGCAATCCCCCACTTCATAGGCAAAGAGGAAAATTAGATGCTAGCTTCAAACGTAGTTCCATCTATAAGCGTAGGAGAACTGTATGATGTACTATTGTTACACTTTTATCTGCACTTTATCAAATGGTTCCGCTTCCCCCCCCCCACCCCCTAAAGTATATATGTGAGGCTATACACTTTGGGAAGCTTAGTCATGGCTGACCCTGAAACATTGATCCCTCATCTAAGTTTGTTGTACTTGATCATGTCAAACTTCTTAGGCTTTTGTCCTGGCAGGCAATTACCTTAATTCATATCTGAAAAGCATTTCTCTTTTCATTATTATGTCGTTCATGCAGGTTGGGAAATATGACTACAAATTACACAGGTGACCTGCGTTCTGCAGGAGTATATCAGGTACTGGATGTTGGCTGTGGTGTGGCTAGCTTTTCTGCCTATCTTCTGCCCTTAAATATACAAACCATGTCCTTTGCTCCCAAAGATGGCCATGAAAATCAGATCCAGTTTGCGTTGGAACGAGGAATCGGTGCAATGATATCTTCTTTATCCACAAAACAGCTACCATATCCCACTAGCTCTTTTGAAATGATTCACTGTTCTAGATGCCGGGTTGATTGGCACGAGAATGGTAAATTTTGAGTCATATAAAATCACAAGTACATGAAGATGTCGTAGAACACGTATGATTTCTGCAGTATTTAGCTTTAAAGTTAATGCAATTTAACTGACCAAATGATTATTTGTTGATAGTAGTTTGACATTTCCGTGTCATTCAGAGATCAAAATTCCAAAAGCAGAAATTAGATAATAAAATTTGTGCTGGATTTAATGCCAAATATCTTGTTTAGGGTCAATCAGCATTTTGCAGTTAAACCTTTACTTGGAGTATCTGGCTTTGCTGAAGTACTTTGATGATGAAACCATGACTGTGAAACTTTTGTTAGCATGCATATGGTGTAGAAATTGATGTGTTAGCATTTATGTCAAGTATAGAATTGAGATGCAATTCAGCTGAGGAAAAAAAAAAGACACAAACAGCAGTTTTTCAATTCTTAGTGTGCAATTTGTAATTTAATCATCAGTCCCCTGCACGGGCATGTGGCCTTTCTACTAAAAGACCAAATTTTATAAGCATGGAGTCTAGATGGAATAAATTGAGAATGCGAACACTTTTTCTTGTTGATCAATGTGTTTTTAACTATTATTATCCTTATGCATAGTTGATCAAGTGATTTTTAGAATCTGAAGATAAGAGATAAGTGGTGTTTATGTTAGAGCATGACCTTCAAAACTTTTTCTAATGTTTTTGTCAACATATTTCAACCTCTGAAATATGTGTCTAGTCTTAAATTGCTTCCTCACATTCCTTTCATCTTTTGAAAACTTTCATTTGCTTGTCTGCAGATGGTATTCTAATCAAAGAGGTAAATCGCCTGTTGAGATCAAATGGATATTTTGTCTATTCAGCTCCTCCAGCTTATAGAAAGGATAAGGATTTTCCAGTGATTTGGGATAAGTTGGTTAATCTGACTTCTGCAATGTGCTGGAAGCTCATTGCTAGGGAAGTACAGACGGCAATCTGGATGAAACCAGATAATGATTCATGCCTCCAGCACAATGCACAGCTGAAGCTTGTTGACATTTGCGATCTCGAGGATGCTTCTAAACCATCTTGGAATACACCTCTGAGGAACTGTATAAGCCTGACTAACAGAGCGCAGAAACTTCCTCCTTTGCCACAACGCCTTTCACAATATTCTCAAACTCTTAGTGGGATAGGTTTGTTGGTCCTCTTCTTTTATAGCCTACTAAATTTTTTTGCTGCTGATCCTTTCTGCTTCTTGACATTAAGTTTAAATGCTGTATGTCTACTAAAGTGAGTGAATATGTGTTATCTTCATGTAATGGTGTCTCTTGGACTGCTTCTCGATTGAAACTTATCTAAAAGAATAACAAACAAAATGCATCTCATTACAGTAAATTTTTGTCTCAAGAGATAAGGCCTCTTGATAGGCATGCAAAATCAAATTAGAGAGTTTAAATGTATCTTGGAAGTGGCACCTTTTTCCTTCTTGGTTTCTTTTTTCATTTTTATTTTTATTATCATTTTTCTGCGTGCTTTGTGTAGATTCTTCAGTAAGCTTGGGAAGTGAAATGTTCGTCAATCATTTGACATCAGAAGACGATCTTCAGTTTTATGCCTTGCATGAATGTCCCCAGTTCTGAAGCACACATATTGCTACTGCATTCAAACAAGATAATACTATATATGTGCCTCGTTTAATAACTTATATGCTGACAACAAAGTTCATCATCAAGAACAACCTACTGCTTTGCTGCTAATGGAAGTGTGGTTTTGCAAACAACAATGTTGCCCACTTCCTTTTTTCCTTTTGGGGCGAGTCAATTTTGTCCACTTTACATATGTGTGCGACATATTGTATTTCTTTACCTACTGGTATGGCTCTTATACTTATTGCTTTAGGATGTAATGCAAGTACTGGTCACCCAGTTGACTAGCAAAACCACCTTCGTTTAATTTATCGGATAAATAGATGTTTGACAAAGGCTTGCTTTTGTTATGTAGGGGTATATGATTGTGCACATGAATAAAGACATGTAGCAAGCATTAGAAGTTCTTCTAATTTAAATAATTTTGTGCCCCATCTTTACTTCAAATTTGAGATGTGAAGAATCTAAATAGATATGTTTATGTTGTGAAAATTTATGGTGCTGATTTTATTATAGAAGTATAAGAAATACAATTTGTAAACAGATATATCACTAATATCTGGAGATCCCAAAATAATTATTTTTTTTCAGTCCGAATTTAAAAGTTTATATGACCTAAAGATATTTATTTTTAGCCTGATTAAAGTTACTGTCAGTCTTTAGCCACAAGGTTAGCAAATTAAAGCAAATTGTACAAGTTCAGGAGAGACACCTTGCATGGAAGATGCTCTCTGGGTTAGTTGGGCTTATCCTAATTGAGAATGGGTGTCCACTTACTGTGTCAATTTCTTATGCATCTGTGTTTCTTGTTTTCTATCTATATCTAAACACAAATTGGTTGTTGAAGTAATATTGTATAGTGTTGCTGTTTAAGTAATCATATCGACCAATTCTGGTCAACTTACCCTACATTTGAGAGATTGCTAGTTGATTATGACATCACTTCCTAAAGGAATCATTGTTTGTGTAACTATTTTCTGCAGGCATTGATCAAGGAAAGTTTTTAGCAGACACACTATATTGGCAAGATCAAGTTCGACAGTATTGGAGATTGATGAATATTGAAGAGAACAAAATACGCAATGCCATGGACACGAGTGCTTTTCTTGGTGGATTCGCAGTTGCTATGAGTACATGGCCAATCTGGGTGATGAATATTGTTCCTTCAAGCATGAAGAATACCTTGCCTGCTATTTATGACCGTGGTCTAATTGGTGCTTTCCATGACTGGTATGCTGGTTTCAAATTGTTGAACATGACTATCCTCACTCAACTTCACGTAACACTCATGATAAAATCTTGCATTGGAATTCCTAGGTGTGAGCCATTTTCAACCTATCCCCGTTCATATGACCTCTTGCATGCCAACCGTCTTTTGTCTCACTACCAAAGTAGTGGAGAAGGTTGCTTAGTTGAGGACATCATACTAGAGATGGACCGCATTGTACGACCTGAGGTAAACAAGTTTTTGGTGATTCACTTCTTTCTTTCATAACTGCACAATCAAACAGTCAGGTCGACTTAGTGCTCAGTAAGGTTACCTGTGCAGACATTTTTAGAAAATGAAAAAAAAAAAAAAAGAAGTTGTGATACAAAAGGATTGTGTATGTGCATGTTAGTGTTATGGACAGAGAGAGAGAGAGAGAGAGAGCAATTGGTGCGTGCGTATTTTACATGGGGTGTGAAATCATAATCCAAGGCTTTTCATGATGCAAGTCAAACAATGATAAAGAAAAGAAGGTCTACACCTCTAATCAGAATCCAAATATTCCTTTGACGATTGAATAAAGCTTTGACATGGATTATTGTTCTGCTTCATGGAAAATGAGGAAAATTATTATGTAATCTTCACCATATGTTGTCTCTGCATGCGTGTTTGTGTATGATGTCTGCGCGCAATCGAGAGAGAGAGAGAGAGATTAAACTAAATTAAGACTTTCAGACAGATTTATTACTATGATTTGCCCTTGCATGTACCAACATAATGGATATGGATCCTCTCCAGCCAAGATCTATGAAGAACTAGATGGGGCTTATGAAATTTATTAAGGATCAATCTGATGTGTCTTGAAAAGCAAAAATAATACACTTGCTTTAAGGTGGAGGGAATATTTACCAGTCAGATATCAGGGCTATAGGTGGAAATCTTTTACATATCGAGTGTTTGGACGAGTACGTTCAGAGCAATCACACAAGCATACCTGGTATTGGAAAACTTTGTGTTAGGAAGGACTATTATTGGCAAATTGCATGAAATAAATGAACTTGGTGGTGCTGGTATCTCATTGTATCTTTTATGCTTGATTTCTTGTGAGAGAAATAACATGTTGGGCCATTTATGTAGCATCACGTTGTTTCTTTTCCTGTTGTGTTTATCTGATTCTGCCATGCAGTGCCTATTTTTGTCAACTTTTTTAAAGTCTTGGAGAGTCATTAAGTTAAGAAATTGCTGGTCCTAGTCAATAGTAACTGACAGTAATATCCGAATTTTGTTGTGTTATCTTGCTGCTTCTGTGGAGCAGTATAGCACCTTTTAGAGCAGAAACTGAACCTCTCTCTCTTTAAGATGCCACAGTGATTATAGTCTCCTCTAGCATGTGTGATGGACATGCTCCAGTAACTATCGCTCTACCATTGAATTTTCTGCTCAACCTCCAATATTGAACTGTCATTAATTTCCTTCTGCTGTGTCTACACCATGTACGGTGTGTATCTGAACCAGCATCTTAGTTGTTTTTCGGATATCATATCCGTCATTTGCCTTGGAGAACCTGCCTCTCTTGATTTATATTTTGTTTTTGGTCATCGAAATTTGGGCTTAGTGTACCAGCAGTAGACCTCTTCACTATAAGGTTATGTGTAATGTAACTAAAGGACTTCTGGTAGCTTCACCACTACTGCAGCTGCGTATGTTAATCCACTAACTTGCCTTCTGGACTACCGTGATCTTTGCATTGCTTGATTTATTCCAGGTGATGGTAAAGATTGGTTAATGTTTTGCTTTCAGGGTATCATTATTATTAGAGATGAAGAACCAATTATATCACAAGTAAAAGATCTTGCCCCGAAGTTTCTTTGGGACATTGAAGTGCATCTTTTGGAAGATGATCAGAAAAGACCAGAACCAGTTTTATTCTGCCGGAAAAAGTTTTGGGCCATTGTTTAAGTTGCAGAGCTTCGTAGCCGGTTGTTGTTCTGTTGTAACTACATACAGATCGATTCCTGTACTATAGAAAAAGTCAGACCAGACTTTTTTAGGTAAAAGTTATCGTCAGAATAGACTGTTTATTGATCATTAGTAGATTGATTTTGTAAATTCTTAGGTGCAGCTCTTTTTTCATGGCACCGGGAGGAAGATACAGAAATCTCTGTTTTTTTCAACAGAATTGTAACTTTCGAATGAATTCTGTGGTTAGAAGCCTGTGTAGTATCCAAACAATTTTGTTCATTGTTCATTCATGCTGCTTTTTCTTCTTGTTTGATGCTTGGAGCATTTAAACGTAAAGGAGAATTTATTGTATATACTCCTTCCGTCCCATTTATTTAGTCATGTTTGGAGAATCCAACTTTTTACGAATGGTGGTTTTTTTTTTTTTTTTTTTAGCTTAACGGCACATCTAGCCTAACTTAGCCTACTCCTACTCCTAAAGGGAGGGGAAACCTACTCTATGGGGTGGCCCAACTGAGCCAGGGGGAACCTGATGGGGACTGAACCACCATTAGACCAGATGGGTGCACCACACACCCGTATGGATTTAGAACAAACCTCATATTGAGGGACATTGATGGGAGGCAAGGTTTGAACCCTTGACTTCCCACCCCACAATTAATGTGGTGGCCAACTCCACTAAAGGAAGTTGGTTTTACGAATGGTGGTTTGATTGTGATATTTGTGTTTTTCTTTTCAATTTTACGTCTACAAATTCAATTTAAGTTTGAATGCTAATATGTATATGATAAGAATGTATATGATAAGAAAGAAGAGTTATATTGGAAAGAGTGGTTAAAAGGTGTTTTAACTTTTCTAACATAACAATTGCTTTGGGACATCTCGAAATAGAAAGTATGATACATTCAATAGGGGACGGAAAGAGTAAATGACACTAGACCCGAGAACAAACAAAAGAACCCATTTAGAAGACCTACAGCCCAAGATATCATTCAGATGGGATCACCAAACCAAGAAATATAAAGCCCATTTGTGATTTATGCATCATTTTGGGTGTGGACTGTCGTTTGATGTCGTCCCATGGGATCTGAATGTGAGCGAATAGAGTTGGAGCAAGTATTGGGTCCCCAAGGTACAATTGGACCCTATGAGAACCGGGTCCATTTGGACCATCTCTCACAAAAAGGAAAATCCCCCCTGAATTTTTACTTGTGGGGCTCACCAAGAGGGTTCAGAAAATTCCAATAACACCCCTCAAAAAATGTCTCTTTCTCACGTTGTCGTATCGAATGTCTAATTGATTCAATTCATACCTTGTGATATTACAAATCTCTCAACCAGGTACAATTAGGTCAAATAGCCGAATTTGGCCTAAATTTGGCATGTACAACGCACATGGTTCCGTAACCTGAGCAACATACTCTTTCCACTCTATATAACATTTCACACAAAGACTTTTGAACTAATTAAATGAGTCAAAACGTACTATGAATGTCAAACTCATTGTAAAGCTTTTGAACCTACGAAATGAAATATAAGGTGCACTTAATTACATTTTTAAAATATATTTTGCAATTATAATAAAGATATCAAAGATAGTAGCCATAAGCTAATTAATATATCATAAAATTAAATTCAATTATGATTAACCAAGAGTTTCACTAATTAGAATTTTTAGCCATATGGGGAATAACTCTCTAGGTCGTTTTGTACCAAAACAAATCTAGATTCTTTTGAAAAAATTTTCATGAAGAGCAAGGGATTAAAAATTCAAGGGTAATTTGGTCAATTCACAATATCGTGTGCGTTGAACATGCTAAATTCATCTTGAAATTGGATTGTTTGACCCAATTGTTTGTACCAAATTAGGAAAATTGTAATAGCACATGAATTGAATTTATCCAATTAAACATTCAGGGGGCAGTGTGAGGAAGAAGTATTTTTCAAGGGGGTTTATTGGAATTAATCCTAAAATAAAATTATTCAAGCATCTTAATAGTTTTAATTATTCAAAAGGCCTCTTGTTTCTTTGAATATCAAAACCTCAACCCCTATTACAAATGTGACAAGCAAGTTAACTTTCATCAATCTCAAGCACCAATCTTCTTAAATCTGTTATTATCCTACCTCTTTATCTCTATATTATAGTTATTTTCATCTTTTGATTATAGACACTTTCGTGAATATTTAAAATCTCAAACGATGCCACTAATGATTGAGAGAGAGTTCTTTATATGTCTGCAAATTTACAAAATTATAGATTCTACTAGAATCCTTGTACCGAACTACCATCAACAGGATTTGAACTTGTGCTTCTCTCTTCGCACTTTGTCAACTCTCCAATTCTAGGCTCACTAAAGTAGAAAAGCAATAATCCATTGAATGTGGAATAACTATTGCTAAGTTTCCTGTCTACCATGTAAAGATAAAAGTCCTAATATTGAAATTGACGTGCAAAGTGCCAGGTTGCTCCTTTAGGTACATTACCCCATTCTATCAAGAAGCACCGAATGGACCTTACTTTTTGTCTCTGTGCCCCAAAAAAAGATTTTTGATTGGCTGGGAATGACTTTCATCAAGGCAAGGAGTTTACTTTTCGTTCTATGTTAGGTTGTTCAAACAGAAACTAATTCGAAATTGTAAGCCTGATCAAGAACGATGACATTTCACTTGAACACGTACGTATATGCTGAAGTTAGGTAAACCATAATATGATCAACCCTACTGTTACATTTATCAAACAGTGCTTAAAAAGAGATGAGTCTGCAAGAAACTTTGATGGAAGCCTGGAATTCATAAATATTTGTACTTGGGATTGATTATCAAGTATCCCACCACTGTTGAGTATCTATCCGTAGCCCTTGAAATTGAATCATAAATTGTAAAGATTTTGTCTTTGCAGCAGAACTGATCTTCTTGGAGTGAAATACGTGAAACATGCTCATATATACTTTGCAAATCCATTTTGGAATTTTCCCAGTGAAACAGTTGAGATCCATCTTATAACCACGACAAAATATGAAAATGTTTCTACATATATGGAACCACATGCACTGTTGTAGATGTAGATTTCATATAACTTTATTGGTGTGTATCTTGCATATAGTGTGAATATTGAATTATCTTGAGATTTCTTTTCAATATCAACCGTCCAATAATTACACAGCTTGTCTCGGGAGCGTGTCATATACGTAACGATGATCAGAATCAAATTTATCCAAATTTTATCTTGCATATATATATATATAACCCTGTTGCCCCAAATCCCACGAACATATGATATGTGCATATACATATTTTTGAAGATGTGCACGAATTCCATGTACTATATTTATTCCTTTTTGGTGCAAAAATGAATATTCAAATATACGAATATGGCCAAATAGACATGCATACTGATCAGGAGGACTTATATACACATTCAAATTAAGTTATTGTGGTCAATGAAATTGCGTTACTAAGTAGTACTACAAGTATGTCTCAACACAGAGGAAAGCAATGAATGCGAATTTTGCTTTTTTCTCTTGTCGACTAGTATTAATATGCCAAAAATAAGGTGCAGATCAGAAAAGACCACTAAATTTAATGAAGGGTTGACATGACAAGACAACCCCACGCTTGTCGGGTTTGCCTTAGCATTTAGCAGCTTCCCCCATCTTCCCTTTGTACTTATAGGGCCATGCCAACAGCAACAGCAGCAGCAGCAGTGGCGGAATTCCTCCTCAAAACCTGCCATATGTAAAAGTCATTGCAGCTGCTGCCAGCACGAGAACCAGTGGTTTTCCCCCTTGGCTGCTTCTCCTATTGTACTCAACTCTTTTTTCACGTTTTTAAGGTTGCTACTTAACACCCTTTTATCGACATATGTATACACATAATTTCCATTAATTATTTTTTGCATGAACAGGAAATGCATGAATTTTGTGTATATATTCTGTTGTTTGATTAGAAGTATGGAAAATGGTTTTGGCACTTTATTAGGTTTTAATTTTTGGCTAGTTTGGAAGATGGTTTTGGCACTTTTTTTTTGCTTCCCTCTTAATTCAGTTTTCAAACAAGTAGAATAAGCATGAAAGGTATAAGAATCAAATCTGTTAAACAAACCACAATTTATAGGCAGTCTAAAACATCTTGAAACATGGGGATTTTAAATAACTAGTGTTAAATAAATATATATATTAAAAGAGCCCATCTTCTAATATCCACAGGTCTAAAATTCTTGTCCTATCCTCTAATAATTTTCAACTAATATAACACAAAAGAGATCAACAAATGGGCACCCACAGAACTTCAGAACTACATGCAAAATATAATCTCTGAAACTATACAAGTCATAATAAAACTAAGTTGCAACTTTCTTAGGTCTGACTCTACCAAGGCATTTTGTCACCACATGCACCATTCTGCCCTCTGCTGGTTAATGCTGCTGCCTTTCAAGTATATACAGGTCCTGTGATGAAGTACACCAACATAGCTGTCTATCCCATTTTTTCCCTAGATTTATGAGCTCAAGAATTAGACCTATTTGATACCTGATTACTAAATCCTTTGCAATTTGAGGACATTCTCTTGCATTACATGTTTATTGGTCATTTATAGGGTAACTCCATTGAAGTATAATCAAGGATCTTAAGATTTTATTTATTGATGCTTTTTTCCAAGGTCCACCACAATCCATATGTACAATAAAGTACAATTCCATACATATAATAAACAGTGTGCTCAAAATCGTTGTTTGGATAGATTATTATTTGAAATAATTACTGTAATATTTTTTGTGATGTGATTTATGTGAGATAAAAAGGTGATTGAAAATATAAAAAAATGAATTAGAAAATATGTTTATAATGCAAGTAAAATATTATTTAAAATAATTTCACTGTCCAAACAATTCATTTACTAAATGGTTATATTCAACTAGTAAAACTGGCCTTAATTTATAACATTCATCTCGTCCGAAAGATAGACATTTCTCTATATGCCACTTGATGGTCTGCCAAGTTGAAAAGGCGCATCATCACTTACATCTAACCCATACCTAAAAGATTAAAGGCTCATCACTGATTCCCCCCCCGCCCCCCTCTCTTCTGAATTACATCTGTAGAGAATATCTTTTGTAACATATCAAAAAATGTTGTAAGGAAAAAGTCTTCCACATGTCTGCTAAGAACAGAATTAAAAATTCTCTAAAATTACACTTTCCTCAGCTTATTACCAAACCGTAATGGATTAATTAAACTGACCTGAGTGGCCTAGATGACTCAATGTTGCATAAAAATGAGCGTCATATTACTAGTTCAATTACACAACTAGTTTGAATTAATCTTTTACTGAGGACAATCATGCAAAGTCAACATGTGTTGTTTGTAATGATAACAGTCAACAAACCCCTTTCTATAGTACAGGAACTTCACACACACTCACACATACATATGTATATACATATGTATATATATATGTATATATATTCTCATGTATTCTCATTGGCTGAAGGAGAAAAACAATCAATAGAAGGAGAATGCCGAATTTTAGGACACACATGCACACGCTCGATAGACACATCAACAAGGAAGATCATTTTTAATAGTAAACTGTACTGCAGTGATCTGCTGTGCACAAGGCGCTGCAGAAGGCCACTACTGCAGTTCCCTTTCCTTCCTTTTAGGCCAGCAGAATCCACAGGAAACAACAGACGACTCAGAGAGAAAGATTGATCAATGAGGCAAGAAAGAGAGGCAAAAGGAATGAAATAAAGGCTTGACACAATTATTACTTGTTCAGTTATACACTCGTTCCTCTTCTTCTTCTTTTTCCTCTTCTTTTTCTAATAACAAAATCGAAAAAAAAAAACCGATTGATTGGACGTCGGTGTCCATATCTACCTCAGCTAGCCCTTAGACTTAGTAGCACTAGCTAGCATTATTATTATTATTACTACCAGTAGAACTAGTCATACCTCATTTAAGATTTTGCACGTTAAAGTCAGTGCCAGCCCATAAATATATACAATTAGTAATAATTATTCAAGCCACTAAAAATCTATTCTAGTTAAAAAAGAAAAATAGTAAATCAAGAAAAGATGAAGAAGAAAGGAAGGCTTGTTCAGAAGTCCAGTCCGGTCGAGTAGTACAAGGTCTGCAACTGTTGTTGAAGGGGCTATCAGAGGCGAATGAGAGATCATGGGTTGGTGATACGTGTCGATTTTATATGTAACTTTGATCGTACGGTTGATGATAGCCGTTGGTGAAGAAGACTGAGGACTGACCAACTGACTCCCAATTGGAGAGGGCATGGTGAGAAAAGAGGGAAGGAAGGGAAGGAAGGGTGGAAAGAAAGGGTGATGATGGCTGATGAATGAAACTGACAGGGAGAGGTCTGGGTCATGAGTCAAAATCATACTACTTCTTGGTTTTTCCATCACTCTCACATGCATTTATGGTATTGTCACATCATCTGGAATCACTATGACCACGACTCCACGACGACTCCTTTGGGCGCCCCCTCTTTTCCCTCTAATTTTTTCTTGGGAAGATCGCAGTTTTTAACTTACTCGATTGAGACCATGTTATGGTATGTTCCATTACAATACCAATACAATTCGACTTTGGGATAGTTTGCAAATTTGACGTATATGCATGTAGTACTTAACAAAATCTTGAATGTGGCAGATGGAATTTTGAAGTGTTATTTGCTCACACTTCCAATTCAAATTAACTCTTTGGTGAGTTATAAATGGATAGAAATGACCTTTAATCATCAAGTATGCTATTGGTAGACCTAAAAATAGGGATAATTTTACAAACCTCCCCTTAGATTTATGTCGATTTCAAGAAGTACTCTCTAAGCTTAAAAAATTACATAAACATACTTTAGACGTAGTTTGGGGCTCACTTTGCTGATATAAGCAAAATATCTCTGTCGATTATCCTATATTACCCCTGGGTGCTTTTTCTCCATAGAAATAAAATTCCTTCATGGAGATGTTAAATTGAGTAATTCATGAAGGTTAATTTGTCATTTTACACCATGAAGGGAGGCAGGTATAATTTTTTAAACGTGAAGTGTACTATCTACAATTGTCATAAACTTAAGGGAGATTTGTGAAATTATCCCAAAAAAAGAAAACTTATACAAGGCAAAAACAAGTATAGTGCTAGTACTAATAATTGTTGTTAAGTAAATTATTCTTTTCATTGCCAAACAGAAAAAGAAACTGCTTTCCATGTTTTTATGTACACGAATTATATCGAGGGTTACTCATCTAGTGATGTTCGTGGACACGTTTGAATTATTCTTTTTTGAGGGTCTTGTATATATTTGTTTCCTTCAAGTGCAACGAGAAATAACCGTTCTTATTCTGATGGAAGGAGCCAATCTTCTCTCACTAATTGGTAGAGTAATAGACTGGAAATTCCTTCTCTTGATTAAGAAGTAATTAGGTTTTGAATGAATCACCAACAATATAATGGAAATTGTTCACCGAAGAGAAAATTCAGAGATTTTATTCCTCTTTTTTCTTTTGAGTATTGATAACTATAATTTAAAAGCAGGCCAATGTTCAGAGGCACTAAATCCATGAATTTTGATGATGATATACAAGCAAAAAGATTGAGTTTCTCTAAATAAAAGAAAGAAGTTTGCATCTTTTAAACCTATCATCAATTTTAAATTATAACATCAAGAAATATAAGGATGTTATAGAATTTAAACATAATGATCACTTTGACAATAGGAAAATCGAATCGAAACTTAGTAGACAGAGAATAAATTAGTAACCAAAATGACTTTGTCTATTTATGGATTTATTATCATTATTTGGACACCCAAAATTTTTCAAAATGTATTTTACTTATATTATAAATATGTTTTCAGTCACTTTTTTTTATATCATTAATTATCTTTTTATCTCACATACAACATATCATAAAAACTGCTATAGTATTATTCCAAATAATCTCCTATCCAACACACTCACACTGGGAATTACTCTATAATTTTATATCGTCATCAAAAAGTAAAATTGAATCTAACTCTAGAACAAGCTCACTCGACCAAATTTCGAGCTCCACAAGTCTAATAATTTAATTTACTAGATTATTGTAAGTGGAAGGCCTTATGCCAAATGCAAAACAAAGTACATAGTGGCTAAACTAGGATTTGTAACTATTGGTGGCCGTATTCTATCCCAAAATGATGTTATAACTATGCAAAGAAAGAACATGTAAATTATTTTTCATTCATGTAGTAATCAGTTTTGTGACTTTAAAACATTTGGTACCATAGGAAAGATGTTTAAAACAAATTGATTGTCTAGCGAGCCAATGTGAGGGTAAATGAGGATGTTTCGAAATACAGGGAGGGGAGGGACAATGTCAAAGGAGAAGGGCATATTTTCAAACCTATTCTTGAAACTCTGGAAAGTTGAGGGACAAATTGCCCATTCTCAGGAAAAATATAGCTCTTGCCTTGAAAGTAGTTATGCATTTTTCATTTCATCATCAGCAAATGGTACTCCTGCAAACTTTTCTTGAATTCGTTGAATCTGTTGAATACTCTCCTATTTTATCCAAATTAGCTTTAGACTCCCCTATTATGCTAGGATGGAAGAAAATTTCTAGACTTATCTGTTAAATTTATCTCCTTCTTCTTTCTCTATTAGTACTTCGTAGGGATAATTTTCGGATTAGAAAAACGACAGAGGAGGTTAGGAAATTGTAAAAATCCAGGGGAGATTATAATAAATCTCAGCAATAATGGTCCAATAACCATTACTAGTTCTCCAATATCAGGAATAAGGTCTGTAATTGTGCAATATATTTTCTACTGTGCTTACCCTATAATTATTGAGGCTTTGAATCCAGCCCAAGTGGATAATTAGTGGAAACTACAACAGATTTATTCCCCTAATATATCTTTTGACAAGGTCCTGGAATATGGATGGTGAAGTGCAAAAGGCTATAATTTCTCTGTCATGACCTAAGGTACGTGTACACTCCACTATATTGCCCCTCTAGTAGTCATTGTCAGATGCTCCCATGTATGTCCAAGATTCGTTTGGGTAATTAGGTTATGGTCCATTAGGAAAAAAAATTAGGTTATGGTCCATTAAGCTTAATTAAGCCAAGCTAATTTTTAAGTAATTAAGCCAAGCTTCATTTTGGGCTTCTACAGCAAAAAAGAAAAACATAGGAGGGTTGTCTACCAGGAATATAATGAAAGGAGATATCTTTACCTGGCTGTTTCAACTATCATTGCATGGATGCTGCTATTTAGCAAAGAATTAAAGACTTTTAATACTCGTTGAAATAAAAGGTTGCAGGATTATTTAAGTCCTCTTCGACCTTTGCCATTTCTTTTTTCTTTTTTTTTTTCTTTTCTTGAGATAAAAGACTTATGAATGTCAAGAAGATAAAAATAATAATAATAAAGAAGAAGAAAATCAGAAGTGACAAAAATCATCCCAAAAAGCACTCGTTGCCGGTTATTTAGTGAGGTTTTCTACTCACTATGGCTTAGAAATCATGGCAATTGTCAGGGTTTACTTTATCAGTGGATTTCACAATCAAAAGATCTAAGCAAGAAAATGGTGCTTCTGGTTCAAATCTCACGATATACTAGGAGGAAAAAAGTGATGAGACCAGCAACTAAAATTCACTGTTCCTGCAGCTAAGCCTTTGATCGAGTCAAATACATATCCGGCCAGCTGATCAATGCAATAAATGAAAAAGCTAAGAGGGATTGGATGAATTTGAAAATATTGCCGTAGGACTGCCTTTCTAAACATGAATTTTCATAGCTTGATCATATCTTTTGTCCCAGACAAGCTTGTAAAGTCTACAGTGTTGAACACTTCACTGGGCATCCTTAACAAAAACTGGCTTCTATGGTGGATTATAGACTGTAAATACGTAGTCATGTTGAAAAGGGTTTACCGATCTTCTTTCTTTGTTAAGCCAAAGCTTCATGATCATGAGCATCTGGAGCTACTAAATCCTTTTTTTTTTGTTTTTAATTCTATTAATTCCAAACTGAATATGCCAGATTTGTGTGCTTATTGTAGGAAATTATGAAGGGGCCTATTCATTGATTCAATCGGGCAAAGTACTTGAGATTCGTGTTAAGTTATCTTGTACGCTCATGATTAATTCTATCGATGCACTTGATCATTAGATTCACAATTACTACACAGCAAATACTTAAAAGAGTTTTGTAGAGTTATGAATGAGCTCATCAAGATGCCTTGCTATGTATGTACATGTCCGAAATTTGATATGAAATCAAATCAATTAGTCCACTACTTAAACTCTGATACTATGCCAAAAAAAAAAAAAAAAAATTTTTGAATGTCCAACTCCAAATTTCTAGAGAAAATTTCGAAATTAAGCCATGAGATATTTGCCCATTAACTATTGGTCCTTATGGAGTCTTTTCAATATGTACTTAAGATAAAGGTGTAGGTCCCCATCAGTTTAGTTTCAGTTTCATCAATGGTCTCTTTTACAATTCTTCTCTTGCCTCCCTCTTTAGAATGCCCAGCTCCATCAATGTATACATTTTTAGGTTGAATTGAACCTCATTCTTCTTGATTGCCCTTGACTTTTTTCTCTTTCTTTTTAAAAAAAATATGTCGATCTTGTCCCATTGTATCATTAAGCTGTATGAAGAGATTGTTGAAAGGTAAAGATGGTTTCGTGACAAGTGACAACATACTATGAGTCAATTTGCGTGTGTTTGTGTTTTTCTTTGTGGATTGATCAAAGAGAGATCATATGAGTATGTGTGGTGCGTGTAAGAGAAGAAGAGGCCATAGCAAAATCTTTTCTTCTCCACAATTATCAGAGGCCACAATGACAATCTAACTTGTAATCAATTACGTGCACTTCATGTGGTGTGATGGCAGGGCTGCTTGAACAGTAGAGGAAGTCAAAGAAAGTGGATTTTGGTAAGTTGCCCTTTGCTTTTGCATTTACGAGATATGTTCTCCTAAAAGCAAACAAGATGACTAAGGCCCTTGACACTTTTGTGTCAAGCTATATAAGAATATGTACCATTCACCCTTGTTTTCTACCTAGATGACATTGGCTTACAAGTTGGAAGTATCATTTATCTTAGGCACAAATTGGATTAAGGAAGTGGGAGGGAAAGTAAAAGAGAGGAGTTTGAAGGATTTGGTTTTCATTGTTTGGTTGATTTTTGAGGAGGGAGAGTAAATGATAGGAAGGGAAAGTGTCTAGTTGTTATATTGAATTATAGTTTCTGTCTAAAAGTGGGCGAAAACGGAGAGAAATAAAACTAAACTAATTAAAATAACTTAATTTCTTTTAGAAAAAAAAGATCATTTTTTCTCTGTCTTTTTCGTAAATTAACACTTGACTTTTTCTTTTTCCTTTTTTCCCTTCTTCAATCCAAACAAAAATTCAGTGTATCCTTTATTTTCCTTCCATCCTTAATTTAAATAGGATAGGTGGAAACTACTCTCCTCTACTTTTCTTTCCTTTCTTTTTCATCAATATCCTTTCCTTTCCTTTCCTTCAAACCAAACGGTGCCTTGGCTTCTTAATTTGTTCTACTAACAAGTAACAAAGATTTCTTCGTATACATCTAAACGAGATTGTAGAAGCATATATATATATATAATATTAGTGTTGGTAATATAATATTAATATGAGTCAATTGGGATAACATAAACAATATCCCTTACCCTGTTAATATGTAGTACTACCCAATGGAAATGGAAAATCAAGAATCGATTCTTTGGAATGGCCGACTACATTTCAATTCGAAGCAATTAATTAAATCAATCTTGTTTTTCTTTTTTGGTATTGTAGGGACCTTAATCATTATAAAACTTTAAAAGTCACCACTTTAACAGTTTCACCTTATAGTATTTTTTAATTCTTGAAGTTGGATCCACTTGCCATTTTCTTTTTTACAGTTGTTGCCTCCTTTTATGGCCCCTTTCTCAAAGTAAACAAGTTTAATATACTTGTTTTAAAATTTCCCCAATAAAGCAAGGAATGAATCATTACATCTCATCTGTAGATCCTTTCCATTTTTGGAAATTAATCATAGAACCATGGATATAAGCAAGGCTGTGTACCCACCGATTCAAGCCACTCCGACCCACGATAATCAATACAAAAACATGTGCCAGAATGCTGTTGGAGGGACTAAGTTCAAACTCCGAACTTACATTATTTTAAATTCCCACTTTGCATAAATATTAGTGCTAATAGCATGAAAGGTATAATTTAGAATGTAAAAAATGTAGATTTAGTCCCTTCAGCTGTCCCTATTTTACTCAGATTCAATTCCTTATAGACAACTTCAGATTTTGGTAAAATCTTTTAGTTTACAGAGTACTTTACATCTAACAAATGTACAATAGACAAGTAATAAACAGAAATTATGTGTGTATATATATATATATACTCCCTCCGTCCCATAAAAATAGGTCTATTTCTTTTTTCACACAAATTAAAAAAATTAGTTAATACAGCTACAATAATTATTTTTTGTTCATACTTTCCTCAAATATCCCTTATTAATATCAGATCATTCATTCAAAGTAAGAGACACATATTACTATATTGTTCTCAAAACTTAGAGTACTTTAGCTTTTCAATGCAAGAATCAATCTAATTAATGTTACATGTATGACTAAAGTGAATAGCAAGAATAAAATTGCCAAACAATCAAAATTTTCAATTTGAAGCCATTAGAAGGCAACTAATTTTTTTTTTTTTGTAAAAATTTCTAATAACTATGTACATTAAATATGGATATGTTAGTAAAATATAACAAACTAACTACTTTTTTTAAAAAAGAAAAGAAATAATCCTATAATTTGGGACAGACATAAAAAAAATGATCTTATCTTTATGGGACAGAGGAGTATATATTTTGGGCTAGTTAAATCATATATTATTAGTTCAATAGTGTATATTTGTATTTGGTTAAACATTTGTAATAGTTTGGTTACATGGGGGCCTAACCTTTAACACTATAAAAGATGCTCCGCTGGGGTTTCAGCATTTGATCCCAAATTATCAAAAAAACTCAAATATCATATTATGATCCAGCAGTTCTATTTTTTTTTTTTTTTGGAAGGCTTTTCTATTCATAAGAACAGTTGTGTTGCTCTCACTTTTATCTCCTAAATCATAATATAGTATTCACCAACTTCTGAACACTTTAAAATATCTATCTCCCATCATTTCTTGTTGTTTTAGGAGTGGAATCAACAGTTCATTTCTGAGTTCTAAGAATAATATATCCGTACAATTATTATGCAACTTTTTCCCTTATTAGGAAACCTATGGGGCAAGCTAATCACTAATAAATACATTATCTTAATGATTCTGTCCCAACTTGTCGAAACCTGGGGACTACAAACGACTAATCTATCTTTGTTCTAGTTTAATCTTTACTAACTCTACAGATTAAATTAGCCAAAACCTTGACACGCTTTAGCCTTCTATGATAATACAGTGGATGCATAATGGTTAATCCATTTTCAAAAGAACTATTTTCAAAAGTATTAGAGAAGAAGTAGCTTTTGTTTAAGATGAAAGCAGCATGAGATATGACACTTTTACAAAGTGCAGGTAATATCAATGACTTGAGATCTTTTGATTTCTTGTACCACTAAGTTCTTAAGCATTCCAAAACGCCACCTGATTTTAAATTTATGGACTTTACATGAATGAATTACATGTGGATATTTGAATTTTCTCTACATAAGAATGCCTACCATAATGTATTAAAAAAAAAAAAAGCACTTTGTGCTACACAAGACATTTAAAAGGCTCAAGTTGCAAAAGTTGTTGTCCTTTTAGAATCCGGGCAATGCCTGTTTTTTAAGAACACAATGGCCCCGTTTGACAAGTGAGTTTTTTGGGTATTTGTCTAAAACTTTACTGTAGATTACTGTAGAAGTTTTTTAAAAAATTTTTGAAATATGTAAATTTTTGAATATTTTGAAATGTATAGTTTAAAAATTTTGAAAAGTTTTTTGAGATTACTGTAGCTAAAGTTTTTAAAAAACTTGTAGCAAACAAACTTGACAAAAAACTTGCCTTCGAAACAAGGCCAATGATACGTTAAAAGTATTTTGTTCTATGCCATGGTACCTAACTCTTTATTTTGATCATTTTTATACTTTATATTTCCTTTTTGAGTGGATGTTTGGAATAAAATGTTTCTTGTGTTGCACCGCCATTAGATTGGGATCCTATGGAGTCTATTGAGCAATTATATCCACCAAGACCAAGAAGGGACAAGCATTTGTATAAGTGTACCATCTGTAATTATTTTGCGTACCAAATATATATTTTTGTCAAACCTATACGTTTTATATGCTGCTTTTGGCACATCATTTCACTAAGTCAAAGCTGGCCGACCTTCCAATTGAAATATACAATACAATTGTGTCTCCTCCAAAACTCTAAGGTTGAGGGCCATCATGAGAGATTTCAAAGAGACTTCATTGGTGGAATGTGCAATTTGATGATTCCCAAATGAATGGGAAGGCCTTGAGCTGACTAAAACCCACTAGTACCCCCCCTAGCTCCTTTGTATATATGGAAAACCAATTCTAACTATTTTGACCCTTAACTCACCACAAGTAGAGAATATTTTGAAATTTTCACCCACTTCCCCTAAATGGAACTTCAATCCTTTTTCCAATATCTAATCACAGCTCACCAACATCAAATCACCAGCACACAACAATCCAGGGAGAAAATGTCCAAAATAATCCGTTGACTAGATGCCTATAAGGGTCAATGTGCTTGAGGTAAAGCCATGAGAAATTGACCCTTGTCTCCTAGCTCTCAAATGATTTATGGGCTTGCATAATAAAATCAAGAACATGCTCCTCATCAATCATGTAAAATGCAATGGCTTGTGTTTGTTTGTGTTCATTAAAGATGAAAGCAAATACAAGCTAAAATAAATAGTTAATAATATAATCCACAAAACTGAGGCACAAAACTTAGAAAAGTTAAAGATGAGTATAGCCATTCATTCATATTCAAACATTACTATGATAATTCTATATGAATTGTTTTCTTTTCAATTTCAAAAAATCAAGCATGCAGTGATATCTTCATTTGACCCACGTTTGCCCTCTTCGTGTTAGGACGTTATTCGTTTTACTACAGTCTGAAGCCCAATATCTTTACAATGTTTGAAAATATCAGTATTGTACTACAAGCACAAAGGAAGTAATTAACAAATACAATCACCCTTTCAAGAAAATTTTTTTACATTTTATATGAATATATTTTTCAATTACTTTTTATCCTTATATATGTCAAATTACAACAATATATTTTTTTTTATAAAAATTTCAAAAAAAAATAACAATCCAAACAGGAGCGAAGGTCCCTCAATTGTTATTAAACATGCAAATTTGACCCAACTCCATCTTTGGAGTTTCCACAATTCAAGCGGTTAAGTCTTCAACTGTAACTTGGCCTGATTCTCATTTTTTTTTAAACACCTAATTCTCATACAATTGCTAAGTTTAGTATCTGGATCCTATGAGGAGCAGAACATATCCATACTGTTAAGTAGCTGTATTAGATATTTGAACAAAAAAGAAACAATCTAAATAAAATAACGTCGTTTTCATTTTTCACATCATATATTAAGAAAACAATAACAATTAATTATGCACCAGAAAACTATCTAAAAACTCCCCAACTTAAACAAGTTAGAAGTATCGTTTGGAAAACAAAAAAAAAAAAAAAAAAAAACAAGTTAGAAGTGATCTCATCTTATATGCCATTGGTCTCTTGAATCACAAAAATATGCATGTCTTTTCTTCAGATTATTAGTGATATGAGTTAAAGATGTGGGGTCAAACTTATATATCAACGGCCCTGTTTGGCACTTGAATTTTTTGCCAAGTTTGTCTGTTACAATTTAGCTACAGTAACCTCCAAAAATTTCTTAAAGTTTTTAAACTATACACTACAAAATATTCAAAAATTTACACACTTCAAAAAAATTTTAAAAAACTTTTACAGTAAGTTACAGTAAAGTTTTTTACAAACACCTAAAAAACTCACTTGCCAAACGGGCCCGTTACTATCCAAGGGGTCTAATTGATCAATCCAGAAAAGTTCAATACAAATGTTGGTTGTCATTAGAAATAATTTGCCTTAACAAGTTCACATCTTACTACTATACAAAGTATGGTAGTCTAACATACTTGTTTTTTTGTTCCTTATTTTTCTGTTCATTCTTCTTGAAAACTAGCAAAGGAAAAATAGTGTTGTAAGACGAATTCATTGGCTGGGAGTGTTTCACTGCTTAATGTTAGAAACTTTTGTTTCATGTATTTAGGTGTGTTTGAATACGAGATTGTTTGAAAAAAATTAGTTGGAATAATACGGTAGCACTTTTTATAATATAATATATGTGATATAAAAAGATAGTCGAAAATTGTATATATGATCTAAGCAAAAAAAATATTTAAAATTTTTTTCCCAATTTATGGCATCCAAACGGTAACCTGAACATTTGTAGTTGGAAAAGCTACCTAGAGAAAAGCAGCAATCTTCATCCTTCATAAAAGAGTTCCCTAGATTGGCGTAGCTTAATTTTGGCCTTTAAAATCATAAGATTGTTGCTAATCAGAAGAAGCCTTCACTTGTCAACTCTCAAAATTCTTTGGTCTAAACATGCAAAAAATTTTCTGATCTGTCTAAGGCCAGTGGTAAAAGTACATGTTTTTCTATTTAAGATGTCAAGTTGAAATTTGTCAAATGAATGGGGCAAATTTACAACAACACTTAAAAAGTAATAGAAAAAAAAGATAAATGATTTAGGTTAAACATTATACACGAAAGACATATCATAAAATACGTATATGTGCATCGTACGTGCATATAGTATAATACATACCAAATACAGGTACAAGACAGGGGCAGCAGGAGAGATGGGTGGGATGGGGGACCTTGAAATGACAAGTCAAATGTCAAATCGGACGACTTCATATCATAAGACAGTCAGTAATGTGTTGTCAATCCAATGGATTTCTTTTGTTTGTGAGAGTAAAAAACAACACATCCCACAAGCTTTCTTAACCATACTTTTTTTTTGGCCAAACATTTTTTTTTTGCTTTTTTTAAGTTGTTGTATGAGTAGTAGTGAAAGTATAAACACCAAAAACGGAAAAAGAAACAAATTGGTTTGGATTGACAAATATTTTTTAAAATTGCATTATTTACTGTGAAATTTTTATTTAATTTGATGTATATAAAATAAAAAAGATGATCAAGAAATGGAAGAAATTCCCAAATCGTGTTTATGTTTTATAAGAGTTGTCAAATAGTAAAAGTTAAAAAAAAAACCATATGTAATAAATGCATATTGTGAATAATGCATTCACTGCATGCGTTGTTTAAGAAATACATAATTATACAATTTTTAAAAAGCATTAAGCGAATGCGTCTTTTACGAAAAAATTACATTCGCTAAATATGCTTTTCGTCATTTAGAAATTAATTTTAAAAAGTCTCACTTTTCAAAATTCACCCTCACAGAATGTGTTTAGGAGAAAATAAATTTTAAAAAGTCTCACGGACTCGTTTGGATTTTTTTTTCTTTAAAATTTTTTTTGCAATTTTCTAATATACATCACATTTTTATCTAATATATATCAAATCATTACAGTATATTTTTCTATAAAAACTTTAAAAAATAGCAATCCAAATAAAAAGTAAAGCTTGCTGGGAATTATTGCCAGCACCTTGTTTAATTACTCATTTATTTTTGGCTTAATTTTCAAGAAAAACTTTTAGCACGTGTCAGGTCATGTCGCACGTGCATGACAGTCCTAAACCCGGATTTAACTACAAGTTCTTGGCAGCGGTCCCAATATGACCCCCGAGACCCGGCCGACACGGTTCCCTATGCCCCAACCTCCCCTGTACCCCACACCCTAGCTCCCCTAGACGCCTCAATTTCCCATTTTTTCCATTTTCTTTTTCTTTCTCTCGTTTCTTTTGGTAGTATTTAATTTTTTTTTTTTCTGTACTACGAGTAAAACAAAGGTATGGTTTTTGTAATTTTCCCCTAGGATAATACATCAAACAAAATTATATATATTCTGTACTGCACAATAAGTATATAATCACCACCAATATGTTTCTTCTGGTTATTTTTTATATTTAATTTGCGTGTTGTTGCAGGCAAGAAAATAAAAGTGGTACTAATAGTGTTGGAAAAAGAAATTCAAAATTTACTGGGAAGTGATGTTTTGTTTTCTTTTGTAATTTGGGGACGACAAAAATAGAATTTCAGAATTTGTACTCCTGTATTGAACAAAATTTTGGTATATTATTCTTTTTAGACAAAAAATAAAAGTGATCCACAATACTTTTATTTGATCGACCATTACAAATTACAATATCTCATAATTAATTTTAAATTTTTTCCTTATAACATGATATTTCAAAATTTTTCCAATATGTGCAATAAACGGGATATTTCAACTTTGCACTTTCTAAGCATTTCTTTTAAAGCATTAAATTTTAGCAAACTTTTCCATTACTTCCAGTCTTTCGATCTTTCTCTGTCTTTCATTTCCTCTTTTATCTTTATTCAATAGTAATGAAAGGGGACGCAAATGTTTTTTTCATAAATGAATTTGCAATGAATAGCTCAGATTGAAGCTACTTAATGTGGCTAGATCTAAGCCACAAAACTTGATTTTGGAATTACATTATTGCAATTGCAGAAGCCTTTTTTTTTTTTTTGGGAGGGACACTGGTTTCTTAATGTCTTCTTGGACCCTGTCCCTTCATTTATTCATTTATTTATTTTGAGGAATAGGGACCCTCTACTTCAAGACATCCATATATCATACTGTATCAACTAACAGAAAGTACATATAGTTTGTAAAGAATTGAGTACCATTTACCTTCTCTCTTGCTTGTAACAATTAATAGACAAGCATTAATCAGCTTATTGGCAAGCAATTCTCTCCAGACTATTATCACAAAATTTTCGGTTGTGTTTGGATTGCATTTTTCTAGATTTTTTGTAGAAAAATTACTGTAGCGATTTGATATATGTGAGTTAAAAAGGTGATTGGAAAATATGTTCACGAAAAACGTAGCAATTTTTCTTTTGAAAATGGCTGTATCAACCAACAGAAAGTACACAGTTTGTAAAGAATTGAGTACCATTTCCCCACTTTTTCCTGGTAACAATCAATAGACGTGCAATTCTCTCCAGATTATTGTCACAGTTTCTTTTGGCCACATGTAAATAATTAAATGTTAGTAATAAAGATCACATTAATTTTTTTTTTGACCAAATGGAGATCACATGCTTGATCAAGTAAGAACAATTTTTTTATTGGATGCATTTTTTTTTTCGGTATTGCTGGCATTTCAATTTCCTGTGGATGCTTTCATTGAGGTAGCCGTTCCCCGTAGAATCTGCACAAATGGTTCAGCAAAGCACTGTTGAGAAGGATAAGGGGCTTTTGTTGTGGGGCTTTGTTTGTTTGGACTTTGGAGCTTAAACTCCCTCAACCTCTAATCTATTGGCATTTCCTTCGTATTGTTTTATGGGGACAAAGTTATCTTTGGATTAGTTTTAGTGTAGGGTTGCAGTCATTTATCTCATTGCTCTGACATTGACAACACATTGTTCATATAGAAATGTACGATTGAAAGAAAAAGAAACAAGAAAATGAGATAAAGTATAATAATTACTCTGTTTGGTTAGATAATTAATTATTTGACAAAAATTCTTTTATTCTACACTAAACAAGTTGTCCACGCACTATTTTGTTTTCTTAACCATCTTGTTGTCCAACATACATATTACAGCATAAAAAGGTGTTACAGTATGAATCTAAAAAAAATTGTCCAAGTAATCTTCAATTCAAAAGATAAAGAAAACACTGAAGGGAATTCTATTTTCAGATGCAATTTTCCTCCTGCACTTTTAAGTTTGTGAAAATCCAATTTTCCATCTTGTTTTGATCTATTGCGTAAAATATCATTCTATTGAGTATAGCTTGAATGTATACAAGAGCAGAAAATTTGCCTTTTTAGAAGTGTTGTATGCAAGCAACTATTTACTAATTCTATGATTTCCAAGTAACTATATCCAAGTAACTATTTACTAATTCTATGATTTCTATTTTCCAAAAAAAAAAAAAAGTCTCAGGGAAATCCTGATTTAGGCTAAGAATCCAGTTGTCTTTTGTGTTTGACACATTCTACCAGTGTACTACATAACGACAAATCTCCTCAATCACCCTTTGAACACATAGTTGGTTTGATTTTACAGAAGTTAACTCTATGGTAAAGCACCTAATCAAAATTTTGTTCATTGTCTATATATGTGTGTCAATTAAGGGAGCCAACAAGTGTCTTAACCATGAAAATATCCTTTCTTAATTCAACTGAAGGGATTCTCTTTATCCAAAAACTTAATTATTGAGCAATTAAAAGAAAAATGGAATTTCACATAAAATAGAGAAATTTATACATTTGTTATTTCTTCGCAAGATGTATCTTTACTCTCCATAAGTCTGTTGTTTTGACTTAAACAAGTTATTTTATGAACAAATAACTTGCTTATTGAGGGCATGAGACCTAGTTCTCATCATTATCCTAGATACTCCCCTTGCGTGATGTTTGACTTTCTAAAGTAACGGATGCTTAGATTTCAAGCTGATAAATTTAATCTGAGCTAACCTCAGGGCATTTGAAGATAACCATTAACAAATTTCTTCAGGCATTTGGTTCGTTTAAGTATTTATTCAAGCTAGGGTTAAAAACAAAAAAGCCTCCTGTGATATACCGAAATACAGAAAAGCCCCATGTGGTTTCAAAATATATAAAACAACACCTTATGTTTTGAATTAAATTGTAAACTAACAGAATTCGTTAAATTTAACGAAAATGACGGTTTCAGCCGTTAAACTTATCGGATTCCGTTAAGTTTGCCGTTAAATTTACCGGATTCTGTTAAATTTTCTGTTAAGTTTATCGAATTCCGTTAAGTTTAACGAATTCTGTTAATTTATAATTTAGTTCAAAACACGAGGTGTCGTTTTGTATGTTTTGAAATCATGGAGGACTTTTCTGTATATTACATATACCATAGAGGAATTTTTTTTTTTAACCCTTTATTCAATGAGGGAAAACAAATTTGTTGAAGCGTTTAGATACTTATAAGAATCACTGGAGTTGACTGGATGGTAAGGACGACGTGACTCTTAGAGTTCTCTTTGTTGTTAAGTTCAAGGTCTAGATTTTAGAAATAGAAAACATGTAAAGAGAAGTGGAAGTGTAAAAGAGAGACATAGAGAACGGTCAAGATCTCATTGACAAAAGATGGGTTTCTCATGTATAGCAATTATTGACAGTAAAAAAAAAAAAAATTTATGAAGGTTAATTTAAACTTACTGGCAACCAATTTTATGGTCCATAAGGTTTAATATTTCTAGAACAACGAAGGTTTCATTCTTAAAAAGCCAATTCTGAACAATAAGTAAAAAGCCTGCATTCTAGAATAACAAATCCATGTAACTGACCTGACTTGACCTCAATAAAGAAGAGAAAGAATGATAGACAAGACTAGGCATATCTTCTTGTTGGGCAAAAACTGTGAAGTGACCTCCAGTTTTTGACATTCAAATAAACAAGAGGTTGTATGTAAGGGAAATGCTACTGGTACTGCCAGATTTAGTGATTTACCTTAATCAGCCCATGAAAGAGAATATATTGATAAAGTTGGGTGACAGATTGATTTATCTCGTTTGAAAACCAATTTAGTGCAAACTGCAAACCAATTTAAAAATACATGCTCAGCTCATGTTCCGGGTAGTCTTTGCCAGAATTTTAAATTTAATACTTGTAAGGTATTATTTAAAAATTCATACGTAGGTTTGTTTGGACAACAATTTATTTGGTCAAATATATTTGCTTATATCATCATTACAATTTCCAATACACCTTTTTACCTTCCCAATTAACTTTTTATCTCACATACATCACATCACAAAAAGTGCTACAGTAAAAATATCTCAAATAATTTACAATCCAAACAGAGCCGCATGATAATTTCCATATTTGTGGTTTCTTCCGCATATCAATAGTAAAACAAATTGCTTTGGCAGAAGTATACATATTTGCACTTTCTATTCAGTAGGAAATGCTATCTTATGAAAATAATTCTTCTCAATAAACGATGCTATGTTATGATTTGTTAAAAAAAAAAAAAAGGAGTGTACCCTGATTACTAGGATATACAAATTACAAATTATGTGGATCATGTAATATAAAGTGGTAGTATTCGTTTCTTTTCATCATTCATACAAAAAAAAAATGTGTATATAATATCATAAAGTTATTTATTATCTTAGTCGTCAGATTGAGATTCCATAAATTAGAGGTATTAGGTTCAAATTACTACTAATAAGTCAGAGGACATAAACACGTACATGTTATCAAGATATACACAAAGAATTACTACTACTTTTCAAGCAATAAGTGGATCGATATATCCCTGCTTTAGAAAAAGATTGGCGATTTTTCTGATGGCCATAAGCACAAAACCTTTTTTGTAAGGAAAACTAGTTGAGGTGGCCATAACTGGTTATGAGATGATAGTCACATACTATTCTAGAAAACCTTTAACCACGGTGAGCAAAGTCAAGTCTTTTCTACCGACAATTTGTCAAGGGAAAAATTTAAGAGAAGTGCACTATAATGCAGTAAATATATTCCCTCGAATTATATAAGATGCTTTTGTAAATAAACGAATTATTAGGAAAAAAAATAAAAAGCACTACTCTTCTCTGCCAAAATGAATAAATTAGCAAAATCTAATGCACTACATATACCACAATTTTGGACGAGTATTAATTTATAACCGCAAGATTTACACTACTATAAAACTCCAAACTCCATGTGCTTCTCTTCTCTGTTCATCCTCTCCAAAGAAACAACATGAACTTTATACCATTCTTTTTTCTCTCTTTTGTCTAATTAGGCAGAAGCAACATGAGAGCTACTATATCTTATCAGACTTAATTTAATTATCCTCTAAATCCTCCCTCTCAACTCTCCAATCTTACATTTTAAAAACCATTATTTAAAATTAATCTACATATTTGTCAAACAATTAAAAACCCCACTAACTTGTAATCTTCTACTACTACTCATTTATTTTTTTCCCGTGTTTAAAAAAAAATATAACAGCCGCCCAGAACAGCCATCCATATTGCTCAGTTGCCTCACATCCCCCACCCCCTCCTTCTCTCTCTCTCTCTCTTCCTATTTCTCTCCCAAAAATATCTGACCATCCACAAGAAATAGTAGTGTGAAATATTCACTCATCTTATCAGTACTTCCCTTCATCAAAATAGACAAGTACTAGAATAGAACCAAGAAGTAGGGAAGAAGAAAAAAGATGAATGATTAAGTAAAGCTAAAGCTAAGCTATCGCTCTCTCTTTTTCTCCTCCTCTCTTCTTCTCCTCCTCTTCGTCCTATCTATCGCCTACAAGAAAACAACTATTTAGTTCATTTACCAGCAACTGAGAAGCGAAACAAGAAAGCAAAACAAAAAAAGAAGAAAGAAAAATGTCCCTAGAGGACTCCTTAAGATCTTTATCCTTAGACTATCTGAATCTGCTGATCAACGGTCAAGCTTTCAGCGATGTAACCTTCAGCGTAGAGGGTCGTTTAGTCCATGCTCACAGGTGTATTCTTGCAGCCAGGAGCTTATTCTTTAGGAAATTCTTTTGTGGGCCGGACACGCCGGCGGGTCTGGACCCATCGGGGTCGAGGATGGGCGGCCCGGCCGGCGCCTTGGCATCGTCCCCGAGAGGGTCAAACTCGCAGGTGATACCAGTGAACTCGGTTGGGTATGAAGTTTTCTTGCTGATGCTTCAGTTTTTGTATAGTGGACAAGTCTCAATTGTGCCTCAGAAACATGAGCCAAGGCCTAATTGTGGTGAGAGAGGATGTTGGCACACACATTGCACCTCAGCCGTTGATCTTGCTCTTGATACTCTCGCTGCCGCTAGATCTTTTGGTGTTGAACAGCTCGCATTGCTCACTCAGGTTAATTTTAATTTCTTCACAACCACACACCCCCCGTGTCACTCTCTCTTCCAATACTTTTTCCTACAAACTCTTTTTTTTTTTTAAAAAAAAAACACCCAAAGGTTGCCTAACTGTTGGAAGATTTCGGGTTAACGGGATTCTTGATTTTTCATTTTTTTTCAATTTTTTTTTGTGTTTTTTTGGGGGGGTGGCAGAATAGTTGTGTAGTATAATATAGATACTTGGGTGGAAATTGTTTGTGTTTATTAGTGGTTTTTGTTTTTTTTTGTTGTTTCCTTGTCTGAGAAATCTAGTTAGTAGTTCTTTTATTTTGTCAGTGAGTACTAGATTTCTTTCATCAGTTGTGTGGCAGCCAGCACTGATGATGATCAGATCAAACTACTACTTGTCTTCGTTTTCTTTCGATTATGCCGTCTTTCATGCTTATGCATCTGAGACGAGCTGATGTATAAGCAAGCATGAAGCATCATTTTCTTGTCTGTTGTTTTTCTTCCTTTTTTTGTGAAAACTCTGAGTTTGAGTAAAATAAGGCGGTTTCATTGTATTTTTCACTTGATAATAAGTTTGGTCTTGATTTCATGTAGTTACACTTGTAGTACTAGTAGTTTCTTGAATTGGGCTTTCTCCATTATGTTCCAAACCCATTACTTTCCAAATTTGCGTCTTTGATTTCTAGTCTTGTCTTTCAACAGTGATTAAACCAAATCTTTCCCAAACAACTCTTTTACTTTCCTCATTTGGATTTTTAGGTAGAGTGCAAAAATGAACAATATATTAGCCCACCCTACAGCATCACCTTTCCGCACAAACACATGGCTTCTCAACTCAACCAATTCTGCAATTTTTTTTTTTAACCAATTCTGCAACTTCTTCTGCATAACATGTCAAATCTATGAAATGACTAGCTAGCCACTAATTTGTTATTTTGTTAGTACTTAACTCAGACCACATTTATTTTTGGTACATATTTCAGAAGCAATTGGCCAGCATGGTTGAGAAGGCCTCAATTGATGATGTCATGAAAGTGTTAATAGCTTCAAGAAAACAAGACATGCACCAACTCTGGACTACTTGTTCACATTTGGTAGCAAAATCTGGCCTACCACCAGAAGTCCTTGCTAAACACCTTCCCATCGATGTAGTAGCCAAGATTGAAGAGCTCCGCCTCAAAACATCGCTTGTTCGAGGATCTCTGATGCCTCACCACCACCACCACAACCATGATATCAGTGCTGCAGCTGAGCTCGAGGGCCAGAAAATTCGCCGAATGAGACGGGCACTCGACTCGTCTGACGTCGAACTTGTCAAGCTTATGGTAATGGGAGAAGGGCTTAATTTGGATGATGCATTGGCCCTACATTATGCAGTTGAGAATTGTAGCCGAGAGGTGGTAAAAGCGTTGCTTGAGCTTGGAGCTGCTGATGTTAACTACCCAGCTGGGCCAGCAGGCAAAACCCCACTTCACATTGCAGCCGAAATGGTGTCCCCAGACATGGTGGCGGTCCTTCTTGACCACCATGCCGACCCAAATGTCCGAACTGTCGATGGGATCACTCCGTTAGACATCCTTCGAACCCTAACTTCTGATTTTCTATTCAAGGGTGCTGTCCCGGGGCTAACTCATATCGAACCAAACAAGCTCAGGCTTTGTCTGGAGCTAGTTCAATCAGCTGCTATGGTGATCTCTCGGGAGGAAGGCAATGCAAATGCGCCAGCTTCGGCTACAATCTACCCTCCAATGAGCGAGGAGCATACGAGTAGTAGTAGCAGTGGCAACATGGCCAACTTGAATCTTGATTCGAGAATGGTTTATCTGAATCTTGGTGCAGCTGCATCAGCTGGCCAAATGGGGTGCAAGATGACTGACGGAGATGAACATCACAGTAGCCACGGTAGCCAAAGAGAAGCTTTGAGTCGCCATGGTTCCCAAGGTGGTTGTGATCCATCGATTTATCACCATCATTCTCATGATTATTAGTAATTTAGCTTCATCAACTGTCGAGGAAGTGGAAGAACCCTCTCTAGATCTTTCTCTATCTCTCTCTTCCTCTTCTTGAACCTATCTTTCTTGATTTATTGGCCAGCCTTCAGAAGTGGGATGGACGGACAAGCACAAAAAGGTTGATCAAAACCCATGAAGATTTATTTTATATTTTGAGTCAACATATAATCTTTTGTCAGTTTTTCGGTCTGCTTTTGTTTAGGTTCTCTATATTAAAAAAAAAAAAAAAAAACTCTCTTCTCGCTACTTTTACTCTTCTGTCTTGGTTAATTTTTTTTTTCTTTTTTCTTTTTGGTTTTGGGTTTTTCTATTATTTCTCTGTGGTGGGTTTTTTTTTTAAATATTTTCTAGGTCTTTCCAATGATAAACGATGCGCAGTGCATGTGGTGGCAATTAGGGATGGATGGAATTTTTCTCACCAGATGGGACAAGGAGAATCCAAGTTTTGCTGAGTGATGGAGAGGACGCAGGTCATCAATCTTTTCAATCCCCGGCCTGTCAACTCCTTTTGTTTTTATTGGTACATCTAATGTCATGGACAATTTTCAATGATCTATTAGTATTACTTTTCTAGTCTCCTCACCCAAGTGCCAACCTCTCATAATACTATAGAATAACTATTAGATGTCGAAGCATATATTCATTATTATTGCCATTTAGTATTAATATTTTTATCTACAATTTATATTATGTAAATATAGCACCATAATGAATTGGCTATATGGTAAAAAATTAGAAGTATACATATGCACACTCTGATATGATAAGTTAAATGGATGTTTGATTTCTTGTGGTGGTGGGGCTTTAGTTCATTGAGGGCTTTGTTTGGACATTGGGACAATTAATAATGCAAATGAGGGAAATGAGCTGTCTTTCTGCTTTTACTCTTTTTTTCTTTCCCTAATGCCTTCATGGGGGTTGGGAGAAACTTGATTGGCTTTAATTGTGTCTAATTAGATATTTTTAAAGACATCGGTCGGATTGGGACAAATTGATTGGCTGTCTTGCATGAAGGTAACATTGAATGTGACCACACGACAGCTCAATTTTTTTGGTATATCTAATGCCGGATTCTTTCCATAATCCTCTTTTTTGTCTCCTCCTCCTTCCTTTTTGAGCTTTCTAACTTATTGAAAAACTTAATAAAGAGATGAAACCCTAGGAATTGAACATCCTCTTGCTTAATTTAACCACTAAATTCTCGTTGAGGATAGTTGAAGCTTCTGTACATTTTCTTTTACCCCACCCATTCTCTAGGCCATTTCTAAGTCCCTAGATAAAGAGCATCGGAAACGGGATTTTGTGTTGGGGGAAAAGGAATAGGGACGGTGGTGGGGGGGCAAGGGTCATGTTCTTGAACGCTGTGGATTCTTTCATTGGTACAAGTTACAATAAGATACATGGTCTTACTCTTTTGGGTACAAGAATATAGCTACCTTATACTATGAAGTGGTACAAGGAAAATAACTTTGGTTAATTTTCACGGAAATATCAAGAAACAGTCGCTTCTGCGAGTCATTTTGACATTAAAAATTGAGGGAAAAAACAATCAAATTGCAGTATAATATGACATAGCATTTCTCAGATGTGATTTCTAATTATCTTTTTGGCTATAGTATACATCTAATAGTAATTGAATTATCGAGTTCAATAAAGGAATAATTTGTCGTGATTAGGAGGTAGTATATAATGTAATTGTGGACTCATAACTTAAGATTATAACTAGACCTTCATTAATTTGAGAAATAGCATACAGATTAGCATGATTCCAAGTAACATCTCAGAGAGTTGCTCAAAATCCATTCTTGTCTCTCCTTCTTGACAATCATTTATCATCTTTGCAATTCTTCTTGTCCAGCTTGGGGTCTAAGTATTTAACCCTTGTGTATATATCATCAGTTTCTGTTTTAGTACGGACTCCTTTTTCATTGTCTTGTCACGTCCCTTAAAAACAAGAAATCCAATAAGTTCTGCCTTTAAATGCTTGCTTTTGTTTCTTCCTTGAGGAGTTAATGCGCTTTTTGAACATATAATGCGATGTCCGAATCCCCCTTTACCACCCCGAAAGAAAAAGAAGAAAAATGAAAGAAAAACCTATGTGGTTAGCCTGCAGTTTTGTATAATGATGATTGTTAACAATTTTCTTATCAACATGAAGAGGTGGAATGGAAAAAACTGCGATTTGAGCAGTTATATGACCATGTCATCTACTACAATTTACTAGTATTCTCTATTTGGTTTCTGAAGTAATCCTATGGAAACATAAAATGTCATTAATAATCTCCTCATTCCAATTACAATTTGACATTCTTCTCAAAAGAAATGTACTTATATGAGCAACATGGACTAGCTTAGATAAAATGTAGTTTTCCCAAACCTGTTCTTTAAGTTAATTGTCGGATAAAGCTATCGAAATATGCAGGATTGTCAACTCAAGCCTTGCTTGTCTCGAAAGAAACATTTGTTGTTTAACCATGGCTTACTTCCCATGCATGATTTGCGGCACTGAACCGTCAATAAATTGCACATTTTAGACCTGCCATATTCTGCATAATTATCTTAGATCCATCCTTCATTTGATTAGTTTGCTGGCATTGTGCATATGTTGTTAATTTCATCCTTTGTTTAATTTTTTTGCCCCTCTGAAATCCAATTTAGGCACTTAAGACTTGTAGATTTTGTGGAGGCAACAGGTTGATGTTTGAACTAGTATTGAACTTCCACTGATAATTCTTCTTCTTCTTTTTGTAAAAGAGAATTGATGGAAATCAGTTTTAGATGAAATAATTGTATTAACATTATGTGTTTTTTTCATTTCTTTTCTTAGTTTTAACCCATTTATCTATCGCAGTTGGTTATGAACTGATAGACAATTATAAGCCTTACAAATTAGAAGTTCTTTGAAACAAGAGATGAAAAAGAGAGACATCAAATCCTTAATTATTTAGGGGTAAGATGGGCAAAATAAATGGGGAGACAAATTTTTAAGTACATAATTAATTTCTGCAGTCATTTAAGATATCTAAATATCTTATCAGTCTTTGTTATTTTAGAGATGTTTGAATCAGTTAGGATCTATGTGCCACTATCGGGTGCCAAATTCAGTGTCGGTCCCATCACGTGATGAGAAAGGAAACTTAAATATACGATACATGACAATTAAAATAAATAGAATACTTGACATAAATATAGAAGTGGTACTGAATTGTTACTGGAAACTGGTATTGAATATCTCATGCGATCTGAAATGTATGAAATGTATACATTTCTCAATTTGAATATAGCATTTAGATGCGATTAGTATCTCTACAACTTAATTATATTCTCGAATCATAATGGTGGTGAATGCTTTTGTTAGAAGGATCCATGTAAAGTACAAAATAATTAGGGTTTGCCTCTCGTGTTAATTAGAAACGAGGTATAACTTTTTTCAGTTTATCTCTTGATCCTCTTAAATGCAATCCCATTTAGTTTCTCAAATATGAAATAGAACAAATCAACACAAATTAAAAAAAAAAAAAAAAAAGTGGTAGACCCGATAACTGTGTCTTGTACTTAGGTATGCAATTTATTTTCTTTTCAAGTACAATAATATTTTTATAATTGGTCCTATATTAAGGAGAGAGAGAAGGAAATAGAGATGTATCCAACTAAACCATTGAGAATCTTGGAGGAATTAAACGGCCTCCAGAAATGTTCTAAGAAATCCTGGACAGAAAATGTTCCAAGAAATGTCAAAAGTTGAGGATCAAGATAATTACACGACTTTGATATCTCTTGCTTGAAACAAAATCTCATAGCGTCTTTTTCCTAACAAAAACCAAAAAATATGGTGCCTTTACTGCTTAAACGAACTGATTTTGAAAAGAAAAGCGGTAGATTATGTCTTGGATGCACATGGCGCAAAATCTTGAAGGGGCCTTTTGTCAATCGGAAAAGATCTACAATAGTTGGGAAACAACTGAAGAATGAAAAATTATGAAACATGTCTAAATCAATCATGTTTATGAGTTTTACTCTGGTGGAAAAAATTCACAAAAGCCTCATATATATGGGAGTGGGAAGTCAAGGCAATTTGGTTTTGAGCTCGGTCATGATACCACTTTTCTTAGCAACATTTATAAAGATCATAATATTGCCTACATGCTAACGTCAAAGTATAGTATAGTTTTTGGGGTGTGCAATTAACGTCAAGTATTTCAAATTTAGGGCAGCAAAATTATAGAGTGTCTCTTTGTTAAATTCTCTCTCTCTCTCTCTCTCTCTCTCTCTCTATATATATATATATATATATATAGCAAGGAGGGATGAAATTTAAAAAATAAAAAAGGGGAAGGAGAATTAGAGCTCATGAACTCTAAATCCTAGAGTTTCAATTTTAACCACTAGACCAAGACTTTCTTGATTCCCTCCCACTGGCTTAGCAGTCTTAAGGAATTTACTAGTGATCATGTCTATTATTTTCAGATTTCAGGTTCTCACTTTAATTGTCACGCGATTGCAAAATCATTTTTCAGGCAGTTACCTTGAATTTGGTTGCTATTAGTATTTGGCCCAACATCCCAACAAATAGAAGTATCTTTATATTACTGTGAGAAAATAAGTTACTTCGTAACCAAATTAATTTGATATTTACACATTTCCACCAGTTTCTTGCACTTCTTTTGAACGTTTTTTCAAGACCAGATGACAACTATGTATATATAGTTGACCAAATGCATGACAAGACTGTGTGTGAATATCATTAACCTTATTTTCTCTAGTGTTCATGATATAATAAAGTTTTGAGTATAGTTATCGGTCCCATGACTCCCCACAAATGTAACAGAAAAATTGGTAAAGACCAATTCCAGTAAACGAAACCCCCCAAATTGAAACTGGACGTTGTATTGCAAGAGGTTATGCCAAAACGGCTAGGGAATCTATGGCAGGTAATTAACAAAGGGCTATTTTATCAACTAAAAAATTTCTGCAGCTGAGAACTATTTACCATCTCGGGGAAAGCACAAATGTGAGTTCATCCACATAAAGGATTTTGAGATGTCGGGGAAAGCACAAAAATTTTGAGATGTCGGCCAAGCCATATGTAGCAATAAGACTTTTTCTACTGTATATTTATGGGTTAATCTGTTATGTCTGGGGCTGGTGTCATCTTATTTGCAAATTTTTGACCCTTAGGTATAGGCAGTTCAGGGTGGATAGGAAGGTTAGAATTTTATACTAAACTTCTACTCTTTTTTGATATGCTTCTACTGTGCCTTCAAGGTCCAAAATAGAAATATGTTATATATATATATATATATATATTGCCAGAAAAATATGCAAATGGTCTTTGGTAGCAGGAGATGCCATATTGGAAGTCATAGACACAAGCTTATATTCGAACTGTTACTATTTTTTGATGCAAGATATTTTAGATGGTCGCTGGGGTGCAATCTTGTCAGAGTTGGAGGACTGAGGGAAAGAAATATGATTAAGTTTGAGATATTAAGCAAATAATTTAGTCATAATGTAACTAATAGAAACCACGGCTATGTAACTTTATTTTAGTTCGTTCTTTTATTGCAAATTAAGGATAATTAGAAGAGTTCACCTGTAAAAAGCGATCCAATATCATAGCATTCTTAAACGGCAGATACAAATATGAAATTTGCTAAAGAAAATTCTATACTGAGCGATTTGAGCTAGAGAAACAAGCTGATTTACATCCTTGATTTAAGTATGTCCATGTTTGCATTTGTGTCTGTGTCATCTAGGAACGTTATGCTTTTTCATCATTTTTTGTAGGTGGACTTGTATAAGATTTTCCGAACGAAAAAATACCCAAAAAAAAAATATACCCAACACTTTCAACATTATGAAATAACCATCTATTTAAAGTATTTTAAGGAGAACTTTTGACAACAGTGTCTCAACAATCATCAGATCTTCATGGTCTTAGTACCAATGAAAGATGTTTCTTGGTCATCACTTGTGCACAAGTAATAGTTGAATTGAGCAATAATTCCAGTGTCGTCAAGATAGTGATATAAATCTCGTGAACCCTTTACCATATTTAATTTACTTCACAATTCTTGAAGCTCAAAGTCAAAAGAAACTTTATCAACTTGTTGTATGTCATTAGTCTTATTTTAAACGAAACTTAAAAGGTGAAGTCACTTCTGTTCTTGTTGTGCTCTTTACTGCAGCCATCGTCCGTACGCTTTTGGGCAAAAGGTGAAAAACAGTAGGATATGATATACCCCAAAAAAAAAAAAACAGAGAGAGAGAGAGAGAGTAAGAAAGGGCTATGTGATCCTGGCAGAAATTTTCATGGGAAAGTTGGTTGACGTTGTTGCAACTAGAGAAATGGAATCTAGAGTAGGCTTGATTTCCAAGTCATTTCTATTAAAAATTTCTCTTGACGTATGTTTTGGATCACAAAGAAATAAGTGGCCAACATATTCTGAAGTGACGGGGCAATGACAAATTCTTAATCTCCTGCTGGTTGGTTGGTTCAGTAATTTTTGCCAGTTAGATTTGCAAAATCAACTCAGAAAAAGTGAAAAATGAAAAAAGACCTTTATAATTTTTTTTTTTAATAAGATCTCGAGTTATGTGAAGATAGAGACAGATAGAATATGGTGAATTAGGACGATCTCTATTGAGATTTAGTATGATTCTATTACTTTTCCTTTGATTTGCAAGATCATACTGATGCCAAACTCCTTGTATAAGTTAAGGGTTAAAAATAAAAAAGTCCCATGTGATCTATCTAATACACAGAAAAACTCTTCTTGGTTTCCAAATAAACAAAACGACACCTCATGTTTTGAATTAAATTGTAAACTAACAGAATTTGTTAAATTTAACGGAATCTAATAAATTTAATGAAAAATTTAACGGAATTCGGTAAACTTAACGGAATTCTATAAATTTAACAGTCAAAACCGTCGTTTTCTTTAAATTTAAGAAATTCTGTTAATTTACAATTTAGTTCAAAACATAAGGTGTCGTTTTGTATGTTTTGAAACTACGTGAGGCTTTTTTATATATTAGATATACCACATAGGATTTTTTTATTTTAACCCATAAGTTAATTTTGGGAGTATTCAGAAGAAGATTTAAGTGAACTGTGCTTTTATGGTTGAGTTAGGTGATAAAGTGGAAAAAAATTATAATAAAGAGTTTCTAAACCTTGTAAGTAGGGGATCCTGACTTTTCACTTAAAAAAAATAATGATAATAAGTGTAAAAACACAGTAAACTCTACAAGAGTGCAGTGTAATACTACCCAATTGGTGAACTTATTAATGGGAATGCTCTGAATTGGTGTAACTGTGCTAAGTAGGCATAGCGAACTTGAATCACCATAGTGATTTACATAATGCATAGATAAAAGGTTATAAGGCAAAGGCAGCCGCAAACCAAAAAAAAACAACCGCACACACAAGGTAAACTTTTAGTTACCGCTGTGCTTAGAGCGAATAGCACAAATGGTTAACAAAATATTTATTCTTGTAACGTTGAGAGAAGTTATTAACAGAATTATGTAGATAAAGAGACTTGGTGAGTTTGGCTTCCTCATCTACTTGACCAACAAGTAGTAGCTCGCAATATTCAGTTTAACTGGTAGAAATGTTAGTCTGATGATTATAATGTCTTTGATTCGATTCTCAAGTCTTTTCCTTTGTAATGTTTGAAATCTTCTCTTATTGAATAAAGAAAAAAAGAAGAAGAAGGAGGAGGAGGAATAGTAAAACGTCTTACAAAGCGAACAATCATCATAATTTGTGAAGTTATCACGTAATGTATGTTCTGGGGTAAATTTAATGACAAAAACAAATGAGTGATTTAAGTGGGAATTTAGTCACTCATTAAGGTTCCCATGTAGCATTCAGTATATACCAGTGATGGCAAGGAAACAGAAAACAAATGTAGATCACTTATTTGAACTAATAACGTGGAAGCTTCTAAGATTAGTGTATTTGAGACTTCATTTACCCATACTTTCAGTCGTGTATAAAAGGTTTCTCAGCATACGAACTTACATGAGAGGTAGCAAAATTGGACCGATTTTACTCGTAGGCCATAAATGCAAAAGAAGTAAAGAAATGAGAATGTTTTTCCCTTTTGTTTTTGTTTTACTCTTTTGGTGTCTTTTTTTCGCTTGCAATCGTCTGTCCCATCTGTTTCAGATAAGTCATGCAATCACGTGGTAGTTAAACAAAAACGTAATAGACGGGACAGAGACAAAATCCGGACAAATGATTTGAAACGGTCTTTTTTCGGCACCTCATCGAGCCAAAAGATGATAAGATATGTTGCTTTTTCTCTTCATCAATTAAAAGAAGATGTAGACACCAAAAGATATCCAATTGACCCCAAAAAAAAATGGAAAACCGTTTACACAAAAACCGTCTGCAGCCATTGTATCAGCATGCATGGGAAATTCAACAATCTGTTCATTACTTTATGGAAACAATAACTACAAGAGGGAAAATTAGTAAAAAAAGGAAGCTTGACAAAGGGTTAAATTGATTCATTTTGTTTTTAAAATGGCATGGTACTTACATTTTTGTGATTCTTGTGAACTTAAAAAAGATGGATTCTAATAGCATCACAAACATATATAAAACTTGAAAATTCTTGTGAAGGGCCTGTAACATTCCCATTTGTCTGTAAAGATTTGGAAAATAAATTATTAAAGAGCATGTTGATTCAATTCAGGGCCCGGAAGAAATATGCCCAGCAAAGCAAAGTTGGAGGATTCTGAGTTTAATATTTTTTTTCTTCCAATACATTACACGAAACCACGCTTGTGGAATACTACAACTACTTACAACTAATCCATAATCGATTATAATTTATAACTAAATCTTGTTTTTTTCCTTTTACCTTTCCACCCTCTCCTCACACCCTTCCTATCTCCAATTGCCAGATTCATGATTCGAATCCTAAATCTGATAAGTAAAGGGAGCTTTAAGAGTGTTTTCTTAGCCACTGGACTAACCTTAGTGATTAACTCTTATCAATTACAGCTTAACTCATAATTTTGAGACTTGAGATCAAGACTTCTAATTTCCGCGCCTGAACTATTAAAAAAATTAAAAAAACTAATATAAACATTAATTTTACATTTTACTCCTCACTTTTTTTCCCCCAGCTCTCTGAAGGGGTTTTTAACCTTGAATTTAATCATCACAAACAGATTATAACTGAGGATTCGATAACATGGACTTGTTAATGAGTCCTCGACCCAGACCCATGAAAAAATTTGTTTTAGGATTCAATGAGCCCAATGTTTGCCGCTCAACCACTATGCTTGTCGGGAAGGATTGGGCCCAAAAAGTGTGGCCTCTCATTTGTAAACAAATGACGCATGCAACTACAATGCTGAAATCCAGGTAGCGATCTCTCGGACTGGGATTTAAATGACTCCAAGCAGGCCCAAACGTGACCTAAAAGAAACTGGGCCAGGGATCGTATCTTTTTTTTTTTTTTTTTTTTTATGCTACAATTACTCATACTCTTATTCTACATTAGAGGGGAAGGAGGGGACCTAAAGAGATTAAGAAGAATCCGGTGAATCACCACCGGTCTAGATGGATATCTATGCATTCGTTGGCACAATATTTTCAGGAATACCTGAATATTAGAATGCAGATCAAGGAATTTGATCTCATGATCTACACCCAAGTAGAACTTTAAATCTCTCTTGGTAATCAACTACTCTGCTAGGGATCTACATATCATTTGTAGTTTTCTGTTAAGAGTATAATCAACCCTCACGGTGGGATTAATTCTAGAGGATTACAACTCAACAATTCAGCAATATCATAATCTAACCCATAATTGGTGGGGATGAAAACTAACACATAAGGTAATATTATGATTCCCATTTTAGTGAGAATTAAATCGAGACATACACCAGCTCTTGGGTTTGTAGCCACGGGAAGGGAATTAAAGCCCTTCCTCATTGCTTGGTTAGAGGAATCGATCCCTTGATTTTTTTTTTGGTCAATTTAATTAATAGAAGAATTCGTCTAATAGGTGTCCAATGGATGCTTATTAGACTGCACTTTAGGTATGAGATTTGTAGAAAGATAAAATTAATTAGGAAAAATATGTAAATATAAGAGAGAGTATTAGTTATTAGTATGTCCATATATATGAAGTTTACGTGGTATTTAGATGCGTTAACTAGTGCCCAATGGACACCCATTAACAAAGCCCCTAATTTTTTAAACTATTGCATTCACCCATGTTTCCAAGTCAATATTTGCTCAAATGGTTGAATCTTCCAAATTTAGAAGACCATCTTGAATAAATATCTAGTGGAAGATGATGGTGAATTATACTCAAGCAGACACACACTTATCCTGCACTGTATAGAGGCCTGAAAAATCAGCATTGATGCTTAAATCCTCAATTTACTATATTGAACCACTGCTTAAATTATTGGGTTCTTTGTAATCCCTTTCAAGGCACTCAACTTCAAATGGGTCATTTCAATTCAAATTCAAGGCTTAACCCCACCAAACAGACAAAAATGAAAAGCAGGAGGCGCTCAAGATTTTGCACCCACCTCAATATTTAAACCACGTACTAGTGCTATTTCTTCGTAATCAAGAATTCCACAATTTATAATCCCATTTATCAAGTTAGTGTATTGAGAAATGAGTCTTACTAAACCGGAAAAAAACACACATAAAAACACACACACACACACGGGTGAAGAGTGTTTTCGAAATTCAATCAAGTTTTGTTTGGATTGTGATTTTCTGCAGGAAAATTTTACATTTTTGGTAAACATATTTATGAATGATTTCACGTGCATCAAATTGTTATAATATATTTTTTTATAAAAATTCTTAAAAATAAATTATTCTCTTAATTTATAGCTTATTTCAATCTCCGTTATCCTAGCCTATATTCCTCTTTGCTCATTTCAGGCTGTGTTGTCCGCACGAAGTTACGCGGTTTTGACCTTTGTCTTGGTTTTCTACGGCTCACTCAGGCATTGGATTGCGGAAAATTTGAGACTGTACACGTAGCGATCATAAAGAAAGAGACTATACACGTAGCTTTGTCGATTAACAACACCTGGGGGCAGCCCATTGAATAATTTGAATTAGCCAGCAAAACACTTTTCCATTTCAGATCCTGTTGGAGTCCTCGTTCCCTTGACAAGAAGGATTAGTACTTGTTTAATTCGTTAGTGTACAGGCAAATGTCTAAAATGTCTTACCTCATTTGTCTTTGAACTGATATTTGATTGTTTTTCACGCGATGATCTGATGATTTTTCAGATCAAATATATCTGTGTGTATGTATTTTTTATCATTAATATGATTTTCTTTATCAAACAACTCGTGCTAGACGGTTTTCAACTAATTTAGCAATAATATTGGTTCCTGTTTTATATATATATAAAAAAGAAAGTTTCTTGTACACCTTTGACCTTCTATAGTCTAGTTTTTTTTTAAAAAAATTTTTTTATGGGGGTCTATAGTCTTGATTAACAACAAGCATGTACAGTAAGCAAATATAAAAAAATAGGTTTGGAAAAATTTAGGGTTTTTGGCTTTTCCTTCGAAATATCATGAAACATGTCGAGGACGTACTTGCTAATAATTGAAAGGCATAAAATAAAGGAAGCAAATTAGAATTCACATACTTATTTCCTACCTATTAATAGAAAAAAGAACGTTTGTATTACTTCATCACGAGATGACAAAGACGATCGTGGACTGCTTTTCAACAATTTCTTAAGATTTCACAAGATGACAAAGACGATCGTGGACTGCTTTTCAACAATTTCTTAAGATTTCACATCTGATCTGAGGGACTAAAATGAGATCATCCAAATATAAGAGGGACTTTTGGCAATTTACCCTACGTGTCATTTATAATAAAACATTTGCTGATGAAAGTTTCCAGCAAGAATCATCATTTTTCACTAACTGCATTTTCATTTTTGTTTTTCATTTTGATTCAAAAGGAGACTCTAAACATTTAAAACGGAAATAGAGGAGGAAGGAAATTCTTGATAGGACTTTCCCTTTTTGGGGATAATCCTTAATTGTGTTTTTATTTATTTATTTATTTGATCTTCCCAATCAGGATAGCTTTATAAAGTTACCATCTCTTTTTTTTTTTTTTTTTTCCACTATTACTCCATACAAAAGCCTAAGAAGCAATAATACTTTCTTAAAGAAGATGTATATAGTGTGAAAGGAATATCAAGAAGTCAATGCAATTGAAAACCTGGAAAGTGTGTCAATATACAATATGACTTCCATCAATAGAAGTTAATAAAATTACAACTCCCATGATTAATTAATTAATTAAGGAACAGTTTATTTTCATGAACGCTAAGAGTGCGTTTGATAAAACTGAATTATGAAAACTGAAGTTTGAAATCTAAATTCATTAAATTATTAAATTGTTATGTATTAAATCTAATACATTTGAGTGCATATCACATTCAGTCATAAGTGAATAGTTTATCACTTAATTTTATGAGCAAGTTTTGCCTAAAAAATGTAGTACCACTTAATTAATTCAGATGTTCAATTTTTAGTTATCAAATGGTCTGAATATATTAATATCTGAATCCATTAAATTTAAATGTTGAACTGAATTATCACAATCCTTGACCAAATTTCTTCCTTGGGCCACTAATCTTATCGAAAAATGGGTGGTGACACCTCAAATCGCCACAAGGCAAACAAAGAGCTCATGAAAATGACTCCTACCCAATATTTATCCGACAACTAGAAATCCTCATGACTTTGAGAAAGGAGCAGTAGTTTTCACCACAATTATGTCAAACTCATTCAGCAATTTAATTCTTTCTTAAGTAATCACAATTCAAATCTTATACCAATCTCAATTAATTAAAGAATCCCAAATGAGAACCATTTGTCACAACCCTGATCATTCCCTCCTTTTCTTGCCTTCTATTTTCTTGTCCCCTGACATAATCCCGTGGGCAAACCGTGTTTATCTTTGCCTTTTACTTTTCTTTTCACACTTCCAGGGAATATATCCCCAAGAGTTTAATATTTTTCCTTTTAGGGATTTTTTTTTTGGTGAATAAAAGTATCCAAACCAGTGTGAAAAACTTCCAAGTATTCTCACAGCTTTTGGTTTCATTTTGGGATACTCTCTGCTTTTTTGATTGTGCCTGCATGAAGCAAAGAATCTATTGAGGGGTGAAAAAAGCAAAATATGCAAAGGCAGATGATTGGAATATTACACCCTGGTTGCTTAAAACTAGTGGCTTTTGACAACTCTTTCATTCATTCATAGACTTTATAAAGCAGGAAACCGAGAGTAGTGCTCAGATTACGTCCCTTCTGTTTTCCTTTCTCCTTTTCAACGGTGCATAATTACGTGTTTCTTTATCTCTCATACCTGTATTATTCTTTTATCCTAGAAAAGTCTGGACGGTGCATCATTTTAATAGAATACAACAAATCAGCTGAGTAAACACGGGTTCGGTTTAATTGTACCCTTATCCATGGAGAGTGAAATGGTATATATATATATGCTTCAGCCTGGTTTAGAGGCCAAATGACAACCACAGAGACACTCAATAGTACATCGTTGCGCATTTGACACATATATATATATACATACACCCTTTGATTCTTCTTTGCTTGTACTGTTTCTTCTTCCAAAATGGACAGGACAGAAAACCAGGTTCCTCCGGGTTAGTTCCTCTGCCCCTCCTACTGATACTCTCCCCCCACGTCCCCTTCGACAGGGCGATTCCTTCCCTGTTCCCCACTACTCTCCAGTAAGAGGGGAGGGGATGGAACTGGAAAGATCTTTTTATGGGCGTCTTTTTGTTCTTTTCTTAGCTTTGTTTGGGTTCAAGAAGCTTTCTTGATTTTGTCTTTTACTTTCTGCTTGAAGGTTATCCAACTGAGAATCCTACGATGGGGAAGAAGAAGAAGAAGAGGTGTTGGCCACAATCCAAACCAAAAGGAGAAAGGGGATTTATTGAAGGATGGTAAGTCTATACACACCTTTTTATCTTCATATCCAAGAACAATAAAGATTAGTAACAGAACCACAAGAAAAAAAACAAGAGATACGGATTAAGATTTGGCCTGTTATTATTGCTAACTTTCACGAGTGTTTGTTCACCATTTTTGCAGCCTGTTTGCCCTCTGTTGCTGCTGGATTTGTGAAATGTGCTTTTAATTGCATATTCACCTTGGAAGTCTGATCAGTGTTTCGTTGTTTATGGGTGCAGTCTTTTTACGCTGTGTTGCTGCTGGATCTGTGAAATGTGTTGTGACTAAAATGTTATGATGGGATTGGCGCTACATCTGCGTTACTTTTTCTTCGTGTTTTAGTGTATTTGCTGAGTTATGTAATCATGTATTCTGACGATTTATTACTGTAAAATTTTGTGTGTGTGATTTATCATACGATCAATAAATATTGTGTTTCTCTTCCTCAAAAGTTGATTGCCCCACTTTTCCAGTTTCACAACTAGTGATCCAGGCATGTATCCATCTAAAAGTGGCCAAATTAACCTAGTTTTAACTGATGACCCAAAACCGGTTTCAGCCATTTCTCCCCATATACCTTACTGTTTACTCTTTACCTGATGTGTTGAATCTGTTGTTCTAAAAGTTCCCTTCATTTGGTAAATCAAATAGTCTTTGAACCATATAACAGCAGCAAAACGAAGTTACAAGCCTCAATTCTTTGAACTTAAAAGCGCAAGTTTAAGCGTTTGAGAACTGAGTGAGCACCAGCATTGAGAGGCCAAGGCAAAATATACTTTTTGATCGAGTGTCTTACCATATCATGTACAAACCACATGCAACGGCTAAACATGTGCAGCTCAAAGCAAAAACAGAGAGAGGGGGTCAATATGATGATTTTCTTATATCAGATATCTGCAGAAGTACACAAGTTCTAAGTAACCAGGAAGCTTTCAACAATCATCAAACCGTGTCCGATGAAGGAAACAACTTCTCCAGCATGTTATTAGAAAGAATTCTGTTAGGATCCAGCTCTTTCCGTGCTTTATTGTATTCATCCACTGGAAACCGCTTTCTTAGCCTTGCTTGCAAAGCTGCAAGTTCTTCCTTGTCCTTCGGCACCTGCACGCACCAAAAATGTCAACAATCACAATGAACTCCAAACAAACACCCAATTGTCAAGAATGGGACCCTTAGATAGATAACAAGAAGCATAAAATGGAATATCACCATCCACTTGGATTACTAGCTTTTACTGGTAAAAGAATACACGTAAAATATATGACCAATGGAGTTTATGGACTCATTTAAAGGTCAACAGCTATCGTTGTGGCTGAATTGTACATATGCTGCTCTGTTCTTAGTTCTTACAAAGTTATATAGTACATTTTGTCCTCAAGTCTCAAATTTAGCCTCTTATGCAGCAGAGAAGTCTCTATGGTTGTATAACAGGTAGCACTTTCCCACATATATAATCGCTAACAATAAGATGAATAGTCTTCTGTATCTGTTATAACAGGACCTCAAAGATTTTACTTTTGAAATATCAAATAGGGACGTTGAGTTTGTCATAACAAATTCCTCACATCTGCTGAAGGCTAAAAATATGCACACACCTCTGTTGCCAAGCTCCTCCCAAATTCTTCCCTTTTCCTACCCAAAACCCATCTATTCTTAGCTCTGTTCCCATTTTTAAGAGTAACATTACTGGAAAGTTGCAGACTGGAATAAGCATGTACTTACAAGCCATAAAGTAGGATCAAAATTAGAATAAATATGTAACCAAGCAAAAGTGGGAAATCTGCAATTACATATATATACCTCCATGTTCAAGTCCTCAATTTTATACAACCTCTATCCGAACACGAAATTAAAAAGAACTTTCTAGCCTTCAATTCATACCTCAATCTTGGCCCAATGTTCATAAGCAGAATAACGATCCCATAATTGTTTGTATGTAAGATGCCTGTAGTGGAAGAATTCTTCTGTTATTTGTTTTCTCTGTCGAGCATCAGTGGTAGGAAGATACATAATTATTCCAACCTGGTAATAGAAAAATGAACTGGATGAGAAGATTTAAAAAAAAATACCACTATAGTGATGCATGCTAATGCTTATTCACCAGTCCCACTATAACTAATGCAACGAATAATACTCCCTCTGTCCCAATTATTTAGTCATGTTTGGGAAATCCAACTTTTTAACAATAGCAGTTGTGATTGTGATATTTGTGCTTTTCTTTCCAATTATGACACTTTTAATGAGATGGAGGGAGTAGTAGAAAAGGCATTTCTGGAAAATAGAGAGGAGAATTTTTATTTTCCTTGCAAATAGAGAGAGCTGAAATTGCACTTCAATATCTATGACCGGCGATAATCAAACAGATTGAAAGCACTTCTATTGATAACAATATTCAAGAAAAGTGAGCAAATCTAATTATTCTGCCAATGTCAGTTTTAAAAAGAGAATTCAAGATGTTTTTTTATCCTTCCAGTCTCCCACTCCTGGTGTTCTCCTTCAGTTTGGTTTTTCTAGTGAGCGCGATAAGTTATTAATAATATGAGAAGACAGAGAAAACAAAAAGGAAGGTTACTGAAGCAACTTCCTTAAGGTATCCAATCCAGAAAATTACTAAGCTGAGGCTATATCATTAGGGGATCTTGGTGAGACCTGCAGCTCATGTAAACAACAAACTTTACTGCTTCAACTTGTGACCAGATGGGTTAAACAGTTATGCAGTGAAATGTATGTTGAAGAAGCAATATGGAGCCTGAGACTTGTGTACAGCAAACATATACCTGTGGGCTTATGTTTTGGGCATGTAACATAAATTAAAAGTCTACACAAATACATTAAAATAAGAAACAATCATGTCTAATATAATTATAAACTAAATATTCCATCAGTCATCCATAAAGGAGTAATAAGGAAAATGTATGGATAACAAAGGTTATGCAGGATGGGCAAGACTCCTAAAACTGTTAGATCTGTGAATGCCAAATACATTCAGCCTAGCATCCAAAGAGGCTATTTTATATGACATAGGGACACAGAGAGTAAATCCTGCCTTTTCAGGGTTAGTGTCTACACCTCCACTACAAGTTATGCATAAGAACTTAGAATGCGAATGCACATAAAAATAAAACATGAAATGGTGAAGAAATGAACATATGAGAGGATAAGAAACTTTTAGTATTACAAGGTAGATTAGTGGGCTCCATTAAACTTTCCATGCAGTTGGCTCTGCTGCTTCCACGATACACTCATGTCATTCTCCCCTAAATTTTTAAAACAATTAACATAAGCTGTGTACCAAACATCCCAGGCATTTCCGATTTCTCATCCATTTTGAGCCTTTTATAGAATATGATATAGTTGAAAAATCTAGTCTCTAAAGATACAACTGAATAGATACAGATCAGCTAAGTCAACTTAGGGTGTGTTTGATAAAACTGAAGTCTGAAAACTGAAATCTGAAATCTGAATCCATTAAGTTATTGAATTGTTAAGTATTAAATCAAATACATTTGAGTGTATGTCATATTCAATGATAAGTGAATAGTTTATCACTTATTTTTGAGAGCAAGTTTTGCCTAAGAAATTCAGTGGCACTTAATTAATTCAGATGTTCAAATTTTAATTATCAAACGCGTCTGAATATATTAAGATCTAAATATATTAAGTTTAAGTGCTGAATTGCGTTATCAAACAAGGCCTTAGCATATTTAAACTATTTAACAACTATAAATGGAGGCTAAAAAAAGTTTACTCCATATTTTCAGAATATGGAGTCAGATACAGCCCCTCAGGTCCAACCAATTGATGAATAGCACATGACACTATATGTGATTCAGCAACATGGATAGTTGCTTCTACTTATTATAGTTAAGGCAAAGATTTATATCAACTATGTGCAGCAAATAAAATAAAACTGAATAGGAAACAGGAAATGAAGAAAGAAAATGCAAGATACTACTACCCAACTCAATCATTCTCCTCTCCATCTTTGTTCAACCATCACCATTACTTGATACTAACTCTGTCAGTATCTCTTTTGTTGGACCATGTTTCTTCCTGTAATACTCCTTTTGCCGCCAATCATCAATCTTTACTAAAACTAAACAGCACATCAGATTGAATCCTAATCCAAATAGACCAGGAATAACTGAAGACAAGCAGGAAAAATCCCCAGCTTAAGAAGAAAATGATTTGATATTGGCATCTATGGTTGAAAGGGATTTCTTAAAAACTTACAGTAGCATATTACTCATGCAAATTAGCAAATACAAGGAATACTAGGTCCCAATGGCAGGTCAAAAAGACAGCGAGAGAGGATAGTGACATTACCCATGAGAAAATATCATCCTCCACTGGACTATGAGCAGGACTCATGAAGCTTTTGCTGCAAGCTGTCCATCGCTGCTCTATGGGTGCAGGAGCAGGTACATTTTCCCTCTCTATGAGTTGAGTTAATTCTTCTATGTATCCCAAGTCACTCATGCTAGGTTTGGATAGTGTTCCTGTGGGAAAACAGATTTCTGAGACCCACTGCTGCCCACCACAATCAAAGCCCAAAATTTCGTCACTCCAGCCTATTCGGTATCCCTCTGACTTCCTCCAGAACTCGGCCTCAGCTTGGTTGATTTTTATGACATGGTTTTTGTTGAGGGGATCTAAAGCCAGTAATTTATCTCTAAGTTCTGTAAAGGAGAGCTCATCTATGTCTGGTTCATTTTCACTTGAAGTTGCAGTGGCATTTACTCCAACTCTGCGAAAAAGATAGAAACTCATTGGCTAAACTAGACACAAAGACCAAATTGACAAGGATAAAATCAGTAGTTCAACTTTTTGAGGAAATGATTGTACGAGTCTTTCTCATTTCTTTCTTGTGCAAATACTTCATTCTTTGAGGAAAGTTCAAGTAATGGCACCAATTGTTTACCAGTCAAGCATATCCTATTGAAGACTAAACAAAGAGCACCAAATAGGAAAGAAATAGCAGCAGATGACATAACCATGCAAACGAGAATGATCTGCCCAAACCACAATTCAGTGGGAATAATGACGTAGGCAATTTCTGATTTAAAAGAGTCAACAATGCATTTTTTACCTGTACTCCCTTAGAGACTCTCTGTAGAGATCTCGAAAAGGTTGTATAGCTTCTTCCTGGCTAAACTGAGGCTTGAACTTCGGTGGACCTTTCCATTTAGAAACAGGATTACAAGTCACAACTACAACCGTGTCCGTGTATGGTATATGCAAGTACTTCACATGCTTGTTCTCTGATAAAAATTTCCTGCAAAAGAAAATTACGATGAGCGGTCAGAAAAATAAAAAATATATATATAACTTATAGTGAAATCTGCGAAAGCTATTGGAACAATTAGCAAGAGCAAATAAAGAGAGTGGCATAAGGTGCTCCCATTTCCCAGTCAAAATGTCATGTTTTTCAGTTTCACTCAACACAGGTCTAGCAGCAGGCATTTGCACTAAATTTGCAGAAGGTAAACACCATTAATATTAGATTGGTTTCAGCCTGCTCTGGCGGCTTAAATATCCAGAATTCACAACGAGAACAAAGGTCAGTGTTTCAGCAAGATAGACATTCAAAAGACTACGATGAATGAGAATGAGGCTTGTCGCGAGTAAAACTGAATATAGTGATTAGACTAAACCACAAGCGGATAAAAGGCAAATCCAGTTTAAAGGCTGTCCTTGGTGCAAAGCATAAGTAGGTCTGCACTTCATTCATTTGAATACACGTATAATATTCAATACAAGCATCCACTCAATGAAGCATGCTGATATATCTGCTGCCATTGCCCTCTATTTTATCTAGTTAATTTCATGATATGAGAAGTTAATTATGCATGCAGATTCCATATGTCATCATCAGTAATATGTTAAGTATGACAGTTTACTCCAGAGATTGAAATTTCATTATCAAATAATTGAAAATATTTACTTGTGATTTTTCTTGATATCTTTCAGATTAGAGACAAATGTGTGTTCTACAAGCTCCTGTCTCTCAACACACTGAAGAGTGACTTCAGCAACCACTCCAAGGCCCCCAAGTCCACAACGTGCCAGATAAAAGAGCTCTGGATCATTTTCTTTTGAAATTTCAATGGTTCCCTTTGCAGGAGTAACCAATTTCATGCTGATAACCTGCTCATCGATGGGAGGCAACCTTGCACCAGTACCATGTGCACCAACCTAAAAATTTGCAATGACAAAAAACTTCAGATAATGAAAGTATCGCTAAGGCCTTAATGTGGAAGGCAAGTTTTTCACTTTAATGTTGCAGTTGCCTAAAGCAGTATATTAAAGAAGCAAAATAGATGATGAGCTGGCCAAAGCACTTGTTTGTTTTCACTTGAACTTGAGAATTAATTTGATCAAAGTGCTTGGCAGGAGAAACATTGCACTTGGAGAGAGAGAGAGAGAGAGAGAGAGAATTTCCAGAGTCTCATAATGCTATTAAGCAGGTAGCTTATCTTGACTGTAAAGAGCAAAATAAACTATCCAATTAAGTGAACTATAAAGAAGCATATTCCCAGGTCTGCAATTCTTTGCACCCTTAATTCTCAAAATTTACACAAAATGAACTAATGATATTATCTAGTTTGTCAAACTGAATGGCAGAATAGCGAGCCAAAAATTCCACTTGGAAGACACCATGAAAAATTAACTTGGCATGACATCAAAGAATTCAGCTAAATGTAAGTAAAACTTCAAACTTCCCAGTAAATCCGCATTGCCCCTTCATCAATTTACAGCTTGGTCCTTGAATTTAGCAACCCCACACCCCCCCCCCCCCCCCAAAAAAAAGAAAGAAATTATTTTGAACTTTTGATGAGATATAGATCAGTCCAACTCTAACCGTTGATAGTCTAATTTCATTACACAGTACTATGTGAGTTAGAACACACACTTCAAAATCAAATGGGCCCCCAAAAAAAGAACTCTTTTTTAATTAACACATTCTGGAATTCAGCTAAAATGAGCAATTAGACTTTGGGCAGGCAATTTTAAACGAAGCCAATAATCTACTTCAATCATAACATAAACCCACAAAAATCTACTCAAAACCCAACAAAATATGAGCGCAAATAGCCTTAGAAAAAATGCAGAAGGCCACCTGAACAATACCACCAACTTGCTGTTCCCTGATTGATGCAAAATTCTGCAAAGTAAGCCCGTAATCTTTAATCCCGTCAACAAGCTGCTGAACCCTTATCCCTGCTTGGACTCTAACTCTTTTCTTCTCCTTATCCACTTCCAAAATCTTATCCATCAATGCCAGATTCACCATTCCTGAGCGGGTCAACCCGATCCCATTCGGAGACAATCCCGAGCCTACAGGCCGAATCTTCTGCTTCTTCTCATGGGCTTTCTTCACAATCTCCTCCAGCTGCTCCAACGATTCGGGCTGGAGGAATGTCCGGGTTTGGACCTCGTGGGTCCCGCTCCAATTGGAGACCGTGTGGAGGTCTTCCGGTAACGCAGCGTACCGGAAGAGTTGGGCTTTTTTGTGCTTGGCGTCCTCGGGAAATGGGAAGGAGTAGTAGGTGGCGGCACCGCAGCCGAGGACGAGGAGCGTGTAGCCGAGGTACTTCCGGATTTCAGCATCAGTGGCTGAGGAAGGCAGTGGCGGAGGTGGTGATGGAGGTGGAGGAGGAGGAGGAGTGGAAGCGGTGGAGCAATGGCGGAGGAGGGCTGTGTTGGGGGATTTAAGGGTGGTCGGGTGGTGGTGGAGGAGCGATTGGAGAGAGCGTTTTAGATGAAGAGTTCGAAGCATTTGGATTCTTTTTTCTATTTTTTTTTCCCCTAAACAATTGTTAAGATGTGGGGTTTATGAGTGGTTTTAGTACACACTTGCTGGAGCTGATGAGAAGACATAAGAAGAGAACATGGAAATGGCAAAAGAGAATGATCAAGTGGCTATAGCAGATGATGTTTGTTTTTTATAGTTGGATTTTGCAAAAGTGAGATTTTAATTCGGGAAAAGTGTTTACATGTGGGGTAGTAAACGTGAATTTGTGCATTCAAATAATAAGTTATATGAAATTTAGGTCCACTGATAAGTGTGGATTGAGAAATTTGTTAGAAAAATCTTGTAAAACTCTATAACCTTGCACAAATGTTATCAATAGTGTGCAATCAAATTTGTATAAATACAATTACCCCATGGATACGAGTTTATGAGTTTATTTAGATTTAACGTATTAACACCTTGTGAAATTTAATGTAGTAAACAGAAAATGATTAAACTCATTTAAATCATTCTTACATTATTGAGGGTCAAAACTGTGGAGAGTTCTACTGTCCCTTTTGGATATCGTATCGATAAGATTAAATGTATAGAAGAAGAGATACCAATTTTTAAATTATTTCAAGAGTTTAAATCACTAAATAATGTGACAAGATATGAGTGGATTAGAATTATAGATACCGTACTCAAAAGGGATGGTAAATATTTTCCCAAAACTGCATCATGCAGTCATAGTCTCCAATAAATTCGAACTTCTTGTAAGATGAATGTATGCACAAATGAATCCAAAATGTTAAAGATTTTGTCATGTAAAGGTGAACATATCTTGGCCATGATTGTTGTTTCGTCGTATATTATGATCCACAAGTGTATAAGACGTCATTGCCATGTCAATTAAGATGTGTCAAGTTGAAGAACAAGAAGAAGTGCTATTAATGATTGACAATGATTAGAGATATTAAACTCAATTGCGGTTGTTTGTTGTAGTCTCCTTACCGTGGCAGATCACTGAAATATTTAGTTAACATATGATCAATGTTTTGTTTTACTAGCAGCTAATTGACAAGGGAATGGGCAGGGGGGAAAAATGAGAACCTAATTGTTTTAATGATACCTAAATGTTAGGTAACCAGAAATTTGACAAAGATACAGTATTAGTTTTTTTTTTTTAATATATACACTCTTCCTCACGCCTTTTTAACTCCTAGCTGCAAAGTATAAGATTCAAATTCTAAATCTGACAGCAGGGGAGAAGATTCAGTATTAGTTTCCAAAGGATGAAATGATGCAATTGAGTTTATGATGTTTCATTTACTTGACCAATGAGCACTTATTCCTATACCATCTTGCCGAGCCAGAGTTTTGGTTAGGCAAATGGAAGACATATTGCACGCATTCAGTTCTGCTGGAGCAAGGTTATAACGCCCAAAATGCATCATGTTAAACTATTATGAACCGAATTACAGATGTACAAGGCAATATGTTCCTTTAAGAAAAGGGTTTTCAATTAGGCGGAAATTCTTAGTTTTGCCGGTCATTTTAAGGATTGTGAGTGAATCGAAAGAAGGGAACATCATGATAAATTTCTGGTATCATGTTTGAAAATTTTCAGCCAAACTAAAATGAATCCATACACTCATTGGCCATTATCCTTTTTGTTCTTGAGAATAATTCTCAATTTTTTTATTAGGTCATTCACACAGGTTTAGCCTTGTAAGATCAAGGACAACACCCGTTTGCTCTCTGACAAATCAAGTTCAAATTAAACCCCAAAAAAAAAAGAGTGATTTATTCAAACAGGCGAGAAAAACTCAGAGAGACCCTGCCACAGCTAACTTGAACAAAATTGTGCTTGTCCAGTCACCGAAAATAGCTCTCCTCCAGAACTAAATGCTGTAAGCCTGTTACACTGAAAAAAACCTCGCCAGACCCTTTTTACTCGCTAATCTAGGCTGCATAGTGCCTCAGGGAATGAAAATGGAAGTTTTTACTCTTTCACCAACAAAGGCCAAAAGATTTATTGAACTCACCAAAGAACAGAAAAACCAGCACACAAGACAAAACCATGTTGCAAACAGCCAAACACCAACATGCATTTCAACGTCCTGAAGGAATTTTAAAATGCACATGGAGAATCTGAAATGCTTTCCAGTATTTTTCTTGGCACCAAAAGGGTGACAAAATTGAAGTGCATGAAAAACTAAAGGAACTAAACTGCACAGAGAAAGCAACTATTAAGCACCAATTCAAGAAACCTCCTGCTCACATAATTATATTTGCCCACAACTTTGCGAGAGGGGAAAAAGACAGAGGGCATGTAGCATGAAATTACGAATAAATGCCCTTATATCTTGAATGCATATATTCGTAATCTTCTTAATGCACACTGGGAATCCGGACTGTTTTTAAGTAATTTTCTTGGCACCAAAAGATTGAACATATACAAAGTGAACGAAAAACTAAGGAATCTAAACTGCACAGAGAAAGCAACTATTAATCACCAATTCAAGAAATCTCCTGCTCACATGTTTCCCCATAACTTTGAAAGAGGGGAAAAAGACAAGAGGGCGTCTAGCTTGAAATTACGAAGATATGCCCTGCAGGGTTCAAACATCATACCAAGCTTAACTTGGCATACAGATATTGTAAACATGCTACACAGATATTGTAGCATATTGGACTGCAAATTGTACACATAATTTCCAGTCAGAAATACTACATGTATTCTCTAGAAGGCAAGTCTGCCCGATGTCTTCCAAATGAGTAGGGCATAGTCGAAATCTCAGTTACATGAAAAGGATCAGGTTCAATTCCATAGTCAGTTAAAGGCCTAGTCTCTAGCACATTGTCGTGTTGCAGAACGAATTCGGGGATCTCCAGTTCTCCTTTCTTTATGTCATCCCAGAGATACTGCAAGCGGCTTACATATTTGATTTTCCAATACAATCTACACTCAAACAAAAGAAAAGACCAGTGAGCAACATGCATGACACAGCGAGACCCATGTTTCTGAGTCATAACTTCAGTTACAAGACTCCCTTAGTCCAAATTGAATCAGAAGAGGTTCATAGAAGTAAGCCATCATAATTTGTCCAAAGGGCAGTAAATGCAGCAAAATTGTTGAATCTACACGCAGCACCAGTATTTGCTGAAGGCAATGGGTATCATGAACAAACATGCAATAACAAAATCTGGAAACATTCAGAAGTAATTAGATTCAGCAACAAGTTTGTAAAATTAGGCATTTGTGCTGCTTGACCACAGAAATAATTTCAAGTCCCATATGCTACTTAATTTGCAGTTCTCTTCTCCCAATAATCTACATTCTGATTTGTTTGCATGTTAAATTGACAAATCAGCTTTAAACAGGATTATGTTCAAAATTTGGTCTTTTAAGTAGTGTGGGTTGTTCCAATATGAGATAATTCAGGATCTGCAGCATCAATCGAACATTAGAAGTTAAGGGACTAATTACTGGAGGTATATGACCTAGATTACTGGACATGAACTAATTGCCTCTGCATAATGTTTCTTTCTGCTATCATAATAAACAATGAATAGGCACTCAGATAATGACCATATAGCTTCCAGAGATTTTGATAGCACCACATGTAGCAACATAGTCTAAATCTTTTACACAAAATGATTAGAAAAGTTCAAGAAAGAACTCACCCTCCACTTAAGAAGAACCTTCCCAGCGTGGCAAAGACAAGCCTTGACCACAGACCAGGATGAATGAAGTATACAACCTGAAGCCTGTCCTTGTGATCTGAGGGTAGCTCTTCATAAATCCACCTCAAGATGGTGAGGCCAGGTGAATTGTCATCACTTTGCACTGTAGTATGCATGTAAACGATGCAATAAGGCCCTTCTGGCAGCTCAGTTGCTATCTTGTGGAATACATACTTCTTCAGCCGTTCTCCACTAATCACAGGAGCTGAAAAATAAATCGAACCCAATTAATTTCACTTACTCCGAAACAATCTATGTTAAATAAAAGGTTAAAAATCAACAAAACGTTCAAGCAAAAAGATGATTATTGAAATCAACGCTTTGCCTCGATAGTACAAAACTAAGAACTGCAAAGAAGACTTACAGCAAATATAACAGAATGACATCCCATTATAGTATGGCACGCCCGCAGTTAAAAGCACACCAGCAGAACTCCAAAAAAGAAGAAAAAGAAAAAGAAAAGTGGGGGAAAAAACCCATGTGCTCATAGTTCTCCAAAAGGGTGAAATTTCGAGCAAATTCATGATTTCCCTATAGATAAACATAAGGCCAGAAAACAGAAAAGAAAAGAAAAAGAAAGCAAAAAGAAAGTAAGAGTTCTCAAATTAATAAGCAAAAGCAAAAGAAAAAGAAAACTTTTAGCAGAAAAACAACTAAAAGTCAGCATACAAACCTAAAAATACAAGCTAAAACTGATAGACCTATAATCACAACTCACTGGCCACAGCTCAGAAATAATCAAGAAAATAAAACTCTAAATTTCAAATTGAACAAAAAAAAAAAAAACCCAATTAGTATACTAGCCAAACCTAAACGATTAATACTAATACAAATAACTATAAAGGTTGATGGGCGATTGTATCTAAAATTATGTTGGTTAATTTTAGGTACCAGGGAAGTGTTTTCCGACGATACGAAAGATACGATTCCCGGATTTGTCGGAGCCAGATTCAAGGCGGAAGAATTGAAGGGCTTCGAGATCGGAGAAGTCTTCTTGTTCATAAGATTGGCAATCATGCCACTGTTCTTCTCGATTTTCGCGGTCCGATTGGGACAAAAACGGCCGACCATCTATACCTAAATCGGAAGCTAAAACTAGCACCGAGAAATCTTCCGAAGCTGAGCCTGATGAACTGCCCGCCATTAGCACGTGCAAGACACGCGAACACAGTCGAGTCCGCTACACCATCCGATTTTTCTCAGGTCAACACTATTGGTTGGATACTTGGATATTTTTCCTTTGTGGATGGATTCTCAAATTTTTTTCCCATTCCCCCCTCAAAATTCATCATAACTTTTAAGGATCCCCTAGTTGTTGGATTGCGTCAGTAAACCTCTCTCACTTTTTAATTTGCTCAAATTAGTACATTTTTTTCCCTCAAGTACAAAAGTGCATTTCTTTTAGAAATGCTTATAAATGGACGTTACTTTGTTTGGCTATTTGATTCATCATTAGGATTGAAAACGAGTCAAACTACTCAAGTCGAATTGAATTTGATTTGGTAAGAATTTGTTGGAATTTGGTTTGTCGACCAATTAAACCAAACTTAAACAGTATTTTGCGTTCGATAAATTTTCAAGTTTAGCACAAACTTAATTTGATTTGCATAAAATTGAAATTTATAGGCAAAAAACACTCAAGTTACTCGAGCTCAACTCGAGTTCGGCTTGATAAGAATTCGTTTGATTTCGGTTCAATATATAAACAAACAAAGTCTGAACATAATTTTAGTCTCCATTAAATAATCAAACAAACTTGAATACCAGGATGTTTAGCTTTATTAGATTCATTTACACCCCAACCCATTATGTCATTTGTAGAAAAAATCCTACATACTTACTATAGAGTATGTAAACTACATAAGTGAGAAAAGTATTGAGTGTATTACATTATGTTACGTAATATGTTACATAGTGTATTAGTATTAATCACCCATCATCGATTAATGATGGCGTATCATTCCTTGTTTTGTAGATACATATAAGGAATAACTCATCATAATATTTTGTGACTTGATTGGTACTTGCACGTTGTCAAGTAATGTACATGGTGTATCTAATATTTTTCCCTACGTGAGTAGTTTCTTCTTTTTTTCCTGTTTTCTTTGTTGTTAGTAGTATTAATGTTATAAAATAGTAATCTTGAGATTTCACTCAAATTAAGAATCATAAGTTTTACTAATCATGACAGACATCAAGAAGTTTAGATAATTTTTAGTCACCTAGAATTCGTATATAACTAGCATACCACTGGTAAAAAAGCCAACCAATCTAATGAATAAATAAAATGACAAATTTCTTAAAAACTTAATGGATGTTAAATCACTTTCAACAAATAGAAAAAGATTGATATTCATATTTCACTCACATATTAGGGTACACAACCTTTTTTCAAAAAAAAATTAAAAATTTAGCAGTTTTGCTCCCATTGAGATACTAATTAACCGTATAGTAGGCAAACTGGGCAAATGTGAAGAACTAAAAACTTTAAAGGGGAATGATTGATGCAATTGAATGATTGAGAGGATAAAGTGTAAATACTCTTTACTTTTTGCGGGGGAAATTCGAATTACCCTTATTTGGCCACCACTTCTCTTACATAAAAGGGGAGGATAATTCCATGAATCGAGCGTTATGTCCATGGCCTCGTTACAGCTCCTACATTCCACCCCACCTCCCATCTCCAAGACCACCTACTCCCCCTCCCGTCTAGACCTGTGCTCAACAATGGCCGAAATCAAGCAACACCATGCCCAAATCATCAAGTTAGGTCTCTCCTCAGACAACGACACCATAGGCCGTGTCATCAAATTTTGTGCCATTTCTGAAACCAAGGACTTGAACTATGCTCTCAAAGTTTTCCATACATTGCCTAGCCCAGATCCTTTCATATATAACACCATTATCAGAGGCTATTTGCAATCAAATTTGCCCAGAAACTGCATTACTTTTTATACAAAAATGTTGGAAGATTCAGTTATTCCCAACAACTTCACTTTCCCTCCTCTTATAAGAGCTTGTTGCGTAGATAATGCTATTCAAGAAGGCAAACAAGTTCACTCCCATGTCATTAAATATGGGTTTTTATCAGATGGTTTTGCGCAAAATAATTTGATTCATATGTATGTGAATTTCAACAACTTGGAGGATGCGAGAAGGGTGTTTGATAAATTGGTCTATAAGGATGATGTTTCTTGGACTACATTGATCGATGGATATGCTCAACTGGGCTGTCTTGATGAGGCTTACAAAGTTTTCGAGTCCATGCCAGTTGATAAAAGAAAAAATTCTGCAGTTTCTTGGAATGCCATGATTGCAGCTTATGTTCAGAGCAGTAGATTTCACGAGGCATTTGAATTGTTTGAGAAGATGAGACTAGAGAATGTGAAGATGGACAAGTTTGTCGCTGCAAGTATGTTGTCAGCTTGTATTGGACTGGGCGCTTTAGAGCAAGGAAAATGGATACATAGGTACATAAAAGAGAGTGGGATTGAAGTTGACTCAAAATTGCAGACGACAGTTATTGATATGTATTGCAAATGTGGATGCTTGGATGAGGCTTTTGAGGTGTTCAAAAGGTTGGAAAGTAAAGGGATTTCTTCATGGAATTGTATGATTGGAGGACTGGCAATAAATGGTAAAGGTGTGGCAGCGATTGAGCTTTTGAAGGAGATGGAGAGGGAGAAGAATTTAGCTCCTGATTATATCACATTTGTCAACTTGTTAAGTGCTTGTGCTCATTCAGGGTTAGTTGATGAAGGAAAGTATTACTTTAGATATATGACAGAAGTTTATGGCATTGAACCGGGAATGGAACATTACGGATGCATGGTTGATTTGTTAGGAAGAGCGGGATTGCTGGAGGAAGCAAGAAAGGTTATAGATGAGATGCCAATGAGACCTGATGTCGGTGTACTAGGGGCTCTTCTGGGGGCTTGCAAAATCCATGGGAACATTGAGCTAGGAGAGGAAATTGGGAAGCAAGTAATAGAACTAGAGCCTAGCAATAGCGGGCGCTACGTGCTGCTAGCTAACCTATATGCCAATGCAGGCAGATGGGAAGATGTTGCTTATGTGAGAAAGTTGATGAACGACAGGGGAGTGAAAAAGGCTCCAGGCTGCTCTGCGATTGAATTGGAAGGCGCTGTCAACGAGTTTATTGCAGGAGGAAGGACTCATCCTGAAGCTAAAGAAATATATGCCAAGGTTAATGAAATATTGGATCGCTTAAGATCTGTAGGATATGTGCCCGTTACTGACGGAGTATTGCACGACATCAGCGAGGAAGAAAGGGAGAATCCCCTGTACTACCATAGCGAGAAACTGGCTATTGCTTTTGGTTTGTTAAGGGCCAAACCAGGGGAAACTCTTCGTATCACAAAGAATCTAAGAGTTTGTAAAGACTGTCACCAGGTTAGTAAGTTAATCTCAAAAGTTTATGACCGAGAAATAGTTGTTAGGGATAGAAATCGTTTCCATCAGTTTAAAGGAGGAGAGTGTTCGTGCAATGATTACTGGTAGCAGACTGGGAGATTGAGCAACACCAATAACACATTTATACACGTCGACCATTGAGTTTTCCATATTCTGCAGCTCCCGCTGCTTTTCTCAGTTACAAAATTGAATTACCAAATCCACTGTCCCTCTGCTCTTAAGTGAGAGCTGATCAAGCAAAGCTTATGGTCTCTCTCCACGACAGAGTAAAGGTAAGGTCAATAAGCATTTTGAGAAGATTCTTAGGGGAACTCAATGGAGAGGTAGCCTGAACATTCACTTCTTTAAGTTTTGAAATGCTGGAAGAGGAGAGAAATGAGGGAAGATAAAACTGAATACATCCCATGAAGAACTGAAATTAGGAAGGCTACAAGGGACTGCAATCCTGCTTAAATACTAATTGGCTAATATCCTGAAACAATTCAGCATAGACAAGTATAAGGATTATATAATTCAAAATAATGTAGGAAGAGGCAAATGGTAGTTAAAAAAAAAAGCATCAACTTGGAAAGATCCAAAAGCCGAATAATTAAATTAAACGGACTAAGATCTACGCTATATTTATTTGCTTCATCCAAAAACTTCTACGAATATAGTGGCTTGAACTACCTCTGTCTATACATCAAAAAAGGGGAGAAAACAAAAAGCCCTCGAACTACCCCTGAACAAGTCTAGCTTTTGCAAATCCCAAATTGAACTAATTCGGTGAAAGTTCCTTTCCACGTTTTGCAGCAGCAACAACAGCATTCATCAAAATCCCACGAAATCCAGCCTTCTCCAGCTCATGAATTCCAGCAATGGTTGTCCCACCAGGTGACGCAACATCATCTTTTAGCTGAGCAGGATGCTTCCCTCCATTAATAGCCATCGATGCTGCTCCTAGTACCTGCAACAGAATCATCTCTAGTTGTTCAACTGACATGAAATCTGACATGCATGTTTATTTCGGTTTAGTTGAATTTGAAATTCAAATTTTGCATAGTTGTTATTCATCTAACCCTGACAATGTATACACTGTCAGTGTAGGAAAGATTAATCCTTATAAAAACTGCAAACATATATCTGAGATGACCATGAGATTTTTAATGTCAATTTTCACTTTCATGAGAAAAAAATTCAAAGGAAAAGGACAAAAAATATAACATCACATGATATAAGCTAGTGATAGATAAATGACATCATACTCAACTAGCAGAAAGGAGCAGTGGACATTACAGTATCAATGATATCTTACAATCGAGCCATTTGAAAATTAAAGATATTATATCCTAGAAATGAGGAATATATTTCTGACACACAACTATGTACATATTAGGTCTTACATACTACATCACTTACTGTTTGAGAAGCTAAACCAAGCGCTAGTTCTCGAGGTAGACCTGCAGCAACACCTCCATCAGCTAAAGCTTCTATGGCTAAATAGATATAGGCTGGTCCACTTCCACTGAACATATCCAGAAAACAGAACTCCTAGTTAGACAAATCGAAACTAAATCTTTTTCCAATAAACTAAACAGTGCAAGGGCATGCATCTTTATGAGCACTATAGAGGCAGGAACTATTAACCCCTTTGCTGACACTAGAGCCTTAATATAAGCATTCAAATTATTCTTAGGACCACATCTAAAAATACAAACACAATGTTAGGACCAAGAGAAAAGCAACATACCTAAGGCCAGTTATAGCATCAAAAAGCTTCTCATTAGCTCTCCACACCTTACCAATCGCTCCAAATAATCTAGATACCAACTCTCCATCCTCCTCTGTGGCTGTTGCACCCAGGCTGATAACTATATAAAGAGAAATAAGTTCAAAATAAATGATTTTGATCGCTGTATCTGATAAAGATGCTTATCATAAAGGAATATCTGTTTCAAGAGGAAGCTGAATGCTAAAGCTAATGAGAGAGAGAGAGAGAGAGGGGGGGTAAAAGCAAAATCGTGATGATATGCACCTCAAACTGCAAAACTACTATTCAAAGTAATTAAGAAAGTTCAAAGGAATGAAATGCAATATAGGCTACAGAAGACAATGCTATACCAGATGCTGCCTGACCAATGGCAGCTGGAGTGTTTGGCATTACTCTTATAAACCGGGTATGGCCAGCCCATTCCTGTTCAAGTTATTCAACATATTCAGAATTGAGAAAACACATTCACAGTAACAGTGACATGATTAGTAGACTCTCCCAGGTAGTAACAAAAAAAACTACAAGAGCAAAAGAAACATGATTTCAACATCTGAAATTTCTCTATAGAAATACTTCATAATGTTGAAAAAAAACAAATTATTTCTTTTTTGGAATATAAGCAAAGGAAAAGAGATAACTCATACAATCTGTAATTTCAATAGTTTGAAAGTAAAATCACCTAGCAAGGAACCTCACCAAGTTAAACACATACATATCAGTTCAATTTATCAGCAAAGAAAGATATTGTTGCCCGTTTATGTTCTTTCCTCAACCAAATACTATGCTTGTTCCTAAGTGAATATAGAATAACTGAAGCAGCCCATGATCACCAAATTTAAGGAAAACCTTTGAAGTTCTCAACAAACAAGATTTTCAATCAATTAATGTAGGGATTTCTCCAACCACCATTAACATTGTTAAAGCAAACTGTATGATTATAAATTTACACATCCATAAATCTACTTCAGACAACCCCGAATTAAGTAGAGAACAGCCACTTTTGCTACAAACAACATGTATTTTTCCCTTATGTTTATAAAATGTTTCCAAAATTTCTCAAAAAGGTCATTGATCAAGATCCTCTTAACATGCTCGAAAGCTCACAGAGATTGGATATCCTATGTTCCAAATGTACCAGTAGTCATAAAGTTTGTATTAATCCTGGTAATGTAGGCCACTAGCAAATTAAAAACTAAATATTGTCCTGTGTTTTCCTTGCTAATTTTTCAGATAAGTCGTCTGCTATTCTTGCTTTGATTAATTATTCTGTGACATTATCTTTATAGAACAATCACTTGTAAACATGAAGTCAAAGAAACAGAAGGACATGAAATGAACACATATACAGAAAGTCACCCAAAGAATCACAGAAGCATAAACTGCTGCACTATAAGACCATACCAACAAACAACTGAATAGTTAAAGTTTGATCAAGTGCACCAATTACTTTTAATTTTTCTTTTCCTGTCTCCTGTAGCAGTGAACAAATATTTTGGACCACTAGAAATTGAAATCTAGGGACTTGATAGATTTATTTAAATTTGTTAGAAGCCTTAATAAGGGAGAAGAAGGCTTCTACGAGACAAACCTGAAGATCCTTCAACTTAACTCCTGCAACTACTGAAACCAAAAGCTGCTTCTCAGAAAGAAGTGGCTTTAACTCCAGTGCCACATCCTTAACTGCAATTTGTAGATAGTCAAATTGTTAACTTCACTTACTTCAAATATACGTATGCCAAAACAATTTAAAAACAACATAACAAAAATGTTTACTCATCCTGCCTGAATAAAGAACTTGGACAAGCAACTTTGGATGTTCAGTTATCAATTGTGAACAGTGACATTTGACTAATGCAAAACATTAAATAAGTGCTATGCTGGAATCCCGCAAAACTTCCTAATATTCCTGGAAAGATGGAGAATTAAAAAATGTTCAAGAACCAGACATCATTCTGAAATGCTAAAATGATTGCCAAGTTGTGCTTATAGTTAGTTTAGATTAGAAACCAGCAGCTTAACTAACTTGGAAGAAGAAAATAATAGCCCTTTGTCAACAAATCATCAAACAATATCATGAATTAAAGACGAAAATTAATCCAAAGAATGTATTTGCTTTAAAATCAAGTAGCAGCTTGCGAGGAGCTCTGGAAAAAAAACCCAAGAACATAGCTCAGATTGGAAAAGGCAAACTGGAACCGGAAAAGGTAAACTGGAACTGGAATTACCAATTTGAGGTTTCACAGAAAGTACGACCACATCACAGTCATGAATTACCTGCTCTTAGTAAACATGAAAACGTAAGAAACATCAGAAATAGTCCAAGAATGTATCGCTAATCCAATGAAACATCACACAAGGTTCTATTAAATTCTATAGTTCAAAATTTTGACATGACAGAGTCCAAAAAAGATAAATAAATAAATAAACAAATATAAAAAATCGACCAGGGAAATTTTTTTTTTTTTTTCAAAAAGGAAGAAAGGTTCTTCATTTCTTGTAATAACTCTACCTTAAAAAGGAAAATTTCACTCAGCAAATGGGCTAGAAAGGTTCAGATTGAATAACACAAAAATTGATCTTTCCGCTTCCCTTGAATCTCAACCAGCAATTAGAATCACTCAAAATAAAGAAAAAGAAAATTGACGAAATTTTTACACACAGAATCCAAAGAATAATTTATTAAAGAAAACGGGAAAAATGGGACTAAATAGTCGATCAGCTTTCCGACGAGAACGTGAAGAACCTGATGATTGTGCTCGAAAACGGTGACCCCAAATGATTCGAAAGCTGAGCTGCGCTGGGGGCGGTGATGAGCAGTTCGGATCCTGGAAGCGGGTAAAACACCCGACTTGACAACACCGCGTGCTATGCTCTCCGCCATTTTGCCGGCACCGATGAAGCCGAGATTGTAGGTGTCGAGGGGAATCGGAGCCACGTTGTTGGACGCCATTTCTGTTTTCTGTGCAGAATAGGGATCGGAACTATATATCGCATCAAGGCACAAGGAATTAAACTACCCTCAAAATACAAAAGTTGGTTTTAAGTTAGTTTCTCGTGTCCTTCCAAAAAATAAAAATAAAAAAATTTTAGTTTCTCGTGAGCACCTGTCAGGATATTCCATGAGTCCCACAGATTAAGAAAGATAGATTAGTTAAATTTTATTTTAAAAAAAGTAATGACTCTGTTTGGATTAACTATTTTTAGAACCATTTATTTCAACAGCAATAATAAGGTTATATTACATCATTCAAGATATATATTAAAGTAATTATGGGTAAAAATGTTGACTGTATTCAATAAGGTAGGTTATATTTAGTGATAATGAAATATATTAAATAAAAATATTTTAAAAATTAAAATTTAATTAAAAGGTGGATTATAATTTGAGATGGATGAAAGAAAAAAGAAGATTATCAAAATAGGACGGAAGGTGTATCAAATAATAAATCTAATTCTAAAACTACTAAGATTTTAATAAATTTGATTTAACTATTCCAATAGCAATGGTAGGTATAGGGTAGGGAATTGCGGACGAGAAACTACGCTAGTCGATCCCGCAATTTAGCTCGCCTGCTTAGGTTGTTATCTTACATCGAGGGTTGGGGGGGTTTTGGGGTAGTTTATAAGTCTCCTCAGGAACCACAAGAGTTGCCGGCTTTTGTGGTTTCCTGTGGACCTAGGTTTGTAAAATACCGTAAAAGTCATTTCTGGCTTTGGAAAAAAGACAACAGCCTCTACCGGATTGAGTGAGGTCTCTTTAGGTCTTAGTAGCAGCTCGCCTGCTTAGGTTGTTATCCCACATCAAGGGTTGGGGGAGTTTTGGGGTAGTTTATAAGTTTCCTCAGGAATCACAAGAGTTGCCGGCTTTTGTGGTTTCCTGTGGACCTAGGTTTGTAAAATACCGTAAAAGTCATTTCTAGCTTTGGAAAAAAGACAACAGCCTCTACCGGGTTGAGTGAGGTCTCTTTAGGTCTTAGCAGCAGCTCAGCTGCTTAGGTTGTTATCCCACATCGAGGGTTGGGGGGGTTTTGGGGTAGTTTATAAGTCTCCTCGGCTTTTGTGATTTCCTGTGGACCTAGGTTTGTAAAATATCGTAAAAGTCATTTCTAGCTTTGGAAAAAAGACAACAGCCTCTACCGGGTTGAGTGAGGTCTCTTTAGGTCTTAGCAGCAGCTCAACTGCTTAGGTTGTTATCCCACATCGAGGGTTGGGGGGGTTTTGGGGTAGTTTATAAGTCTCCTCAGGAACCACAAGAGTTACCGGCTTTTGTGATTTCCTGTGGACCTAGGTTTGTAAAATACCGTAAAAGTCATTTCTGGCTTGGGAAAAAAAAAAAAAAAGGATCCCGCAATTTAGCTACCAATCAATAACAACGAGGAAGGTCCACTTTAGGAGGAAACTAGAAGAGGTAGAATGGGCCATGTTATTAGCAAGAGTTGTCTGTTAGAGTCCAATAAAAAAAGTGCTCCATCCCTTTCTTTCCCTGGCCTTCTGGCAACCAATTTAGGCAAATGGGTTAGCCCTCACGGTAGGGGCCTCTTTTTATTAGGATCTAAAGTAACCAAGTGAAGCTTATGAACAGGATTATCATTATCGTTATGCTCAAGCATCAACCTTTCCCCTTTTTTTTTTTCTCTTTTTTGGCAACTTCAATTATATGGAGTACCATATTCAATCTACTGTTAAGTCTTAACCTGGAGCTGGAGGCTGTCTACTTTGTTTGTGATTAGAATTTAGAATGCACTGGTCATGGCCACTGATAATTCTTAGATATGTATCTGATGGATAAACTTTGTAATCCGAATTATTGGGAATAAATGGAAAAGTAGAAGTAGAATTAGAATACAAAGCAAATCCTGAGAAGAATGGTGACCTGATCAACATGTAACCTGTATATGTATGCATCTAGTGTGTGTACTATAGAGCAGTGGCGGATTTAAGGTGGGGGCACTGGGGGCATGGGCTCTCACTGCCTCTCTTAAATTTCGATAGTATCCATAGAATTTTGATATAATCTCGAGTGTGTCTCTGGAATTTTTTTATGAAGGAAGTAAAAGAATTACGTGATTCTTTAAGTTGGTTCATGAATTAATATTCTAAAAAAATATGTGAACCATAAAATTCCATTTGAAGCAAGCTAAAAGAAAGGCTTTTATTTTAACTTGTTAGTGAATATTTTTTTTGCTTAAAAAACTAGAAAAAAAGTAGATAAAAAATTTTAGTGTTACTTTTATGCTACTGAGAATTTTTTCTGGCTCCGCCACTGCTGTAGAGACATGAATCATCATGATAAAGAATAAAGAGGCTTGGACCATTATAATTCCAGTAATCGATCATCCCAATCCATCATTTAGTACGAATCCCCTTCCAGAAAAGAAAAAAAAAATCCTAATATATTGCGATTTAACATGCTGGATCGGGCAACTATATATTGCTGATCTTAGATAAAAAGAAACATGTATGAGCTTTTTCGTTGCTCTTAATCTCTCTGTTTTCTTATTGAACCGACCTTAATTTCATTAAGAAACGGGCTGGTTAAGCAATATATCAGACCAAGTCCTTCTCACGCGCAATAGATTATGATGACACGTACCCTTAATTTAATAGTATGTTAATGGTTAATTGATCATAAACAATGCTAGCTAGCTGGTCATCCTAATAACTAGTCAATGTGTTTGTCTACGAAATTATTTGGGATAATTTTTTTTTAAAAAAAATACTGTAACACTTTTTTGATGTAATGTATGTGAGATACAAAGACAATTGAAAAATGTGTTGATGATTGATACAAGCAAATCATTGTGTGTAAATAAGGTATTTTTTTTCCGAGTTTTCATCATGGAATGGTAGTGAGATTAAAGCTGACGAGAGGAGCTTCATGCATCAACTCATAACCAAGGATCCAAATCGTGTTGCACTCGCATACAAGTGCTATAAAAGATATCCTAACTTTTGGTTTTCTGGTTTGTCAAGCTGTTTTTCTTTTGTAACTAGAAAAAGTAAACCACATAGCTGATACTATAGGTTATTTTGCTAGAGATCTTAGGTCTGATTAGTATGGAAAGATTCTTATCTCCAGCGGATTACTAGGAAAAGCATATAGACAGTTAATTAGGGAATTACCCAATAGTGTAAAGTCTTTTGTGAATATTGGCACAAAAAAAACAGACGGGATCCTCTGTCCAATTTTCTGTGTCTAATTTCCTGTCCAACACAAAACTACGTAGTTCCACTTATTCTTATGGCTGACGTGGCACATAAAAATAAATGCCTGTTTGGCTCAAGCACCAAGCAACAACCCTGTCAAATTGTAACCATTCACCGTGAATTCCTCCAAAGCAAACTACTAGCCTAACGGAAAGACATAGCAAAATTTGAGACATACAGAGAGACAATCAAATCCTTGGAAGTACAAAGCAAAATTTCCAGCTGGGCCTAACGGAAAGAATAATCTAAAAAATTGGTGAAACGAATGCATTAAAGACACTGTAGTAACTTCATATAAATTGTAGACAAAAAACGGCATAAAGACAACAGACCTACTATACCTTCATGGGTCCCTACTACATAGACGAAAGCCGGCATAAAAAACTTATAAATTGATGCCAAGCAAAGGAACATCCACAACTGATACATTGTAAGTCAGCCAGAAACAATTGTGCAGATGAATATTATTTTTTTCTTACCATCGGCAAAGAAGTCCCAAATCTTCTTGACGCTCACGGCAACAGGTCTTGGGAATTGTTATGGTAGTAATAGGACTTTGGGAATTGTAATAAAGATATGTAAATAAAGGAAATCCAAAAAAGAAGAGAGATTCAAAAGTATAATGGAGCCAAACAGGCATTTATTTTTATGTGCCACGTCAGCCATAAGAATAAGTGGAACTACGTAGTTTTGTGTTGGACAGGAAATTAGACACAGAAAATTGGACAGAGGATCCCGTCTGCAAAAAAAAGACCTCACCTATGAGAAGCAAATATGGCAAATATGGCAAAAAGACCTCACTTATAAAGTAGAAGTTTTTAAAAGATTTTCTTTTGAAGAAAATGAAATACTAAATGAATAGATAGTTTTTAATTCAAGACAAGTTGACGAACCGAATTAAGTGGTTGAAAAAGAAAAACATTATGTGGATAAATAGTTGTTCAATCCTAAACTGATTCAATGTTACTCTATAATAACAAAGGAATAAAAATCTAATTGTAATCCAAAGATAGAATGTTGCCTTATGTTCAATTAAATTTATGTCCAAATAAGATGACTTCTCCACATGTGCATTAATTGCGTTAGTAAGGCTTCCTAGGACACTTTGTTTTTTTTTTCTTTGCTAAAAAATAAAAAACAATGTTTTGGTTCTCAAAATTAGCCTATTAAGTTTATCAATTCATATCATATATATATATATATATATAATAAAGTCGTATCCTCATACTTATCCTTTCATTTTTTCTCTTTCCTACGTGGCTTAACGACACGGCAAGTAGTTTCCTACGTGACTTGCTCCTTTTTTGTTTAGATATATATCAATTCTTATTTCCTATAAGAATTCTTAATATTATATGATTCTTATTTCCTACCCAAAAAAGGAACTAGAAAGTAATGCGATATAAATAAAAAGACACATAAATATCTCTATTAGATATATCTCCAAATTCATGCCAATAATTTGTGTACTGCATAGGGAACCGAAGTAAATAAGAATTGTTATCACTACAAGAAGTAGAAAAGTAACTAATTTCAAAAGAAACCATTAATAACAGAAGTCAATATCTGATGTTAGAAATATGATTCTTAATAGATTTTATTATTAGGTGCGTTATCAAGATATAGTGCATAGCACGAAATTTATGGAAAAGAAAAAGTTAATTGAATCCAATTAACTATATGTATTTGACTCGTACGGTCAAATATAAATTCCTATTTGAGCACGGGTTTGTAAATACCTATAAACCCGTTTGTTGTTAATCAAAACATGCAGGTTATACTCATTGCTAGATTATAAGATTCACAATACATCTCTGCTCAGATGGTGGGGAGTATTTAGTGTATGGACCCACACCATAGGAGTCCATGCACTTAAAGGACTCGATATAGTTGAGGTGGTCTTTCAAGGTAGGTAAAATCTATTTTGAGAACGCACTTTTATTTCCTATAAGAATTTTAATATTATAGAATTCTTATTTCCTATCCAAAGTTACGTACTTTAAACAACTTAAATCAAGATAAACCTACTTTTAATGTTCTTATTAATATCTCTTTATATTCTTATCAATTCTTATTTATTATGCCTACACTATATATAGCCTCTAATATATTGATTTCAAGCATCAAATTCATGGTTAGGTATTTTCAGTGCAAGCGGTTGGCACATTAAAGCATCGATTTTTGGTTTTCACTCCTCTTGATTATCAGGTACATCTTCTTTCAATACATATTTTTTTTAAAAAAATCATGTTGATCTTCAATTGTAAAAGTTTAGTAACATATCTTGAATTTTATTTTTTTTTAATTTTCTATTTGTTTTTTATGAACACATAGGATTAGTAATATATCTTGAATTAATAATAAATTTCTCTTATATTTCACATATTATATCTCACACAATATTTTTGCCTTTAATTTTGATAAATCATTATCAAATTGGTGGAACCGACAACCAATACCAACTTGAAGCATCTTCTTCCCAGATCCCAATTAGTATAACAGATGATTCTAATCAACAACATTTCAATACATTTCATATGAATCATTTATCAGAGGGTTCAACAAAAACACAGAGGAGGGGAATCCTCATAAAAAGATTTGCATGAGAAGGTAGATTTAATATACTATTTTACTTTCTTAAATTATAATCTTTACGTATTGTTATACACAACCTTGAATGTGATAAATCATTTATTTTTTTATACTTAGTTATCCTGCTTTGCTATCATGCAGTGATAATGGAAAATCAATAAATGCTGATTTGCACGGACAAATCGAGGAGAATGTTCAAACAAAAGAAAAATAAAAACAAGTTTCTGAAGAGTAGAATATTATTTGATACTATTTACTGCACTTTTTATTATTTTCAAGTTTTTGAATGTTATGGTATTGTCGAATGTTATTTTTTTCATTTTTGAATTATTATTTACTGAATTAGATGTTCAAATTTATATTATAAGAATACTTTATATTACAATGCGCATGTAGTAATATACTTAAGAAATGTTATAATAAAATATGCATTAAATTTGTATTTCATATTGACATTTTTATAAAATTGACTAAATAATTTATTATTTTTCGAAGATTCCCGTTCAACGAACGGGTACAAAACTAGTTAACTGAATAAATACAAGTCTGTGTTAAGCTTTAGTGTAACGTGCAACGCAAATCCTTCCTTCTTTTATATATATATATATATATATATATATATATATATATATATGTATGTATATGTATATATGCATAGCAAGATATATACAAACAGTGGAAGGGCCTTGCAGTGTGTTAGTTTTAGATCCGAGACAAGGATACCATATGCACCCTATACATAATATTCTTTTTTTTTTTTTTTTTTCTGACGGAGTGAGTGTCCGGGTCAAGTCCTTAAAGGCGGCCCGACTAATCCCACTTCGGTCCGGCCCAACGCCCCAACCAGACCTAGCACGTTAGATGCACGGAGAAACTGATGTTGCTGCTGAGATTCGACCCCGGGACATGAGGACCCGAGAGAAGAGGCGCCAACCACCAGCCCATTCACGTGGGGGCTATACATAATATTCATTCCGCCCGTCTTTGTTGTGTCCTTTGACTCCGATTGTTAACATTATTAAGCCATTATTAATGAAGTCCAATTGGGCAATGCTAAAAGCCAATCAGCACTCATGAGGTGAACATAAGGAGTACTGAATTTATTTTAGATAGTACCAATTTTACACTTTTAAATACTTATTATTTCTTGACTTTCAATACTATAAAATTTTCATACATATATGTGTTAGTGTAGGTGGGATGTCTCGAACCTAAATTTCTTATGTACACTCTCTTTTTTTGTAACATCCAACCCATCCCTCTCCTGTGGGTTATAAAATTTTCATATATAAAAACTTATTCATGCATGTTTGTTAAATAAGATACGTCTAATGAGTTGTTAAGAGAGACTAGAGGGTTGCACCTAAGAAATTATGAAAGTGATTAGAGTGACCACGAGTGCGATTGTTTATATGGAATGCTTACATTATATTAACACTTGCCCTATAGAAAAACGCTTTAGATACAGCATTTAAATTAAGACTTGCTTCTGGAAAAGCGTTTTTGAATATATTGTGGTTATGAACTGAATTACAGTACAAGGACCGGTCTTGCCCAAGGGCTGTGCATGGACTACTTTGATTAAGGCTCGTTTGGTGTGATGAAACGGGATTAGCTATACATGGATTAATTACCATGAGATTATTTGACATTTTTCATCCTATATAAAAAAAAAAGTTGCAATTTAAGTTTGGTTGGTATTGGATTATTTATGCAATGTACCATCGAAGGTCTACTGAAAGCTCTTTTCACTGTCAGTTTCAAGGTTCGAATTGTCAGTTTCAAGGTTCGAATTGTGAGTCTGATAATTGATGTGGGAAGGGTGAGAGTTAAAAAAAAAATGAAGGTCTAATGTCATGTCTGATAAATATAGAATTGATTTAATAATAACCAGAAATTGGTCAAAGTAACTTTTGGAAACAGATCATAACATTTTCCCTAAGATGACATGAGCTGAATGAACCATAAGAGATTAGAGATAAAAAAAAAATGCAAGTAAACCAACAACAATAATGTTTCAGGACTAAGTATAGCTCGACTTTCTTTTTTAGTTGAAAGGGAGATTCTAAATTTTACAAGGAGAAAAGAGATGGAAAAGAAGTTAAAAATAAGTTGAATGGACACCCAAAATCGCTTGGTTAATATTCTAATCAGAGGAAGTTTGCTTGGGTGATAACATTGGAGTGATTGTAAGTGGACTTCTCACTTTAAAAAAAAAAAAATCACTAGTGATCAATAAAGTTGGATCTCAAGAACATTAGCCCAGATAAAATGATTGGGAAACGTAGACCGTTGAGGCTCAAAATAGGCCCGAACCGAACCAATGTGCATCGAGTTGTACCATTAAATTCACATTTCAAGGGTGTGAGCCTAGTCTACCCCACATTCACATGGCCTAATCGAGGTGGAAGTTCAACCGTGTAGTGGGCTTGGCTTCCCAACAAACTTAAAAATGGCCCGTCCGGGATTGATTGGATAGATTCAATAAAAAATGTACTTGCACTTAAATATTCTCATAGATTTATCTCCAAAATCAGTTTAGCACATTTTCTTGGTATGCTTAATCCTCGTGCAAGTTAGCATATATCATGTTTGCATACGTGGAATTAGAAAATTTCCTTTGAAAGGGAGAACTCTAATTCAACTAAAACTTAAGTATATAATTTAAAATATTTTTAATTTTTACAGGGCACAAAAGTTTAAATTTACACAATTTTTTTTTTAAAAAAAATTTCAACTTTTCAAATGAGAAAAACCTAATTTTTTTAAACTTAAAAGCAGGGGCTCCTCTCTGCCACCCCCTAATTCCACCCATGTACGTTTCATGTTTGCACCTCAAACTCTTCATTCTTCCTTCCCTTCCCACCGATGTTATATAAAGTCTAGCTTGAACCTAAAAATACCTAATTGAGTTGGGTAAATAAAAATATTTACCACAAAAAATTTACATTTTCATGGAGCGTGGTTCTGTGCATGAGTAGAAATTTTTTTCCCCTAAAGGACCTGCATAAGATTTTTACTTAAATAAACATAAGCGACACAAATTATTCACTACAAGTTTACTTAAACTAGTTCACTACAAGTTTACTTAAACTAGTTCACTACAAGTTGCACTCTGTATTGACTAGAAAATTGTCGAAATAAGTCATCACGGTAGGCAATATAAAACTAGTTAGGGAACGAATAATCGAACGAAACTGCACAAAACACAATTGAACTAAGTCCTTGTCCTAACCTCATCTTGAATCTCCTTCGTTTGATGTGAAATACAGTTTACGTGTCAAACCATGGACATTATTTTGTCTGTGAACCCAAACATTCTGCCAATACTAGAAATGTGACATCGTTGCTCGTGAACATTTTTGGGTCTATTTGGTAAGCATGATTTGCAAAACAAAAAAAAAAAATCAAATATTATTCTACTCGTATCATAACTACAATTTCTAGCTAACTAATTTTTGATCTCATATATATCACATCATAAAAGATTTTATATGTGAAAGAATCCAATCTATGCATTCAACCAAACCGCAAGATGTGAAGCGAGACCGAGTATCCTGTTAACTACAAACATTCCACGGGGAACGTTTCCACCATAACTTCAGGAAAGCAAATCGATGCGCGGACATGCTGGCTAAATGGGGGAGGAAGCTGTGTGATGATCATACCCAATTTTTTATTTTTTATTTTTTATTGCTGTCTAGATTTTGTACTCCCCTTTCTTTTGGATGATTTAAGTGGATTTTCTACCTCTTGGATGACTGTATTATGAGAACTATTTTGTAAACTTTTATTTTATTTTATTTTCAATGCATCTCTAATTACAAAAAAAATAAAAAGGTGCAATGTGGTTTCCGAATGAAGCAAGCATATGTGCCGAGAATTTTACTCTGGGCGCAAACGAAGCTCTCATGTTGTAAAGCCCACTAAATCTAATTTTTCAAAAATTTTCCACCATTTACATTCTTACACCTCATTTCTATGAAATAATTTAGTTTTTCTTTTTCTACCAGGAGAGGAGAATAACTAATTTTAATTGTGTATTAACATTACATGAAGCATCTGTGATGGACAAAAATACAATTACAACATTATCCGATTTTAGTTCTTATTTTGTCAATTTTTGTAAATACTCATCCACTAATCATTGGTTTTAACCTCAACTTCAATTTCAATTACACTTGTAATCATTACTTATTATCGATTTTAATCTCAACTTGTAGTCCTTACTTATCATTGGTTTTAATCTCAACTTCGATTACATGGCAGTTAATTAGTCATTAGTTATCATCGGTTTTAATCTCAATTTCAATTTCATTTAGATTAAGATTATTATCATTTATCTGTAATCTCGATTCTAGAAAAAAAAAAAAGCCACAATGTCAATTATAATTGTGATCACTTGTCTACAATCTTGATTCTGGTTCAAAAGTTGCTTCCTCAATTATATTATCGATCACTCATCTACAATCTTAATTCTGGTTATAAAGCCACTATGTCTATTATGTTTCCAATTTCCATCCACGCCAATTAATAGTTCTAATTGAACTCACTTTAGATTTTAGTTTGCTTTAACCTATTTATGTTATGTTTACGAGATACTCATCCATATTATAGCTTATTATTGTATTTTCAAGTTCAACTCGAAGTCTGGTTTACTCAAAACTTCGAACTTGATTAGATAATTACATTTCCTCTCATCTCTATTCTTGCTACATCAATTAACAACCCTAATTGATTTCACTTCATAGTTTAGTTTGCTTTAAACTATTTATGTTATCTTTATGATCTCTCATCCATATTGTACCTTACGTTTTGATAGGGTATAATTTGTTAGTATTTTTATTATTAATTTTCCCTTCTATTCCTGACAAATATTGTGTTAATTGCTGATATTTACTCATATTTGGTATTTGGAATCAATTTCAGGAATGAAGTAGAAAACTACCAAAAAGGAGGGACTTTGTGAAAAATATGGAGACTTCTAAGGGCTGAAATCCTTGGGCCCTTGAATTGGTGGGGGACCACAAGCTAGTGAAAGGCATTTGGTCATTTGGGCTTCAAGGAAAGAAACGTAGGAAGACTTGGAACAAGAAGTACTTGGGAGGCTTTGTCCACATGTGTGGGGACCACCTAGATAGCTTTTAGTCATCTTTCTTTTGTTGCTTTAAAAGGGGACAACGTACAGAAGCAAAAGATATCTAGGGCTTTAGTTTTAGTTTTTTAGTTTAGTTCTAGTTTTCTTTCTTTGGACTGGCCTCTGACACACGCCAGGTATTCGACAATATTCCCCAACGGGGAGATTTTCTCATGAGGCGTGGTTAAGCTATTCTAGTCAAGGGGACAACTGACGATTTGGTTCGACAATTACTGTGAGATCGAATCTGTTTTAATTATTTTCTTCATTTATTGGTATTTATATGTTCCTTGATTTTAATTGCTATGGCCTTGTGTATGGTTGATTAGTGCGCAATAATTAATTATTCATATAGGCTATTTTTGCTAAATAGGGGTAATTGAATCCGTAATTGTTCGTTATCTCTACCTCAGTAGCAACTGGCGTAATTGGGTTTATGTCAGGGGAGCATATGATCTAATTTAAACAAACCCTCGTAGCGTGTTTGTTGGTTAGGATTGGGCCTTTCTAATTATTAATGCAATCTAGAAATTAAATCCTACGGTCGTACCTAGGGTTACTTTTGGGTTAGAGAAATAGCTAACGGTCGTACCTTAGCTATCGAGAAATTAAGGAAGGGTTGGTTGTTTATCGCGTGCATGACAACTATAACTAATCTATTGTTAAATGTTGGAATTATTTCTGCATCAATGATCAGTGCATGAACCATTTCTGATGTGTACCCTTGGCTAGAGTTTCCCCAATCATTTCTTTTAATTAATTATTTTCTGCAGTTAATTTATTTAGTTAGCATTTAATCCAAAACCCCCCATACTTTGGACTCTAGAAGAAACAAATTATCCCCAGTCCCTGTGGATTCGACCCTACTCACCGCTATATACAAAATCTGTATTTTTCTCGAGTAGGTATTTATTATTGTACAGGTTCGGCACCTGTCAATTTTTCTCAGAGCATGGCCACGCCAGAGAAGGTCGATGTTACCGAAAAGCCGGACCCCGGTCCACGTGAACCGCAAGGAGCACGGGATTAAAGCTCTAAAAGGCTAGCTTTTGTTTCAATCAATTGGGTCAGACATGACTTGGCTCCTAGAGGCTTCAATTAAAAAAGAAAAGAAAGGGCCAGACGTCGAGGGAATGAGAATGAGGAAACTAGGTCTACATGGACCAGCTACACGGGATAAAAACTCCAATGAAGAGAAGAGCTCTGCTCCGCGTGGATTTCCCCTGCGGCACTATATAAGACAACAAAAAAGGTGATGCAGCGGAGAATATAGATTAGCTTTGATTTTCTTTTCGAGAGGGGTCAGGCGATTGCAGACTTTTGTAGCTTTTCGGTTGTGACACTTGGACTCCTTGGCTTTTGTTTTGACTCTGCACAATTTACGTTAGTTTTTGTTCGTACACTTGCGGCACCAAAGCAAAGACGAAGGCAGTGCCTTCTCTGTTGTTACTGCAATTAATTCCCCTTCCCCAATTTTCGGCGAATAATTGAATGAATTCAATTAAATCACGCGGGATTGACACGATAAGGAGCGGCTAATTTTCTCCTCTACCCAAAGGTTGACGCGAAGGCGCGGTCCATAATATCTGTGAGATCTAATCGAATTTTCATTATTTCTTTCAATTTATTGCTATTCGTACGTTTCCTGAATTAATTGTTCATGAGTATTTTACTAATTGAATATCAACGGCCGGGTATTTGATTTAATTTAATAGTCTACTGCCACGTTAATTAAATAGAATCCGTAATTGTTCATTTAGTTAACACCTCGTGGCAACCACCATAATTGGCTTTATGATGGGAAAACGCAAGATCTAATTTAAATAAACCCTCTTAGCGTATTTATTGGTTAGGGTTGGATTCTTCTAGCTTTAATGCAATTGGGTAATTAAATTCTCACGGTCGTACCTAGGGTTGTTATCTGGTTAGAGAAGCAGTCAATGGTTGTACCTTGACTATCGAAAAAGTAAGGAAGAACTGGTTGTCAGAGCTTATTGATAACTATAACCAACCTAGTGATGAATGGATGAAATACCTTTGCATTGATGAGCATCTGTCTTGAGTCCATTGAAGTGCCGTTGGTTGAGTAATTTCTGCGTCTTTTTGTTGAATTGGAAGGCTATTGTGACACTTCCATTGCACTTTCGGAATGCATTGTTTCTGTATTTGACTAAATTCAGGCCACCAGTGCTTCTTGATTGCAATCACTGTGCTGTTGGGGTATTTGTACAGCTTTGAGTACCTGAATTGTGTTTGTGTTGGTTGGAGTACCATTTATAGAGAATGGTGAGACCTAAATCCTCCTCTAGGTCTAGGACACCTAGAACTTCTCAGCCTCCTCCCACCCTAGGGGCTAACGATTGGCTCCAACTCCGAATGCAAGTTAAGAGACCGGAGATTCGAGTGACCCACATTGACATCAACTTGCATACCATGGTGCAGAATTTGGCAACAATTATGCACCATGCGGGTCTTGTTCCTCAGTTTCCGTCTGACCCACCCCTGTTTTGACGACTTCAGGGAAGCACCGGTGCTCTTTTGCTTACTTTTGCTATTAAATTATCACATTGAGGGCAATGTGTGATTTAGGTATGGGGGGGATCAGTTGTGGTACTAGTATTTCCAGTTTTTGATTTTTAAGTGTTTTTCCTTTGTTTTTAGTTTGATATTTTTCTCTTTTTCGTTTATTTCTTTTATTCGTGATCAGCTCTTATTTGAATACCAAGTTTTGATGTTGGATTGTTGCCTCTAATTCTGCTCTTGCCAAGTTTTAATAATAAAAGGGTATCAAGTTAATATGGTTGAATTCAGGAACATCTCTTTGGTGAATATCAATAATTGCTTAACTTTTCCAAGTTTTGGTTAACTTTTCTAGGCATAGGGAATGATTGTTGGCATTTTTCATGTAAATTGGTCCAATTATTAATTTTAGTTCTCTATGTTTGGAAATTTGAGGCTGACTGCTGTTATTTTTAGTTATTGTGTTATATGATTGTAAATAATAGATAACTGTACTCCATTAGTTGTTACTACTGAGTAACCGGGGATTTTCACCTAAAGTGTCGATTCTCATGTCAAAAGGTAGCAGTTACTATGAGTGCGTGGTCCCGTAGCGATTGGAGCTAAGTAACCGGGCTCCTCCATCTGTCAAATGTTGGAGTTCGCATCAAAACGCTCTAAGGGTTATAAACTAAGTCTTTTGTTATTCAAAAAAAAAAAAGAAAAAAAGAAGCAGAAGAAAACAAAAGAAGCAGATTGTGTTAGTATATGAAAAAGTCAGCTTGCCGATTTGTGATCTTAATATCGAGATTTTGGTTAATAGTTGGACCGTTTGCTGATAAATATGAGCAACCATTCCTTTTTCTTAGATTAGTTTGCTTTAAATTGGAAGAGTTGGTGGTTGGGAAGCTAATCGGGGTAATTTTTCTTTGATCTTGACCTGTGATGCTTGATATATGTTTTTCTGGATATCTTGGCAATACGGTAGTTGGAGCAATAGCCATTGTCAAATTTTGGTGTTCAATTTCTGCTCTCATGCTTGAGGGCAAGTATGGTTTAGGTGTGGGGGGAATTGATAGGGTGTTAATTGTTAATAATTTTATTGCTATTTTTCCCCTTTGTCCTTGCCAAATATTATTTTAATTGTTAACATATACTTATTTTTGGTATTTGGACCAATCTACAGGAAGTGGAACTGACAAATGCTAAAAAGGAGATTTTATTGAGAAAAATCCTTCACATGCTAGAGCCTCCAGCGGATATACAAGTTGGGCCCACATGGTGTTACAAATTCGGTTGCTGATGGGGAGCTCTTATTATTGGGAGTTGACTTGTACGTGTAGGAGTCCTCCTACCAAGAGGAAACAAGAAAAAAGGAATTCGGCAGAGGCCCATCTTTTGTACTTAGCTTTCTCAATTCGGTAGGGACCATGGACTAGAGGTTTTCATTAGTGATTGGACTTTAAAAGGGAAGAAACGTATAGAGGCTTGGGGATTATTATGATTAGCGTAGCTTTAGTTTTAGTGGTTAGCTAGCGTTTCCTTTTCATGCGCACGAGGTGCTCGACAATATTTTTCAACGGGAAAAAAAAACATCTTTTACTCTTGCTTTCTAGTGAAAAACTTGATGCCTTTGCAATCAATTAATTTGCGTGGAGATTTAATTATGCGGCGTGGCTAAGCCTTTCATCTAGTTAAGGATCAACTCGATGGTACAGTCCCAAATATCTGTGAGATCTAATTAGTTTTCACGCGTTTCTTAATTTGTTAATATTTGCACGTTGCCTATTTGAATTTTCAAGGGATTATTTTGTTAATTGGATGTCAAGGGCCCGATGTTCAATATGGCTTATTAATCTCCTTCCAAATTAGTCAATTAAATCCGTAATTGTTTGATTGATTAATATTAGTGGCAACTGGCGTGTTTATACACTAGGGGAACGTGCAATCTAATTTAAATAACGCTCGTAGCGTGTTATTGATCGGGGTTAGGTTTTTCTAGTTATTAATGCAATTGAAAAATTAATTCCTACGATCGTACCTAGGAGTATTTTCTGATTAGGAATAATCAATGGTCGTACCTTGATTATCAATAAATAAAAGAAAAATTGGTCGTTAGAATTCGTCGGCGACTATAACTAGCCTATTAATAAATTAAGTGAACCTCCCTTGCATCAATGATCGAGTAAGTGGACTGTGTCTGAGTAGTTGTATCATTGGCTAGAATTTATCTATTCTTGATTTAATTCCTGCCTATATTCGTGCAAGTTAATTATTTATTTTTAGTGAATTTTTTAATTATTTTTAGTTTTACTCCGATAAAATCCTCCTTTATCAATTGGAATCTCAAAGAGACAAATATCCCCAGTCCTTGAGGAGATGACTCTACTTGCCACTGTCTACTATTTAGTAAGTTTTGTCAACTAATTAATTCTGATATATCGGATTAAGCAAACTTTTCGAGAATAGGGTGAATCAAGTAACCCATTACACACCTAGAGTCCCTGCTCCAGTATTTAGGATTAATTATTGACTGTTTTTAGTGGTATTTATATTTTTATTATTATTATTGCATAGGCTCGACACCTGTCAATTTTTGTGATGTTGACCCAAACAACAAAGGACGGGTTATGTGATGTTGACCCAAATAACAAGTCTTCACTAGTGAATGTGATATTTGTGATATCCACCTCTTTATTACCAGTGGGCACGTGAGTTATCTCACAAGGAGATTCGCGAGTATCATCCTTTGTTCTTCAATATCATCAACTTGCGTTGTGTGACATGAGACCATATCAATATCAAAGAATCTTTTAGATATGAATTCTTTTAAAATGATAGAAACTCGCGACTTTTGCTTGAATACTTGATTTTCTTGAAGATTGTGATTATTATTATTTTTCTCTATATTCTTCTCTTTTCTCTTCCAGACCATTCTACTTCTTGTTAAGGCCTTGTTTACCTTATTAGATGGACGAGAGTTTCATCTTCATCTTCGCGTGATCAGAGTTCATCCATCATCATCTACGTCTGATTGTAATGACTTCTCATCTTCATATTCATATTTTTGAAGAGCTGAAGGGGCGATTTTTTGTTCAACTTCTATAGGATCAAATGATCCAAATTGAATGGTTGGCAATATAGGTATCGTAAACTTTTCGACTTCCATGGACTGTAGTGAATCAACGGAGGTTTGATTCATACTTGCTTTGTTTTTTTCAAGAAAATTTTTTTCTTGTCTTGCCAAATCCATCATCTCATCTTTAAAGACAAAGTATTTTTGAATGGGATGTCCAACCAAGCAATGATACTTGATTTGGATCATCCGTATTACTAATCTCGTCAAGTCAGTTCATCTTGGAAGCATGATCAAGTTCATGCTTAACAAATTATCAAATATACTAGGAACATCAGAATCAAGGAAATTGTACTTCTTGTTTTGCATCTCCTTGAGTGTTGGTTTTTTCTTTCCTTCGTCTTGATGCATACTGGTTTTCTTGTCTTCTCTTTTAGCAGTTCTGAGAATAATCTTGAAAGGTGTTATACTTGCAGCTATGGCCTCTTTCTCACTTTGATTGGGGGCTTGCCTCCTTTCCTCACTTCTTGTTTCTCCTTAGCCTTGCGAGAATCAGGAATTGGCGGCTCTTGTCCATCAAGGTTAATTTCTATCTTATGAGTTTTTGGGGATAATTCATCAAATATTTCTGGTTATACCCCTTACAAGATATATCTGAATCCCCAATGCAAGTCTTGAATACACATCTCAATAGCGGAAGACTCGAAAATTCGATCCTTACAGTTTAGGCTTAGATTTTTTCGAGCGATTGATAAAGTTAATAACATGTTCATTCTTTCACTAGCACATATTTTAGAGTTCAATTATGCTGACAGTCCTTTTCGTGCTATAGAAGCAATTAAGGAATTCCTACTCTAATTGCTCCCAACTGTCAATGCTGCTAGATTCTAAATCTGTGTACCAATCAAACGTGTTACCCTTCAATGAGTGAACAAATTGCTTAACTAGCAAGTCACCATTAGTGCCAGCATTGTTACAATTTTCGACAAAGTGCGCAATATGTTGTTTAGGGTTACCTTTGTCATCAAATTATTGAAACTTTGAAAATTGAAATCCTACAAGCATCTTCAAACATTTACTCTTGTGGTGTAAGGTTTGATATAATTGCTATATGACTTGGTATTTCCACCAATCTTGTCCTTGATCGTACCTTTGATAAACTCCTTTAAATTATCAACATGAATGGTACTATCAGGAGAGATTGAAAACTCCTTCATTATTCGTGACTTGGTATCCTCTTTCTCTTTCTTCCTTGATGATGAGTTACCTTCATATTTTTTACCATGGCCATTAGTTTGGCTATTTTGGCATCTTGACTTTGCACGTGCCCTGCTAGCCCTTCGACAATTTGGCAAGATTTGAAATTTGATACTGGGCAAATGTGAAGAACTAAAAACTTTAAAGGGGAATGATTGATGCAATTGAATGATTGAGAGGATAAAGTGTAAATACTCTTTACTTTTTGCGGGGGAAATTCGAATTACCCTTATTTGGCCACCACTTCTCTTACATAAAAGGGGAGGATAATTCCATGAATCGAGCGTTATGTCCATGGCCTCGTTACAGCTCCTACATTCCACCCCACCTCCCATCTCCAAGACCACCTACTCCCCCTCCCGTCTAGACCTGTGCTCAACAATGGCCGAAATCAAGCAACACCATGCCCAAATCATCAAGTTAGGTCTCTCCTCAGACAACGACACCATAGGCCGTGTCATCAAATTTTGTGCCATTTCTGAAACCAAGGACTTGAACTATGCTCTCAAAGTTTTCCATACATTGCCTAGCCCAGATCCTTTCATATATAACACCATTATCAGAGGCTATTTGCAATCAAATTTGCCCAGAAACTGCATTACTTTTTATACAAAAATGTTGGAAGATTCAGTTATTCCCAACAACTTCACTTTCCCTCCTCTTATAAGAGCTTGTTGCGTAGATAATGCTATTCAAGAAGGCAAACAAGTTCACTCCCATGTCATTAAATATGGGTTTTTATCAGATGGTTTTGCGCAAAATAATTTGATTCATATGTATGTGAATTTCAACAACTTGGAGGATGCGAGAAGGGTGTTTGATAAATTGGTCTATAAGGATGATGTTTCTTGGACTACATTGATCGATGGATATGCTCAACTGGGCTGTCTTGATGAGGCTTACAAAGTTTTCGAGTCCATGCCAGTTGATAAAAGAAAAAATTCTGCAGTTTCTTGGAATGCCATGATTGCAGCTTATGTTCAGAGCAGTAGATTTCACGAGGCATTTGAATTGTTTGAGAAGATGAGACTAGAGAATGTGAAGATGGACAAGTTTGTCGCTGCAAGTATGTTGTCAGCTTGTATTGGACTGGGCGCTTTAGAGCAAGGAAAATGGATACATAGGTACATAAAAGAGAGTGGGATTGAAGTTGACTCAAAATTGCAGACGACAGTTATTGATATGTATTGCAAATGTGGATGCTTGGATGAGGCTTTTGAGGTGTTCAAAAGGTTGGAAAGTAAAGGGATTTCTTCATGGAATTGTATGATTGGAGGACTGGCAATAAATGGTAAAGGTGTGGCAGCGATTGAGCTTTTGAAGGAGATGGAGAGGGAGAAGAATTTAGCTCCTGATTATATCACATTTGTCAACTTGTTAAGTGCTTGTGCTCATTCAGGGTTAGTTGATGAAGGAAAGTATTACTTTAGATATATGACAGAAGTTTATGGCATTGAACCGGGAATGGAACATTACGGATGCATGGTTGATTTGTTAGGAAGAGCGGGATTGCTGGAGGAAGCAAGAAAGGTTATAGATGAGATGCCAATGAGACCTGATGTCGGTGTACTAGGGGCTCTTCTGGGGGCTTGCAAAATCCATGGGAACATTGAGCTAGGAGAGGAAATTGGGAAGCAAGTAATAGAACTAGAGCCTAGCAATAGCGGGCGCTACGTGCTGCTAGCTAACCTATATGCCAATGCAGGCAGATGGGAAGATGTTGCTTATGTGAGAAAGTTGATGAACGACAGGGGAGTGAAAAAGGCTCCAGGCTGCTCTGCGATTGAATTGGAAGGCGCTGTCAACGAGTTTATTGCAGGAGGAAGGACTCATCCTGAAGCTAAAGAAATATATGCCAAGGTTAATGAAATATTGGATCGCTTAAGATCTGTAGGATATGTGCCCGTTACTGACGGAGTATTGCACGACATCAGCGAGGAAGAAAGGGAGAATCCCCTGTACTACCATAGCGAGAAACTGGCTATTGCTTTTGGTTTGTTAAGGGCCAAACCAGGGGAAACTCTTCGTATCACAAAGAATCTAAGAGTTTGTAAAGACTGTCACCAGGTTAGTAAGTTAATCTCAAAAGTTTATGACCGAGAAATAGTTGTTAGGGATAGAAATCGTTTCCATCAGTTTAAAGGAGGAGAGTGTTCGTGCAATGATTACTGGTAGCAGACTGGGAGATTGAGCAACACCAATAACACATTTATACACGTCGACCATTGAGTTTTCCATATTCTGCAGCTCCCGCTGCTTTTCTCAGTTACAAAATTGAATTACCAAATCCACTGTCCCTCTGCTCTTAAGTGAGAGCTGATCAAGCAAAGCTTATGGTCTCTCTCCACGACAGAGTAAAGGTAAGGTCAATAAGCATTTTGAGAAGATTCTTAGGGGAACTCAATGGAGAGGTAGCCTGAACATTCACTTCTTTAAGTTTTGAAATGCTGGAAGAGGAGAGAAATGAGGGAAGATAAAACTGAATACATCCCATGAAGAACTGAAATTAGGAAGGCTACAAGGGACTGCAATCCTGCTTAAATACTAATTGGCTAATATCCTGAAACAATTCAGCATAGACAAGTATAAGGATTATATAATTCAAAATAATGTAGGAAGAGGCAAATGGTAGTTAAAAAAAAAAGCATCAACTTGGAAAGATCCAAAAGCCGAATAATTAAATTAAACGGACTAAGATCTACGCTATATTTATTTGCTTCATCCAAAAACTTCTACGAATATAGTGGCTTGAACTACCTCTGTCTATACATCAAAAAAGGGGAGAAAACAAAAAGCCCTCGAACTACCCCTGAACAAGTCTAGCTTTTGCAAATCCCAAATTGAACTAATTCGGTGAAAGTTCCTTTCCACGTTTTGCAGCAGCAACAACAGCATTCATCAAAATCCCACGAAATCCAGCCTTCTCCAGCTCATGAATTCCAGCAATGGTTGTCCCACCAGGTGACGCAACATCATCTTTTAGCTGAGCAGGATGCTTCCCTCCATTAATAGCCATCGATGCTGCTCCTAGTACCTGCAACAGAATCATCTCTAGTTGTTCAACTGACATGAAATCTGACATGCATGTTTATTTCGGTTTAGTTGAATTTGAAATTCAAATTTTGCATAGTTGTTATTCATCTAACCCTGACAATGTATACACTGTCAGTGTAGGAAAGATTAATCCTTATAAAAACTGCAAACATATATCTGAGATGACCATGAGATTTTTAATGTCAATTTTCACTTTCATGAGAAAAAAATTCAAAGGAAAAGGACAAAAAATATAACATCACATGATATAAGCTAGTGATAGATAAATGACATCATACTCAACTAGCAGAAAGGAGCAGTGGACATTACAGTATCAATGATATCTTACAATCGAGCCATTTGAAAATTAAAGATATTATATCCTAGAAATGAGGAATATATTTCTGACACACAACTATGTACATATTAGGTCTTACATACTACATCACTTACTGTTTGAGAAGCTAAACCAAGCGCTAGTTCTCGAGGTAGACCTGCAGCAACACCTCCATCAGCTAAAGCTTCTATGGCTAAATAGATATAGGCTGGTCCACTTCCACTGAACATATCCAGAAAACAGAACTCCTAGTTAGACAAATCGAAACTAAATCTTTTTCCAATAAACTAAACAGTGCAAGGGCATGCATCTTTATGAGCACTATAGAGGCAGGAACTATTAACCCCTTTGCTGACACTAGAGCCTTAATATAAGCATTCAAATTATTCTTAGGACCACATCTAAAAATACAAACACAATGTTAGGACCAAGAGAAAAGCAACATACCTAAGGCCAGTTATAGCATCAAAAAGCTTCTCATTAGCTCTCCACACCTTACCAATCGCTCCAAATAATCTAGATACCAACTCTCCATCCTCCTCTGTGGCTGTTGCACCCAGGCTGATAACTATATAAAGAGAAATAAGTTCAAAATAAATGATTTTGATCGCTGTATCTGATAAAGATGCTTATCATAAAGGAATATCTGTTTCAAGAGGAAGCTGAATGCTAAAGCTAATGAGAGAGAGAGAGAGAGAGGGGGGGTAAAAGCAAAATCGTGATGATATGCACCTCAAACTGCAAAACTACTATTCAAAGTAATTAAGAAAGTTCAAAGGAATGAAATGCAATATAGGCTACAGAAGACAATGCTATACCAGATGCTGCCTGACCAATGGCAGCTGGAGTGTTTGGCATTACTCTTATAAACCGGGTATGGCCAGCCCATTCCTGTTCAAGTTATTCAACATATTCAGAATTGAGAAAACACATTCACAGTAACAGTGACATGATTAGTAGACTCTCCCAGGTAGTAACAAAAAAAACTACAAGAGCAAAAGAAACATGATTTCAACATCTGAAATTTCTCTATAGAAATACTTCATAATGTTGAAAAAAAACAAATTATTTCTTTTTTGGAATATAAGCAAAGGAAAAGAGATAACTCATACAATCTGTAATTTCAATAGTTTGAAAGTAAAATCACCTAGCAAGGAACCTCACCAAGTTAAACACATACATATCAGTTCAATTTATCAGCAAAGAAAGATATTGTTGCCCGTTTATGTTCTTTCCTCAACCAAATACTATGCTTGTTCCTAAGTGAATATAGAATAACTGAAGCAGCCCATGATCACCAAATTTAAGGAAAACCTTTGAAGTTCTCAACAAACAAGATTTTCAATCAATTAATGTAGGGATTTCTCCAACCACCATTAACATTGTTAAAGCAAACTGTATGATTATAAATTTACACATCCATAAATCTACTTCAGACAACCCCGAATTAAGTAGAGAACAGCCACTTTTGCTACAAACAACATGTATTTTTCCCTTATGTTTATAAAATGTTTCCAAAATTTCTCAAAAAGGTCATTGATCAAGATCCTCTTAACATGCTCGAAAGCTCACAGAGATTGGATATCCTATGTTCCAAATGTACCAGTAGTCATAAAGTTTGTATTAATCCTGGTAATGTAGGCCACTAGCAAATTAAAAACTAAATATTGTCCTGTGTTTTCCTTGCTAATTTTTCAGATAAGTCGTCTGCTATTCTTGCTTTGATTAATTATTCTGTGACATTATCTTTATAGAACAATCACTTGTAAACATGAAGTCAAAGAAACAGAAGGACATGAAATGAACACATATACAGAAAGTCACCCAAAGAATCACAGAAGCATAAACTGCTGCACTATAAGACCATACCAACAAACAACTGAATAGTTAAAGTTTGATCAAGTGCACCAATTACTTTTAATTTTTCTTTTCCTGTCTCCTGTAGCAGTGAACAAATATTTTGGACCACTAGAAATTGAAATCTAGGGACTTGATAGATTTATTTAAATTTGTTAGAAGCCTTAATAAGGGAGAAGAAGGCTTCTACGAGACAAACCTGAAGATCCTTCAACTTAACTCCTGCAACTACTGAAACCAAAAGCTGCTTCTCAGAAAGAAGTGGCTTTAACTCCAGTGCCACATCCTTAACTGCAATTTGTAGATAGTCAAATTGTTAACTTCACTTACTTCAAATATACGTATGCCAAAACAATTTAAAAACAACATAACAAAAATGTTTACTCATCCTGCCTGAATAAAGAACTTGGACAAGCAACTTTGGATGTTCAGTTATCAATTGTGAACAGTGACATTTGACTAATGCAAAACATTAAATAAGTGCTATGCTGGAATCCCGCAAAACTTCCTAATATTCCTGGAAAGATGGAGAATTAAAAAATGTTCAAGAACCAGACATCATTCTGAAATGCTAAAATGATTGCCAAGTTGTGCTTATAGTTAGTTTAGATTAGAAACCAGCAGCTTAACTAACTTGGAAGAAGAAAATAATAGCCCTTTGTCAACAAATCATCAAACAATATCATGAATTAAAGACGAAAATTAATCCAAAGAATGTATTTGCTTTAAAATCAAGTAGCAGCTTGCGAGGAGCTCTGGAAAAAAAACCCAAGAACATAGCTCAGATTGGAAAAGGCAAACTGGAACCGGAAAAGGTAAACTGGAACTGGAATTACCAATTTGAGGTTTCACAGAAAGTACGACCACATCACAGTCATGAATTACCTGCTCTTAGTAAACATGAAAACGTAAGAAACATCAGAAATAGTCCAAGAATGTATCGCTAATCCAATGAAACATCACACAAGGTTCTATTAAATTCTATAGTTCAAAATTTTGACATGACAGAGTCCAAAAAAGATAAATAAATAAATAAACAAATATAAAAAATCGACCAGGGAAATTTTTTTTTTTTTTTCAAAAAGGAAGAAAGGTTCTTCATTTCTTGTAATAACTCTACCTTAAAAAGGAAAATTTCACTCAGCAAATGGGCTAGAAAGGTTCAGATTGAATAACACAAAAATTGATCTTTCCGCTTCCCTTGAATCTCAACCAGCAATTAGAATCACTCAAAATAAAGAAAAAGAAAATTGACGAAATTTTTACACACAGAATCCAAAGAATAATTTATTAAAGAAAACGGGAAAAATGGGACTAAATAGTCGATCAGCTTTCCGACGAGAACGTGAAGAACCTGATGATTGTGCTCGAAAACGGTGACCCCAAATGATTCGAAAGCTGAGCTGCGCTGGGGGCGGTGATGAGCAGTTCGGATCCTGGAAGCGGGTAAAACACCCGACTTGACAACACCGCGTGCTATGCTCTCCGCCATTTTGCCGGCACCGATGAAGCCGAGATTGTAGGTGTCGAGGGGAATCGGAGCCACGTTGTTGGACGCCATTTCTGTTTTCTGTGCAGAATAGGGATCGGAACTATATATCGCATCAAGGCACAAGGAATTAAACTACCCTCAAAATACAAAAGTTGGTTTTAAGTTAGTTTCTCGTGTCCTTCCAAAAAATAAAAATAAAAAAATTTTAGTTTCTCGTGAGCACCTGTCAGGATATTCCATGAGTCCCACAGATTAAGAAAGATAGATTAGTTAAATTTTATTTTAAAAAAAGTAATGACTCTGTTTGGATTAACTATTTTTAGAACCATTTATTTCAACAGCAATAATAAGGTTATATTACATCATTCAAGATATATATTAAAGTAATTATGGGTAAAAATGTTGACTGTATTCAATAAGGTAGGTTATATTTAGTGATAATGAAATATATTAAATAAAAATATTTTAAAAATTAAAATTTAATTAAAAGGTGGATTATAATTTGAGATGGATGAAAGAAAAAAGAAGATTATCAAAATAGGACGGAAGGTGTATCAAATAATAAATCTAATTCTAAAACTACTAAGATTTTAATAAATTTGATTTAACTATTCCAATAGCAATGGTAGGTATAGGGTAGGGAATTGCGGACGAGAAACTACGCTAGTCGATCCCGCAATTTAGCTCGCCTGCTTAGGTTGTTATCTTACATCGAGGGTTGGGGGGGTTTTGGGGTAGTTTATAAGTCTCCTCAGGAACCACAAGAGTTGCCGGCTTTTGTGGTTTCCTGTGGACCTAGGTTTGTAAAATACCGTAAAAGTCATTTCTGGCTTTGGAAAAAAGACAACAGCCTCTACCGGATTGAGTGAGGTCTCTTTAGGTCTTAGTAGCAGCTCGCCTGCTTAGGTTGTTATCCCACATCAAGGGTTGGGGGAGTTTTGGGGTAGTTTATAAGTTTCCTCAGGAATCACAAGAGTTGCCGGCTTTTGTGGTTTCCTGTGGACCTAGGTTTGTAAAATACCGTAAAAGTCATTTCTAGCTTTGGAAAAAAGACAACAGCCTCTACCGGGTTGAGTGAGGTCTCTTTAGGTCTTAGCAGCAGCTCAGCTGCTTAGGTTGTTATCCCACATCGAGGGTTGGGGGGGTTTTGGGGTAGTTTATAAGTCTCCTCGGCTTTTGTGATTTCCTGTGGACCTAGGTTTGTAAAATATCGTAAAAGTCATTTCTAGCTTTGGAAAAAAGACAACAGCCTCTACCGGGTTGAGTGAGGTCTCTTTAGGTCTTAGCAGCAGCTCAACTGCTTAGGTTGTTATCCCACATCGAGGGTTGGGGGGGTTTTGGGGTAGTTTATAAGTCTCCTCAGGAACCACAAGAGTTACCGGCTTTTGTGATTTCCTGTGGACCTAGGTTTGTAAAATACCGTAAAAGTCATTTCTGGCTTGGGAAAAAAAAAAAAAAAGGATCCCGCAATTTAGCTACCAATCAATAACAACGAGGAAGGTCCACTTTAGGAGGAAACTAGAAGAGGTAGAATGGGCCATGTTATTAGCAAGAGTTGTCTGTTAGAGTCCAATAAAAAAAGTGCTCCATCCCTTTCTTTCCCTGGCCTTCTGGCAACCAATTTAGGCAAATGGGTTAGCCCTCACGGTAGGGGCCTCTTTTTATTAGGATCTAAAGTAACCAAGTGAAGCTTATGAACAGGATTATCATTATCGTTATGCTCAAGCATCAACCTTTCCCCTTTTTTTTTTTCTCTTTTTTGGCAACTTCAATTATATGGAGTACCATATTCAATCTACTGTTAAGTCTTAACCTGGAGCTGGAGGCTGTCTACTTTGTTTGTGATTAGAATTTAGAATGCACTGGTCATGGCCACTGATAATTCTTAGATATGTATCTGATGGATAAACTTTGTAATCCGAATTATTGGGAATAAATGGAAAAGTAGAAGTAGAATTAGAATACAAAGCAAATCCTGAGAAGAATGGTGACCTGATCAACATGTAACCTGTATATGTATGCATCTAGTGTGTGTACTATAGAGCAGTGGCGGATTTAAGGTGGGGGCACTGGGGGCATGGGCTCTCACTGCCTCTCTTAAATTTCGATAGTATCCATAGAATTTTGATATAATCTCGAGTGTGTCTCTGGAATTTTTTTATGAAGGAAGTAAAAGAATTACGTGATTCTTTAAGTTGGTTCATGAATTAATATTCTAAAAAAATATGTGAACCATAAAATTCCATTTGAAGCAAGCTAAAAGAAAGGCTTTTATTTTAACTTGTTAGTGAATATTTTTTTTGCTTAAAAAACTAGAAAAAAAGTAGATAAAAAATTTTAGTGTTACTTTTATGCTACTGAGAATTTTTTCTGGCTCCGCCACTGCTGTAGAGACATGAATCATCATGATAAAGAATAAAGAGGCTTGGACCATTATAATTCCAGTAATCGATCATCCCAATCCATCATTTAGTACGAATCCCCTTCCAGAAAAGAAAAAAAAAATCCTAATATATTGCGATTTAACATGCTGGATCGGGCAACTATATATTGCTGATCTTAGATAAAAAGAAACATGTATGAGCTTTTTCGTTGCTCTTAATCTCTCTGTTTTCTTATTGAACCGACCTTAATTTCATTAAGAAACGGGCTGGTTAAGCAATATATCAGACCAAGTCCTTCTCACGCGCAATAGATTATGATGACACGTACCCTTAATTTAATAGTATGTTAATGGTTAATTGATCATAAACAATGCTAGCTAGCTGGTCATCCTAATAACTAGTCAATGTGTTTGTCTACGAAATTATTTGGGATAATTTTTTTTTAAAAAAAATACTGTAACACTTTTTTGATGTAATGTATGTGAGATACAAAGACAATTGAAAAATGTGTTGATGATTGATACAAGCAAATCATTGTGTGTAAATAAGGTATTTTTTTTCCGAGTTTTCATCATGGAATGGTAGTGAGATTAAAGCTGACGAGAGGAGCTTCATGCATCAACTCATAACCAAGGATCCAAATCGTGTTGCACTCGCATACAAGTGCTATAAAAGATATCCTAACTTTTGGTTTTCTGGTTTGTCAAGCTGTTTTTCTTTTGTAACTAGAAAAAGTAAACCACATAGCTGATACTATAGGTTATTTTGCTAGAGATCTTAGGTCTGATTAGTATGGAAAGATTCTTATCTCCAGCGGATTACTAGGAAAAGCATATAGACAGTTAATTAGGGAATTACCCAATAGTGTAAAGTCTTTTGTGAATATTGGCACAAAAAAAACAGACGGGATCCTCTGTCCAATTTTCTGTGTCTAATTTCCTGTCCAACACAAAACTACGTAGTTCCACTTATTCTTATGGCTGACGTGGCACATAAAAATAAATGCCTGTTTGGCTCAAGCACCAAGCAACAACCCTGTCAAATTGTAACCATTCACCGTGAATTCCTCCAAAGCAAACTACTAGCCTAACGGAAAGACATAGCAAAATTTGAGACATACAGAGAGACAATCAAATCCTTGGAAGTACAAAGCAAAATTTCCAGCTGGGCCTAACGGAAAGAATAATCTAAAAAATTGGTGAAACGAATGCATTAAAGACACTGTAGTAACTTCATATAAATTGTAGACAAAAAACGGCATAAAGACAACAGACCTACTATACCTTCATGGGTCCCTACTACATAGACGAAAGCCGGCATAAAAAACTTATAAATTGATGCCAAGCAAAGGAACATCCACAACTGATACATTGTAAGTCAGCCAGAAACAATTGTGCAGATGAATATTATTTTTTTCTTACCATCGGCAAAGAAGTCCCAAATCTTCTTGACGCTCACGGCAACAGGTCTTGGGAATTGTTATGGTAGTAATAGGACTTTGGGAATTGTAATAAAGATATGTAAATAAAGGAAATCCAAAAAAGAAGAGAGATTCAAAAGTATAATGGAGCCAAACAGGCATTTATTTTTATGTGCCACGTCAGCCATAAGAATAAGTGGAACTACGTAGTTTTGTGTTGGACAGGAAATTAGACACAGAAAATTGGACAGAGGATCCCGTCTGCAAAAAAAAGACCTCACCTATGAGAAGCAAATATGGCAAATATGGCAAAAAGACCTCACTTATAAAGTAGAAGTTTTTAAAAGATTTTCTTTTGAAGAAAATGAAATACTAAATGAATAGATAGTTTTTAATTCAAGACAAGTTGACGAACCGAATTAAGTGGTTGAAAAAGAAAAACATTATGTGGATAAATAGTTGTTCAATCCTAAACTGATTCAATGTTACTCTATAATAACAAAGGAATAAAAATCTAATTGTAATCCAAAGATAGAATGTTGCCTTATGTTCAATTAAATTTATGTCCAAATAAGATGACTTCTCCACATGTGCATTAATTGCGTTAGTAAGGCTTCCTAGGACACTTTGTTTTTTTTTTCTTTGCTAAAAAATAAAAAACAATGTTTTGGTTCTCAAAATTAGCCTATTAAGTTTATCAATTCATATCATATATATATATATATATATAATAAAGTCGTATCCTCATACTTATCCTTTCATTTTTTCTCTTTCCTACGTGGCTTAACGACACGGCAAGTAGTTTCCTACGTGACTTGCTCCTTTTTTGTTTAGATATATATCAATTCTTATTTCCTATAAGAATTCTTAATATTATATGATTCTTATTTCCTACCCAAAAAAGGAACTAGAAAGTAATGCGATATAAATAAAAAGACACATAAATATCTCTATTAGATATATCTCCAAATTCATGCCAATAATTTGTGTACTGCATAGGGAACCGAAGTAAATAAGAATTGTTATCACTACAAGAAGTAGAAAAGTAACTAATTTCAAAAGAAACCATTAATAACAGAAGTCAATATCTGATGTTAGAAATATGATTCTTAATAGATTTTATTATTAGGTGCGTTATCAAGATATAGTGCATAGCACGAAATTTATGGAAAAGAAAAAGTTAATTGAATCCAATTAACTATATGTATTTGACTCGTACGGTCAAATATAAATTCCTATTTGAGCACGGGTTTGTAAATACCTATAAACCCGTTTGTTGTTAATCAAAACATGCAGGTTATACTCATTGCTAGATTATAAGATTCACAATACATCTCTGCTCAGATGGTGGGGAGTATTTAGTGTATGGACCCACACCATAGGAGTCCATGCACTTAAAGGACTCGATATAGTTGAGGTGGTCTTTCAAGGTAGGTAAAATCTATTTTGAGAACGCACTTTTATTTCCTATAAGAATTTTAATATTATAGAATTCTTATTTCCTATCCAAAGTTACGTACTTTAAACAACTTAAATCAAGATAAACCTACTTTTAATGTTCTTATTAATATCTCTTTATATTCTTATCAATTCTTATTTATTATGCCTACACTATATATAGCCTCTAATATATTGATTTCAAGCATCAAATTCATGGTTAGGTATTTTCAGTGCAAGCGGTTGGCACATTAAAGCATCGATTTTTGGTTTTCACTCCTCTTGATTATCAGGTACATCTTCTTTCAATACATATTTTTTTTAAAAAAATCATGTTGATCTTCAATTGTAAAAGTTTAGTAACATATCTTGAATTTTATTTTTTTTTAATTTTCTATTTGTTTTTTATGAACACATAGGATTAGTAATATATCTTGAATTAATAATAAATTTCTCTTATATTTCACATATTATATCTCACACAATATTTTTGCCTTTAATTTTGATAAATCATTATCAAATTGGTGGAACCGACAACCAATACCAACTTGAAGCATCTTCTTCCCAGATCCCAATTAGTATAACAGATGATTCTAATCAACAACATTTCAATACATTTCATATGAATCATTTATCAGAGGGTTCAACAAAAACACAGAGGAGGGGAATCCTCATAAAAAGATTTGCATGAGAAGGTAGATTTAATATACTATTTTACTTTCTTAAATTATAATCTTTACGTATTGTTATACACAACCTTGAATGTGATAAATCATTTATTTTTTTATACTTAGTTATCCTGCTTTGCTATCATGCAGTGATAATGGAAAATCAATAAATGCTGATTTGCACGGACAAATCGAGGAGAATGTTCAAACAAAAGAAAAATAAAAACAAGTTTCTGAAGAGTAGAATATTATTTGATACTATTTACTGCACTTTTTATTATTTTCAAGTTTTTGAATGTTATGGTATTGTCGAATGTTATTTTTTTCATTTTTGAATTATTATTTACTGAATTAGATGTTCAAATTTATATTATAAGAATACTTTATATTACAATGCGCATGTAGTAATATACTTAAGAAATGTTATAATAAAATATGCATTAAATTTGTATTTCATATTGACATTTTTATAAAATTGACTAAATAATTTATTATTTTTCGAAGATTCCCGTTCAACGAACGGGTACAAAACTAGTTAACTGAATAAATACAAGTCTGTGTTAAGCTTTAGTGTAACGTGCAACGCAAATCCTTCCTTCTTTTATATATATATATATATATATATATATATATATATATATATGTATGTATATGTATATATGCATAGCAAGATATATACAAACAGTGGAAGGGCCTTGCAGTGTGTTAGTTTTAGATCCGAGACAAGGATACCATATGCACCCTATACATAATATTCTTTTTTTTTTTTTTTTTTCTGACGGAGTGAGTGTCCGGGTCAAGTCCTTAAAGGCGGCCCGACTAATCCCACTTCGGTCCGGCCCAACGCCCCAACCAGACCTAGCACGTTAGATGCACGGAGAAACTGATGTTGCTGCTGAGATTCGACCCCGGGACATGAGGACCCGAGAGAAGAGGCGCCAACCACCAGCCCATTCACGTGGGGGCTATACATAATATTCATTCCGCCCGTCTTTGTTGTGTCCTTTGACTCCGATTGTTAACATTATTAAGCCATTATTAATGAAGTCCAATTGGGCAATGCTAAAAGCCAATCAGCACTCATGAGGTGAACATAAGGAGTACTGAATTTATTTTAGATAGTACCAATTTTACACTTTTAAATACTTATTATTTCTTGACTTTCAATACTATAAAATTTTCATACATATATGTGTTAGTGTAGGTGGGATGTCTCGAACCTAAATTTCTTATGTACACTCTCTTTTTTTGTAACATCCAACCCATCCCTCTCCTGTGGGTTATAAAATTTTCATATATAAAAACTTATTCATGCATGTTTGTTAAATAAGATACGTCTAATGAGTTGTTAAGAGAGACTAGAGGGTTGCACCTAAGAAATTATGAAAGTGATTAGAGTGACCACGAGTGCGATTGTTTATATGGAATGCTTACATTATATTAACACTTGCCCTATAGAAAAACGCTTTAGATACAGCATTTAAATTAAGACTTGCTTCTGGAAAAGCGTTTTTGAATATATTGTGGTTATGAACTGAATTACAGTACAAGGACCGGTCTTGCCCAAGGGCTGTGCATGGACTACTTTGATTAAGGCTCGTTTGGTGTGATGAAACGGGATTAGCTATACATGGATTAATTACCATGAGATTATTTGACATTTTTCATCCTATATAAAAAAAAAAGTTGCAATTTAAGTTTGGTTGGTATTGGATTATTTATGCAATGTACCATCGAAGGTCTACTGAAAGCTCTTTTCACTGTCAGTTTCAAGGTTCGAATTGTCAGTTTCAAGGTTCGAATTGTGAGTCTGATAATTGATGTGGGAAGGGTGAGAGTTAAAAAAAAAATGAAGGTCTAATGTCATGTCTGATAAATATAGAATTGATTTAATAATAACCAGAAATTGGTCAAAGTAACTTTTGGAAACAGATCATAACATTTTCCCTAAGATGACATGAGCTGAATGAACCATAAGAGATTAGAGATAAAAAAAAAATGCAAGTAAACCAACAACAATAATGTTTCAGGACTAAGTATAGCTCGACTTTCTTTTTTAGTTGAAAGGGAGATTCTAAATTTTACAAGGAGAAAAGAGATGGAAAAGAAGTTAAAAATAAGTTGAATGGACACCCAAAATCGCTTGGTTAATATTCTAATCAGAGGAAGTTTGCTTGGGTGATAACATTGGAGTGATTGTAAGTGGACTTCTCACTTTAAAAAAAAAAAAATCACTAGTGATCAATAAAGTTGGATCTCAAGAACATTAGCCCAGATAAAATGATTGGGAAACGTAGACCGTTGAGGCTCAAAATAGGCCCGAACCGAACCAATGTGCATCGAGTTGTACCATTAAATTCACATTTCAAGGGTGTGAGCCTAGTCTACCCCACATTCACATGGCCTAATCGAGGTGGAAGTTCAACCGTGTAGTGGGCTTGGCTTCCCAACAAACTTAAAAATGGCCCGTCCGGGATTGATTGGATAGATTCAATAAAAAATGTACTTGCACTTAAATATTCTCATAGATTTATCTCCAAAATCAGTTTAGCACATTTTCTTGGTATGCTTAATCCTCGTGCAAGTTAGCATATATCATGTTTGCATACGTGGAATTAGAAAATTTCCTTTGAAAGGGAGAACTCTAATTCAACTAAAACTTAAGTATATAATTTAAAATATTTTTAATTTTTACAGGGCACAAAAGTTTAAATTTACACAATTTTTTTTTTAAAAAAAATTTCAACTTTTCAAATGAGAAAAACCTAATTTTTTTAAACTTAAAAGCAGGGGCTCCTCTCTGCCACCCCCTAATTCCACCCATGTACGTTTCATGTTTGCACCTCAAACTCTTCATTCTTCCTTCCCTTCCCACCGATGTTATATAAAGTCTAGCTTGAACCTAAAAATACCTAATTGAGTTGGGTAAATAAAAATATTTACCACAAAAAATTTACATTTTCATGGAGCGTGGTTCTGTGCATGAGTAGAAATTTTTTTCCCCTAAAGGACCTGCATAAGATTTTTACTTAAATAAACATAAGCGACACAAATTATTCACTACAAGTTTACTTAAACTAGTTCACTACAAGTTTACTTAAACTAGTTCACTACAAGTTGCACTCTGTATTGACTAGAAAATTGTCGAAATAAGTCATCACGGTAGGCAATATAAAACTAGTTAGGGAACGAATAATCGAACGAAACTGCACAAAACACAATTGAACTAAGTCCTTGTCCTAACCTCATCTTGAATCTCCTTCGTTTGATGTGAAATACAGTTTACGTGTCAAACCATGGACATTATTTTGTCTGTGAACCCAAACATTCTGCCAATACTAGAAATGTGACATCGTTGCTCGTGAACATTTTTGGGTCTATTTGGTAAGCATGATTTGCAAAACAAAAAAAAAAAATCAAATATTATTCTACTCGTATCATAACTACAATTTCTAGCTAACTAATTTTTGATCTCATATATATCACATCATAAAAGATTTTATATGTGAAAGAATCCAATCTATGCATTCAACCAAACCGCAAGATGTGAAGCGAGACCGAGTATCCTGTTAACTACAAACATTCCACGGGGAACGTTTCCACCATAACTTCAGGAAAGCAAATCGATGCGCGGACATGCTGGCTAAATGGGGGAGGAAGCTGTGTGATGATCATACCCAATTTTTTATTTTTTATTTTTTATTGCTGTCTAGATTTTGTACTCCCCTTTCTTTTGGATGATTTAAGTGGATTTTCTACCTCTTGGATGACTGTATTATGAGAACTATTTTGTAAACTTTTATTTTATTTTATTTTCAATGCATCTCTAATTACAAAAAAAATAAAAAGGTGCAATGTGGTTTCCGAATGAAGCAAGCATATGTGCCGAGAATTTTACTCTGGGCGCAAACGAAGCTCTCATGTTGTAAAGCCCACTAAATCTAATTTTTCAAAAATTTTCCACCATTTACATTCTTACACCTCATTTCTATGAAATAATTTAGTTTTTCTTTTTCTACCAGGAGAGGAGAATAACTAATTTTAATTGTGTATTAACATTACATGAAGCATCTGTGATGGACAAAAATACAATTACAACATTATCCGATTTTAGTTCTTATTTTGTCAATTTTTGTAAATACTCATCCACTAATCATTGGTTTTAACCTCAACTTCAATTTCAATTACACTTGTAATCATTACTTATTATCGATTTTAATCTCAACTTGTAGTCCTTACTTATCATTGGTTTTAATCTCAACTTCGATTACATGGCAGTTAATTAGTCATTAGTTATCATCGGTTTTAATCTCAATTTCAATTTCATTTAGATTAAGATTATTATCATTTATCTGTAATCTCGATTCTAGAAAAAAAAAAAAGCCACAATGTCAATTATAATTGTGATCACTTGTCTACAATCTTGATTCTGGTTCAAAAGTTGCTTCCTCAATTATATTATCGATCACTCATCTACAATCTTAATTCTGGTTATAAAGCCACTATGTCTATTATGTTTCCAATTTCCATCCACGCCAATTAATAGTTCTAATTGAACTCACTTTAGATTTTAGTTTGCTTTAACCTATTTATGTTATGTTTACGAGATACTCATCCATATTATAGCTTATTATTGTATTTTCAAGTTCAACTCGAAGTCTGGTTTACTCAAAACTTCGAACTTGATTAGATAATTACATTTCCTCTCATCTCTATTCTTGCTACATCAATTAACAACCCTAATTGATTTCACTTCATAGTTTAGTTTGCTTTAAACTATTTATGTTATCTTTATGATCTCTCATCCATATTGTACCTTACGTTTTGATAGGGTATAATTTGTTAGTATTTTTATTATTAATTTTCCCTTCTATTCCTGACAAATATTGTGTTAATTGCTGATATTTACTCATATTTGGTATTTGGAATCAATTTCAGGAATGAAGTAGAAAACTACCAAAAAGGAGGGACTTTGTGAAAAATATGGAGACTTCTAAGGGCTGAAATCCTTGGGCCCTTGAATTGGTGGGGGACCACAAGCTAGTGAAAGGCATTTGGTCATTTGGGCTTCAAGGAAAGAAACGTAGGAAGACTTGGAACAAGAAGTACTTGGGAGGCTTTGTCCACATGTGTGGGGACCACCTAGATAGCTTTTAGTCATCTTTCTTTTGTTGCTTTAAAAGGGGACAACGTACAGAAGCAAAAGATATCTAGGGCTTTAGTTTTAGTTTTTTAGTTTAGTTCTAGTTTTCTTTCTTTGGACTGGCCTCTGACACACGCCAGGTATTCGACAATATTCCCCAACGGGGAGATTTTCTCATGAGGCGTGGTTAAGCTATTCTAGTCAAGGGGACAACTGACGATTTGGTTCGACAATTACTGTGAGATCGAATCTGTTTTAATTATTTTCTTCATTTATTGGTATTTATATGTTCCTTGATTTTAATTGCTATGGCCTTGTGTATGGTTGATTAGTGCGCAATAATTAATTATTCATATAGGCTATTTTTGCTAAATAGGGGTAATTGAATCCGTAATTGTTCGTTATCTCTACCTCAGTAGCAACTGGCGTAATTGGGTTTATGTCAGGGGAGCATATGATCTAATTTAAACAAACCCTCGTAGCGTGTTTGTTGGTTAGGATTGGGCCTTTCTAATTATTAATGCAATCTAGAAATTAAATCCTACGGTCGTACCTAGGGTTACTTTTGGGTTAGAGAAATAGCTAACGGTCGTACCTTAGCTATCGAGAAATTAAGGAAGGGTTGGTTGTTTATCGCGTGCATGACAACTATAACTAATCTATTGTTAAATGTTGGAATTATTTCTGCATCAATGATCAGTGCATGAACCATTTCTGATGTGTACCCTTGGCTAGAGTTTCCCCAATCATTTCTTTTAATTAATTATTTTCTGCAGTTAATTTATTTAGTTAGCATTTAATCCAAAACCCCCCATACTTTGGACTCTAGAAGAAACAAATTATCCCCAGTCCCTGTGGATTCGACCCTACTCACCGCTATATACAAAATCTGTATTTTTCTCGAGTAGGTATTTATTATTGTACAGGTTCGGCACCTGTCAATTTTTGACGCCGTTGCCGGGGAACCTGGCCGCGTACTTCCACCATGTCTGCTTCACCCCCCCGTTCCCGCCTATCCCGTGGCCACTTGAGAGGGAAGTTTCGATTTTCTCTTCACTTTAATTGCTATATTACCTCCATTGAGGGCAATGTCGGACTTAGGTGTGGGGGGGACAGCTGTGGTACAGCTAGTATTTCTAATTTTTAGTTTTTACATGTTTTCCTTTATTTTTGTTATTTGTTCTATTTTTTGTTTATTTTATTTTCTTTTTCTTTCTAGTGGTCAGTCCTTAAATGAATACCAAGTTTTGATACCGGATTGTTGTCTCTAATTCTGCTATTGCCAAGTGTTATTAATAAAAGGGTATCAAGTTGATGTGGTTGAGTTCAGGAACATCTCTTTGGTGAATATCAATAATTGCTTAACTTTTTCAATTTTTGGTTAACTTTTCTAGGCATAGGGAATGATTGTTGGCATTTTTCATGTGAATTGGTCCAATTATTAATTTTAGTTCTCCATGTTTGGAAATTTGAGGCTGGCTGCTGTTATTTTTGTGTTATTTTTAGTTATTGTGCTATATGGTTATAAATAAGAGTTGACTGTACTCCGCTAGTAGTTACTACTGAGTAACCGGGGATCTTCACCTAAAGTGTTGATTTTCGCGTCAAAAGGTAGTAGTTGCTATGAGTGCGTGGTCCTATAGCGATTGGAGCTGAGTAACCGGGCTCCTCCATCTATCAAATGTTGGAGTTCGCGTCAAAAGGTTCTAAGGGCTATAGACTAAGTCTTTTGTTATTAAAAAAAAAAAAAAGGGGACAGTAAAAGAAACAAAAACAAAACAAAAAGGAAAAAATAATACAATAAAGATTGTGTTAGTATGTGAATAAGTCAGCTTGCCGGTTTGTGATCTTAATGTCGAGATTTTGGTTAATAGTTGGACCATTTGCTGATAAATGTGAGCAGCCATTCCTTTTTCTTAGATTAGTTTGCTTTAAATTGGAGGAGTTGGTGGTTGAGAAGCTAATCGGAGTGATTTTTCTTGGATCTTAACTGTGATGCTTGATATATGTTTTTTTGGGTATCTTGGCAATATGATAGTTAGAGCAATAGCCATTGTCAAATTTTGGTGTTCAATTGCTGTCCCCATGCTTGAGGGCAAGCATGATTCAGGTGTGGGGGGAATTGATAGGGTATAATTTGTTAGTATTTTTATTATTAATTTTCCCTTCTATTCCTGACAAATATTGTGTTAATTGCTGATATTTACTCATATTTGGTATTTGGAATCAATTTCAGGAATGAAGTAGAAAACTACCAAAAAGGAGGGACTTTGTGAAAAATATGGAGACTTCTAAGGGCTGAAATCCTTGGGCCCTTGAATTGGTGGGGGACCACAAGCTAGTGAAAGGCATTTGGTCATTTGGGCTTCAAGGAAAGAAACGTAGGAAGACTTGGAACAAGAAGTACTTGGGAGGCTTTGTCCACATGTGTGGGGACCACCTAGATAGCTTTTAGTCATCTTTCTTTTGTTGCTTTAAAAGGGGACAACGTACAGAAGCAAAAGATATCTAGGGCTTTAGTTTTAGTTTTTTAGTTTAGTTCTAGTTTTCTTTCTTTGGACTGGCCTCTGACACACGCCAGGTATTCGACAATATTCCCCAACGGGGAGATTTTCTCATGAGGCGTGGTTAAGCTATTCTAGTCAAGGGGACAACTGACGATTTGGTTCGACAATTACTGTGAGATCGAATCTGTTTTAATTATTTTCTTCATTTATTGGTATTTATATGTTCCTTGATTTTAATTGCTATGGCCTTGTGTATGGTTGATTAGTGCGCAATAATTAATTATTCATATAGGCTATTTTTGCTAAATAGGGGTAATTGAATCCGTAATTGTTCGTTATCTCTACCTCAGTAGCAACTGGCGTAATTGGGTTTATGTCAGGGGAGCATATGATCTAATTTAAACAAACCCTCGTAGCGTGTTTGTTGGTTAGGATTGGGCCTTTCTAATTATTAATGCAATCTAGAAATTAAATCCTACGGTCGTACCTAGGGTTACTTTTGGGTTAGAGAAATAGCTAACGGTCGTACCTTAGCTATCGAGAAATTAAGGAAGGGTTGGTTGTTTATCGCGTGCATGACAACTATAACTAATCTATTGCTAAATGTTGGAATTATTTCTGCATCAATGATCAGTGCATGAACCATTTCTGATGTGTACCCTTGGCTAGAGTTTCCCCAATCATTTCTTTTAATTAATTATTTTCTGCAGTTAATTTATTTAGTTAGCATTTAATCCAAAACCCCCCATACTTTGGACTCTAGAAGAAACAAATTATCCCCAGTCCCTGTGGATTCGACCCTACTCACCGCTATATACAAAATCTGTATTTTTTCTCGAGTAGGTATTTATTATTGTACAGGTTCGGCACCTGTCACGTTTGTATTCGGGTTCAATTTGAACTTCGGTTCGCTCGAAAACTTTGATCTTGATTACATAATTACATTTTCTCTCATCTCTATAATTGCTTGGGAGAATATTTGTCCTAACTTTCTCACTTGAATAAAATTTAATCATTCATCAATTCAATCACTAACTACATTTGTAATTTCAATTCTACATGAATAGTCGGTCATCAACCGGTTAATTCGAACTTCGATTCGATTATTTATTTCAACATATCCATGTACTGCCAAATTATTTATTTGCTTTTATTTCGCCTTTTTTTCAATATCACGCACAAATACTAATTGGTCTTCGAGCTATTTTTTTGCTAGTTGCCGCCAATATGGAAGCTTGGAGCTACATTCAAATTCTTTTCATTTCCCGGGGTACATACAAAGCACCAAAAATGCATAGAGGAGCATGAGTTCATTTCAGGTGATCCCTTGTGCAACATCCGGTTGTGGCCTGTCTTTGGTTGTTGCATTTAACTTAACTGTCCATTACTTGGCCCATCTAGTTTTTTTTTCCCATAACTGTCCATTACTTGGCCCATGTAGTTTTTTTTTTTTTTTTGTCAATACGATAGATTTCATTTCTACATCTACCCCTATTTTATATTAAGAGAAGGAGGGAGCTAAAGAGGTGAAGGGAAATCTGGTGAACTACCACTGGTCTATGCATTTGCTGACGAAATTTCAGAAAAGGTTGGATATTAAAATGCAGGTCAAAGGATCCCTTAACCTACACCCAAATAGAGCTTTAAATCTTTCTTGGTGGTCAATTACTCTAATAGTAGTTGGTTTTGGCCCATTTAGTTGTGTTGTCCCATTTTTATTGCTTCTTCCTACCATGCATAGACGACCCAACTTTGCTATGAATCCTTTTATCAGGCGGGTCTAGTATACTTTTATTCCTACTCCTATTCTAAGCCTACACAAAGGGGGAGGCCCAACGAAGTCTAGAGAAACCGATGGGGACTAAACCACCATCGGATCAGACGAGTGCACTAAACACCTGTATGGATTTTGAAAAAGTTACATATAGTGGCACATTGATGGGAGGCAACCCTTGACCTCTCACCCAACCAAGACTTAAAGTCTTTGGTAGTGACCAACGGACCAACAGCCCGCTGTTGGTTGCTATAAATCCTATTAAGAGTACTAAGAATAGTAGTACTAGGAAGGGAAAAATACAAAAAAACCCCATGTGATTAAGTTAACCTATGAAAAAGTCCCTTATGATTTCAAATTATACATTTCAACCCCCTCATGGTTTGAACTATTTTGAAACAGTAACGGAAATCATCAAAACTAACGGAGGGGGATGAAATGACATAATTATCCTAATATATATAAGTAATAAAAGACCATCTAGCAACGATTCTATTAAGTAAATTTATAGAAAAGCCCCATGTGGTTAAGCCAGCCTATGAAAAAGCCCCTTATGGTTACATGCTACTTTTATTTATTTATTTTGTGCATAAAAATAAGGCAAGTTGTATTTGGAAGTTTTTATCTATTTATTTTCTGTATAAAAATAAGGTGAGTTTTATTTAAAAATTTTTATTTATTTATTTTATGTATAGAAATAAAGTGAGTTGTATTTGGAGGTTTTGGGTTGTTTTTGGAAATTTTATGAGTTCTAAGGAATTTAATAGGTGTATCAGCTAAAAATTTGATTTAAAAAATTATTTTTCATGTCAAGCAACCTCAAACTCGTTAATTTAAATGATTTTTATCAAATTTTCACATTAGTTCAAACCACGAGGTACTGGATTGTATGATTTGAAATCATAAGGGACTTTTTTGTAGGTTTGTTTAACCACACGAGACTTTTCTGTATTATAACTTTAAGGGTATAATAGGTATATCAACTAAAATTTTATTTATTTCTAGTACAAATACTCTCGAAAGAAGTGCGTGTATTTCAAAATTGTTAATTCAGACGATTTTCGTAACTTTTTTAAATTAATTCAAACCATGAGATATCAAAATGCAAGTTTTGAAACTATAAACAACTTTTTTGTATATCCGCTTAATCTGAAGGGGCTTTTTTATATTTTACCGTGCCAGGAATTACACGTAATGC